>NW_028319177.1:351100-702200 GCF_062004578.1 Staurois parvus | reverse complement strand
TGTCACCACAAACAGCAAGGGGGCAAAAGAGGACTATCCTCAAAGTCATTTCTACACCACAAAGGGGGAGATTTCCTAACACTGGAGGGTGCAAAATCTGCTGCAGCTGTGCATGGGAGCCAATCAGCTTCTACCTTCAGCTGGATCAATGAAGCTTTGACAGGGAAACCTGGAAGCTGATTGGTTTCTATGCAGAGCTGCACCAGATTCTTTCAATACATCAAGAGGGGGAATAAGGTTCTGGAGGGCAGGATGTTCAGTATGAAGCCAAGATGAAGAACACGGGACATGACCTCCAACTGACTGGAGGAAAGTTCCCAACTCATCTTAGAAAGTCATATTTTCCTGAAAGGGTAGTTGATGGTTGGAATAGACCTCCAGCAGAGGTAGTGAGTCTGTCAGCAGTAAGTGGCTTCAGACATGCTTGGGGGAAACATGGATCTAGACTCAGACAACACACCAATATAGTAAATAAATAAATAAATAAATAACGAAGCAATTAAAAAAGGAAACAGACTCGATGGACCACTTGGACTTTTTCTGTTGCCACTTATCTTTGTTATTATATCTTTTATGTCTCATATGATGCCATGCATCTCATGTGATGCCAGAGGTCTCGTGATGTCATGCACCTCATGTGATGTCAGGGGTCTCATATGATGTCATGCATCTCATATGATGTCAGAGGTCTCATATGATGTCATGCATCTCATGTGATGTCAGGGGTCTCATATAATATCATGCATCTCATGTGATGTCAGGGGTCTCATATGATGTCATGCGTCTCATGTGATGTCAGGGGTCTCATATGATGTCATGCATCTCATGTGATGTCAGGGGTCTCATATGATGTCAGGGGTCTCACATGATGTAATGTGTATCAAGTAATGTAAATTGTTACTTTGCGGTTGAATTCCTAAATCTGGTGCAGCTCTGCATAGAAACCAATCAGCTTCCAGGTTTCCCTGTCAAAGCTTCATTGATCCAGCTGACGGGAGAATCTGATTGGCTCCCATGCACAGCTGCAGTAGATTTTGCACTCTCCAGTGTTAGGAAATCTCCCCCTTTGTGGTGTAGAAATGACTTTGAGGATAGTCCTCTTTTGCCCCCTTGCTGTTTGTGGTGAGTGGTGACATCCCAGCAGAGTGACGATGGACGGCCCATGCTCAGTCACAGCGGATCCACATTTCATTCATTCTCTGTAATGAGCGGTTCTGGAACAATTGTCAGTCCAGGGAGCAGTGGGTGGAGTGATCCCTCCCTCCTGACTGGCTCCACCCTCAGCAGACCTCCTATATAAGAAGAAGTAGAAGAGCAGCTGATCACAAGTGTCTCTGATAAGGAAGCAGGATGGCAGATGCTGTGAGTATGAGCACTGGTGGAAGCTGCAAGAGCTGAGCAAATGGCTTCTGTGGGGGGTAGTGGGTAGTGGTGAGTATTGGTTTGCTTGGTGTGGACACAAGTTGGTGTCGGGCTGGTTTGATGTTGGTGGTGGAGATATATGTATGAGCACTGGTGGAAGCTGCAAGAGCTGAATAAATGGCTTCAGTGGGGGTTGATGGGTGTAGTGGTTGTTATAGGTTTGCTTGGGGTGGACATGGGTTGGTGTTGGGTTGTTGGGTGTAGGTAGTTGTAGGTATATTTCTGGTTGCTTCTGTACCATTGAGGAATATGGATCATGCTGAGATAGGGTTGCTTGATGTGGGCAGTTGGTGGGTGTGGGTCAGTATTTTAGTTCTTGTACATCCATTTATGTAGGGTGTGATGTATGTGTTTTGGTGTCCTGGCACAGAGTTGGGCCTGCCTTCCTGTGTATTCTTAGTATTGGGTATATACTCGTATTTTTTTCTTCCCTTCCCCCCCCCCCCCCCCTTCATATGTGTATGATTATGTTCACTACTAGTGGGAGCTGCAAAGGTGAACAAATGTGGTGTGTTGGTTGATATAGGTTTGCTTGGGGTGGACATATTTTGGTGTGGGAATATAGTTTCTGGTTCTAGTTGGTGTACCATTGAGAAATGTGGGTTATGGTGAGTATAGGGTGGCTTGATGTGGGGTTGTTGGCTGTGGATTTGTTTCAGTTTAGGTTATAATGCATGTATTTTGGTCTTCTGGCACAGAGCTGGGCCGTCTTAATATTGGGTATATACTGGTATGGCTCACACTCCCCTCCTCCACACTTGCCCATAGTGGCTCATTATATCCATGCCTTCCCCTCTGTGATTTATACTAATGTGCAGTGTTATAAACGGTCCGGTTCTGAGATGTGACATGTCCATCCGCTCTGGGTTAATCCATTTGTGCCATATTAACTCTTTCCATGCAGGATGGAAGCTGGGGGTGGGATGGGTGTAGGGGGAATACGCTGGACAGATCAGATATTTGATGCACACATGATGACAAACTAACATGCTGACCAGAATTCAATTCATACTGTACCCACCAAGTACATAATTACTAAACATGAATGCTGGGCAGGCCTTGGCACCATCCGGCTGTCTGTAGATGGGACTATACCTTATAAAGGTCTGGGCAGCCGGCATACATGATATGAATGTTAGAGAAAATGTATATATTGTCATGTCATTGATGTGTTATCAGACATTTGTGATCTGCTGGAGATGTCTGAGCTCCTCCACTCTCCCACAAAGTGCTGCCACCCACAGAAATCCCAAACGTATTCTGAGTGCAACCATCAGATGTCTCTCCTGTCTATAAATGGTGTAATAATCCCCCCCCCCCCCCATTATACAGGGAGTAATAATTCTCTAATTTCTCCCATACAGACTTTTACCGGTAATAACTTCAGCCTCAAACTTGGTCACTCGGTGGAGGTGAAGGGCTTCATTCCGGTGGACTGTGAAGTGTAAGTCACGGTTCCATCCTCAGCTACTTATTATACAATAGATGTCTGCTCTCTGTATAATTTGCCTAAAGTTTACCTTGCAGAAGCAGGAAAGTGTTCCGTGTACAGTACATCCTACTGACCCCTACACGCTGGGAATTCGGCATGCGTGGTCCCTCAAATGCCTGACATTGTGTTGCTCACAGCAAACTTAGCTTAAATGTTTGTGTCTACATTGACACAATTTCACCATATGAGATGCCAGCTGACTTCTATCTCTCTCCTCCTGGACCTCACCAAACTGTATAGCTGCAGGCACTGTGGAGGAATTTTTCCTCAATCTACAGTAAAGCGCTTCATCGCTACTAATTACCTAGTTAGAGGTCCAATGGTAAGAGGGAGTGAAAGGGCACAAAGTAGTAGTGACTTCTCAGCTCCCCCTCCTAGCAGTGACACCTTAGCCCCGTTCACCCTTCTCCCTCCCACAACAGTGACCCAACAGCTCAGATCACCCTTCTCCCTGTCTATTTGGATTGAACAGTCATTCAAGTCTGATCTCAACCTCTCTGCATGCCCATCCCAACACACACGTTCCTGCTTTAAAAATGGCTGTGTATAAGTGACCATTGGCTGGAACCGAACACATGCCTGATGAAGGGTGACTGCAAGACTCCAATATGTTGCCACACTGTAACTACAGTGGGGATGGAAAGTTTGGGCACCCCAGCTAAAAATTTGTATTAATGTGCATAAAGAAGCCAAGGAAAGATGGAAAAATCTCCAAAAAACATCAAATTAAAGACTAGACATTCTTATAATATGTCAACAAAAGTTAGATTTTATTTCCATCATTTACACTTTCAAAATAACAGAAAACAAAAAATGGCGTCTGCAAAAGTTTGGGCACCCTGCAGAATTTATAGCATGCACTGCCCCCTTTGCCAAGCTGAGACCTGCCAGTGTCATGGATTGTTCTCAATCATCGTCTGGGAAGACCAGGTGATGTCAATCTCAAAGGTTTTAAATGCCCAGACTCATCTGACCTTGCCCCAACAATCAGCACCATGGGTTCTTCTAAGCAGTTGTCTAGAAAACTGAAACTGAAAATAGTTGATGCTCACAAAGCTGGAGAAGGCTATAAGAAGATAGCAAAGCGTTTTCAGATGTCAATATCCTCTGTTCGGAATGTAATTAAGAAATGGCAGTCATCAGGAACAGTGGAAGTTAAAGCAAGATCTGGAAGACCAAGAAAAATATCAGACAGAACAGCTCGCAGGATTGTGAGAAACAATTCAAAACCCACATTTGACTGCATGATCCCTCCAGAAAGATCTGGCAGACACTGGAGTTGTGGTACACTATTCCACTATAAAGATACTTGTACAAATATGGTCTTCATGGAAGAGTCATCAGAAGAAAACCTCTTCTACGTCCTCACCACAAAAATCATCGTTTGAACTTTGCAAATGAACATATAGACAAGCCTGATGCATTTTGGAAACAAGTTCTGTGGACCGATGAGGTTAAAATTGAACTTTTTGGCCGGAATGAGCAAAGGTACGTTTGGAGAAGAAGGGCCACAGAATTGAATGAAAAGAACCTCTGTCCAACTGTGAAGCATGGGGTTGGATCAGTCATGCTTTGGGGTTGTGTTGCAGCCAGTGGCACAGGGAACATCTCACCAGTAGAAGGAAAAATGGATTCAATAAAATTTCAGCAAATTTTGGATGGTAACTTGATGCCATCTGTGAAAAAGCTGAAGTTAAAGAGGATGGCTTCTACAAATGGATAATGATCCTAAACACACCTCGAAATCCACGGGGGATTACATCAAGAGGCGTAAACTGAAGGTTTTGCCATGGCCTTCACAATCTCCTGACCTCAAAATCATTGAAAATCTATGGATAGACCTTAAAAGAGCCGTGCGTGACAGACAGCCCAGAAATCTCAAAGAACTGGAAGACTTTTGTAAGGAAGAATGGGCAAAGATACCTCAAACAAGAACTGAGACTCTTGGCTGGCTACAAAAAGCGTTTACAAGCTGTGATACTTGCCAAAGGGGGCAGTACAAGATATTAACTCTGCAGGGTGCCCAAACTTTTGCAGACGCCATTTTTTTGTTTTCTGTTATTTTGAAAGTGTAAATGATGGAAATAAAATCTAACTTTTGTTGACAAATTATAAGAATGTCTAATCTGTAATTTGATGCCTTTTGGAGATTTTTCCATCTTTCCTTGGCTTCTTTATGCACATTAATACAAATTTTTAGCTGGGGTGCCCAAACTTTCCATCCCTACTGTATGTAATCGTCCAATAAAATGTTTGGACCCATATTGGTGATCCTTGGTGTGCTGGTGACATCCTCCCAGACTTGAATGATGTTACTGTTTTTCTCTTGTGAACTTTCAGGAGAAATTCTCTACAGTGGCTGCAACTACAAATGTCAGTGAGGGATTCTCTCAGAGCTTAGTTACACTTCTTTTTTTTTTTTTTTTTTTTTTAAGAATATGTAGAAAAGTCTGTCCATATCCAGGCTACAGGTTCACTTTAGGTACTCTTGGCATAGAGTATTACCAGGACCCCATGTCTTTCAAGCAAACTGTCGGTTTTAGTCTCCAAAAATATTATCTGACATAATTGTGACCTTGTATGTGAATCAGAGGTACTTCTCCCACCCGAGTACCACAGGTGAAGGACTCGAGTACTATATCTGACTAGAACTGAGCAGAATATTTGCTTTTTCTGTCTTTCTAGGTTTGCCATAAACTTGGGAACAGATGTGAAGAATTATGTGCTACACTTTAATCCTCGATTTTCCTATGGTCAAGACCGGCTCGTGTTAAACTTGAACTCAAAGGTGAACGGTGTCTGGGGAAAAGAGCAGAAGGAAAACTTCTTCCCCTTCCAGAAGGGATCGGACACCACGGTATGTCTACACTGGGAGGGGAAGGAAAAATGGTGGATGGGGCAAAGTGTCATCACTGTTCATATTGGACACATCAGTCTCTAAAAGATGCAGTAGGCAGCTAGTGATGGCTTAGGTAAAGGGTATATAGGCTTTCTTTGCTATGATGGGTCAATCCTTTAGCTCATTCAATGGAGGATGAGACCCTTCCACATGGGAAGATGCAATGGATTCCATCATGCTGCCATTGATATACCACCTAGCAAATGGTTGCTGTTGGTAACATTAATGGTTGCCAGATATTGGCTTGCAATATGTTTTCATGTAACTTTTTTTCCTTCTATTTTGTGTATGCATGTCATTGATGTCATACATGTTGGATGAATATTTTAGGAAAACGAGGGAATAGGGATAAGGAAATCCCTGACATGGACTCTGTAAAGTCTCAATCTGGGGAGTAGTGGGGGGCTGGCCTGCAACTTTAAATCGTGTTTTACCCTAAGCCAGTCATGGTAGATGAGACCCTTGTCCAAGGGCTCACTTGAGCCATGGCTAAGAAGTGTGTATTGGGGCTCCTGGAAGGGGGAGATTGTCATCTGACAGGGAATCCTGTAGAACAGAGCCTTTAGCACTTTCATGGTTCTAATATTTGGCATGTAGTGTAGATGTTGTATAGCTTGCATGGCATACAGCAGCCTCTCCACCATTGGCCCCAGTGAAACCATTGAAATTTTTTGATCTCTGGGAAACCCTTACTAAAACCATTTCAGTGTGTTGCCCCATTTCTGGTAGTGGTCAAAATGCCACTCTTACAGGCAGTGAGAATTTGTCATGAAGCTGGCTCCACAAACTTGTGTTGGGGGTCCAAAAAAAGGCAGGTACCATCAAATGGTAGTTTAATTGGCCACAACTCTAGGTACCCCTAGAAACCTCTGGAGTCCAGGTCTGCTGGCCATTCTCACCCAGGGTTCCTTCAGAGTGGCCATAAGCTATCGATCTGAGGGCTCCAGTCATTGATCTAGATGACAGACCGTCCTCAGACCCTGTTACTAAAACATTGCAGCTTCAGAAGCACATCCTTCCTTAGTCCAGCAAGCTGACACTGCCATCTTTTCTTACAGGTTTCCTTCTTGTTTGAGCAAGACAAGATCACCATACAATTGCCTACAGGAAATCCTTTAACATTTCCAGTCCACTTTCCCATAAACGAGATCTCCTACTTGGGTTTGGAAACCCTCCAGCTAAAGTCCATCACACTGACATGAAGAATCTGCAATAGAGGAGCCACCTCTCCCACGTGTCCATATCCCAGCTCTTGTGAAATGGCCATAATGGATGGAGAGAAATGTTATCCTGTCTTGTACCCTTCTCCTTCCAATCTGCCTCCTTGCTGCTCATGTAGCCATACATTGTGCTTTGCTCAGATCACTTGCTAGAAATGAATTTCATCCACATTTCAAATAAAATCCAATGAGCTCTATTGTGTCTGATCAATCTTATTATTGAGCACTAAACTGACTCTGTATTCATTGCTGTAGTCTATAGCGCCCTCCTGCTGGAGGTTTGTTGCATTACCTTTAGGCTGCATTCACACTTGAGCCGCTTGTAGCTTTAATTTCTGAAGCTCAAACTTGAGGAAATAAAATTTGTTCTCTATGGTGCCTGTTCACACCTGATCACACAAACGGGCACCATAGAGAACAATTTGAGGTTTTTGGAGCTTCAAGTGTGAATGTAGCCTTAGAAGGTACACAGTAGCTGTGGCAGTGAATGTAGTAGTACTCCAGCAGGGGAAGGAGATGCTGGAGCAGCTTTAGTCTCAGTGTACGGGTAGTAGACTAGGGGTAGTAGTAACTACATAGCATGGGGAGTAAAGTGGTGGCAGCATAGGAAGGATAGTGTTGAGAAAATGTAATATTTGTAGCAGGGGGTATGGTGGCTATAAGATACGTTGGGTGGAGGAGGGGTAGGAGCAGTTCTAGCAGAAGTGTGGTAGTAATGGCATAGCATTGGTAGTGATAGGAGTAGTACTAGTTGTAGTAAGATGGTAATAGTAGTAGCATTGGGTGTGGTAATATTTGCAGCAGTATAGTAAAGGAAGTGGCAATTGCCAACCAGCCAGTGTATAGACTGCAGCTGGTTGGCACCAGCAGACAGAACATGAACATCACTTTGGCAGCTTGGGCTAAGAGGTGTGCCAGGCCGTCCCCACACAACTGCTGTGCCCAGTGGTGTATTTAGGTTTTGTGCTGCCCTAGCACAATGATTGTCTGCCCCCACAGAGAGCCTGACATTGACCAACACCCCTTCCACTAACACCCCCCCCCCCCCCCCCCCCGCAATGGAGAAAAACACTCCTCTTCACAGCTCCAGATATCCCTGGGAACGAGAGTCAGGCTCTACAGACACCATCATGCAGCCTTTCTCAGATCCCACCTGTGTCCCTTCTATCCCTTCTGGGGGGAGGTGCCTGAAATTTGCCACCCTATGCAAGTGGCTTGTGGTAAATGCACCCCTGGCTGTGTCCCCCAGACACTGGAATCTGGATCCTGTTAATCACATTCATAACAAAGCTGTTAGGAATGAATTTGTTCATAACAGCTGTGATTGGCCCAATCCTAGTACCATGTGATTATCTGTAGCCAGTCACTCATTGTCCTGAATGGTTAACCCCTTTCATGACCATTAAACTTTGCTATCACAATGATCTTCAGTGTAACTGCAAATAAAGTATAAATCCCTCATCACCACCTCTGAGTGCAGTGTTACAATGGTGATGAAGTGTGGTTTTTTTTTTTGTTTTTTTTAAAAGTAAATTTTTTTTTTTAATATATATTTTTCCCCTACCGTCTTTCAGGCCAGCACTCTGAGAGACCTCGGCTCTTCCCCATCTGAGGAAACACCTCCACCTAAAATAAAAAAGCTCCACTCCCCTCTGACCTCAGTTCAGGTGTTTCCTCCGGTGGGGAGACACGAGGAGGCGCAAGGCGGCAGACGATAGGGGAGCCGAGGGCCGGATAGCCGGCTGAGAGGCCCGAAGCAGCCGGGAGTGAAGGCCAGAGTGTCCGGCTGCATATCCTCACTGGGCAGGCTGCGGGCAGTGGGCGTGCATCCCGGGGGACGGGACAAGGCATGTACCTGCTCTTCGCCCCCTGACCCTCTCTGGCGAGGGGGTGGTGGCTGGGGAGGATTGGGGGGAGTTCCGCTCCTTCCCATGCTGGCGGTCTGAGGACTTTGCCGGGCCGGACGTCGGGAGACAGTGGTTTCCGGTGGAAGGGGCGGGGCTTCGCCCAGGGCTGCGACTTCCGCTTCCGGTCGCGGCCCTCACACCACGGCGGCGCAAATTTTAAAAATGGCGGTGCGGTGCACTGCGGCCTGGGGGACAGGCCAGCACCAGGCGATCACCCTCCGGTTTGAGATGTCGGAGGCACCGGGACTAGGAGATGCCAGCACCAGCCAGTCACAGGTAAGGTGCCTCAGTGGAGGCCTCCCCTACCTGTTGGCCCCTAGCAGATGGGAAAGGTGGGGCAGGGGGTCTGCGGTATTGCAGGCCCTTAGGCTCTGCCAGGAAGGAGCGGGGGGGGGGTGATTGGTGTTGGACTTATCAGGCTTCCCTCCTCCCCCTTTCTTTTGTGTCTTTCAGGGCAAGGCCCGAGCTAAACTTAGGCACCAGGAGCCCAAGCGGAGATTCCCTTCCTGTAAGGAAGTTTTGAAAGAATCTGTGAGTCGTCGGGAACCCCTTATGACTGGGGAGGAACCAGTGGGGTATTTTCAGTCTGAAGAGGAATCGGCGGGGGAGGGTCCCTCGGAGGAAGGTAGGGGCCCCTTCCGGTACAAACTGACCGTAAAGGAGGTAGATGAGCTCCTGGGGGATATATACGAAACCCTGGACATTGAGGAGGTTAAGGCCTTATCTCTCCACGACCAAATGTATCAGGGGTTGGAGGAGCACCAGCACAGAATATTTCCTGTGCATGACATTTTGGTGGACACTATTAAGGAGTGGCAGAACCCGGAAAGGAAGCCGTTCTTCTCTAAGGCGTTGAGAAGGAGGTTTCCGTTTTCGGAAGACCCGGAGGCGGTCTGGAACAAGAGCCCTAGGCTAGACGCGGCCTTTTCCCAAACGACCAGGAGAACTGACCTGGAGTTTGAGGACATGGGGGTCTTACCAGACTTGTTGGACAGAAGGGCGGCTTCAGGTTGTACAGGTCGAGTCCCAGGAAGGCCTGGGACTCGACCTTGTACAACCTTAAGCCGGCCATGGCTACGACAGTGGTAGCCAGAAACTTAGAGTACTGGCTTACACAATTACAGGCCCATATTGGGGCAGACTCTCCCAAGGAGAAAATCGTGGCCTCTTTTGAGACCCTTTTGCAAGGAGTTGGGTATATTGCGGACGCTTCCGCAGAGTCGGTGAGGTTGGGGGCCAGGTCTGCTGCCCTGACCAATTCAGCCAGAAGGGCGCTGTGGCTAAAAACGTGGCAGGGGGACATCACTTCTAAAATTAGGTTGTGCGGCATCCCCCTCACAGGAGACTGTCTGTTCGGCCCTGGGTTGGAGGAATTATTGGACCGGACGGCTGACAGGAAGAAGTCCTTCCCCCTCAAGAGGAAAATGCAGGAGGGGGGGACACAGAAGGCCCGCCCGGCAAAGAGGCTGAGCCTGCGACCACCTGGTCAGGGTAGGTCTGCTGGGCAGAGAGGTAGGGAAGGAGGGGGAGCGATTTTTTTTTGCCCTCCTGAGCAACCCCAGAAGCCAAGGTGACTTGGTTCCTCCTGTGGGGGGAAGATTGGCGGCCTTCCTCCCACAGTGGGAAGCCGTGGTCGCCAGCCCCTTCATTTTGGATATCATCCGAAGGGGTTACTGGTTGGAGTTTCTAAGGCCGCCACCCGAGACATTTCTTGTGACGACCCGTCCAAAGGATCCGACGAAGGACACGGCTCTGGTGGGCGCTTTGGAGGTTCTAGAGTCCCAGGGGGTCATCTCCAGGGTTCCGGTAGAGGAACAAGGGAAGCGGGTTTATTCCCATGTGTTTGTGGTTCAAAAGCCGTCTGGGGCGTTTAGGCTGATTTTGAACCTGAAACCCCTGAACAAGTCAGTGCGTTACCGGAGGTTCCGCATGGACTCCATCTTTACAACTAGGTCCCTAATCCCACCGGGTGCATTCATGGCATCCATAGACTTGAAGGACGCCTACCTACACGTGCCCGTGGCAGAGGCCTCTCAGAGGTTCCTCAGGTTGGCAGTGGGGGGGGAGGAAGGAATTCGACATTGGCAGTTCAGGGCTCTTCCATTCGGCCTTTCCTCCTCGCCAAGAGTATTCACCAAGGTTCTGTCGGAGGCACTGATTTCTATTCGCTTAAGGGGGATTTCAGTGGTGGCCTATCTGGACGATTTGCTGCTCTTCGCAGATTCAGAGGCTCACTTACGGCAGGATCTGGTTATAGTGAGGGGCCATCTAGAAAGCTTGGGGTGGATTTTGAATCTAGAGAAGTCCTGTCTGGTGCCTTCTCAGAAAGTGGTTTACTTGGGCTATGCTCTAGATTCAGTAGACCAAAAGACCAGCCTGACTTCGGAGAAAATCACCAAGTTGGAGGCATCGGTCAGATTACTGCAGGGGAGCAGGTCGATATCGATACGGCAGGCTATGTCGGTACTTGGTTTACTGACAGCGTCCATTCCGGCAGTTCAGTGGGCAAGTCTGCATATGCGTCCCCTCCAGTTGTGGGTCCTGAGAGTTTGGGACAGGAGGAGTCACTCCCTAGAACACAGGGTCCTGGTTCCCCCCAGTGTGAAGAGGTCTCTATGGTGGTGGAGGAGATCGTCCAGCATAACTCAGGGGCTGTTGTGGTGCTTTCCGGTATCCAAGGAGGTCACTACGGATGCCAGCTCCAGGGGCTGGGGAGCCCACCTGGGAGACTTAGTGACTCAGGGGGAATGGTCCTTAGTGCAGAAGGGCGAATTCTCGAGTTGGAAGGAATTGAGGGCAGTGTGGGAGGCTCTGCACTCCTTCCAAGCGTGGGTCACGGGCCAGCACGTGCGTGTCCTAACGGACAATGCCACGGCAGTGGCTTATATAAACAGGCAGGGAGGGACAAGGAGCAAGGCCCTCGGAGCCCTCTTAGCGGCGACTCTTATGTCCTGGGCGGAGGTGAACTTGGCGTCCCTGTCTGCGATACACTTAAAAGGGGAGCTGAACCAGAAGGCAGACTTCCTGAGCAGGACTCGCTCAGGGAGTCGGAGTGGGCCTTGAACCCCAATGTCTTTCAGGAGATTGTGCGGAGGTGGGGTTCCCCGGAGGTGGACCTTTTTGCCTCTGGAAGGAACAACAAGGTCCCAAATTTCTTCTCTCTATCCCGCAGGGACGGGTCCAGAGCGGTGGACGCATTAGGTCAGAGGTGGGACTACCGGCTTTGTTACGCCTTCCCCCCGGTTCCTTTGCTCCCCCTGGTCCTGAGGAAATTCAGGACAGAGGGGACCTCGTTAATCCTGATAGCTCCCTTCTGGCCGCGGCGGGCGTGGTTTGCGACCCTAAAAAGTTTAGCCTCTCGTCCACCCTGGGAGCTGCCACCGAGAGAGGATTTGTTAACACAGGGGCCGGTTCTTTGAGCCAGCGTGGGAAGATTAAGGTTAACAGCCTGGTTTCTGAGCAGCAGCTCCTCTTAGACAAAGGGTTCTCGCCTAAGGTAGTGGCGACATTACTGGCCAGTAGGAAGGAGGAGACCCAGGCCATTTATGGTAGGGTCTGGGGTTGCTTTACAGCCTGGTGTGACCGGGCATCAGTGGAAACCCATAGTTTGGTTTCCGTGTTGGAATTCCTGCAGGCGGGGGCAGACAAAGGGTTGTCTGTCAGCACGCTCAAGGGCCAGGTCTCGGCCCTCAGTGTGTTCCTAGAAACGCCCCTGGCCAGGGAGGCATTGGTGAGTAGGTTTTTCAAAGCTCTGGTGAGGCAGAGGCCTCCGACGTCCAGACCGTTTCCGGTGTGGGATTTGGCCAAGGTGCTCAGGGGGATGACTAGGGCTCCGTTTGAGCCCCTGGAGTCCTGCCCGATTGGTGAGCTCACCATTAAGATGGCTTTTCTGGTGGCGATTACCGCGGCGAGGAGGGTATCTGAGCTGGAGGCCCTCTCGATCAGAACACCTTATCTCTGTATTTTTTCGGACAGGATTGTTTTCAGACCGGACCCGTCCTTCGTTCCGAAGGTGGCTCGGAGTTTCCAGAGGGAACAGGACATTGTCCTTCCTTCATTTTTTCCTGACCCGGTAGGGGTAGATCTGGAAAGGTATCATTGTTTGGATGTAAGAAGGTGCGTTCTCCAGTATCTAGAGAAGTCTAGGGAGTTCAGGAGCACCGAATCCCTTTTTGTTTTTTTTAAGGGGGCTAGAAGAGGCAAGAAGGCGTCTAGAAGGACGCTGGCCAGCTGGCTGCGGCTGGCGATTGCAGGAGCATATCAGGCGGAGGGCCTGGAGGCCCCGGAGGGTATCAAAGCGCATTCTACCCGAGCGGTGGCAGCTACCCAGGCAGAGCTAGCAGGGGTTTCCCCAGGGCAGATCTGCAGAGCGGCAACATTGTCCAACTATGACACATTTGCCAAGCATTACAGACTGGACCTGGTCTCGGTGCAGGAGCAGGACTTTGGTCGTAAGGTCTTGCAAGCACTTAGCCCGCCCGAGGGGTGAGTACTCGCTTATCCTCTCAGAGTGCTGGCCTGAAAGACGGTAGGGGAAAAATCAAGTTACACTTACGGTAACGTCTTTTCCAGGAGTCTTTCAGGCCAGCACCGGTTTCCCACCCACTGTTGATATTTGGTTATGTGAAGATGGCTTATTACGATTATGTTGTCTCGCATTGTCTCCCCAGGTGACCGGAGGATGCTTGGAGATCTGAGGTCAGAGGGGAGTGGAGCTTTTATATTTTAGGTGGAGGTGTTTCCTCAGATGGGGAGGAGCCGAGGTCTCTCAGAGTGCTGGCCTGAAAGACTCCTGGAAAAGTCGTTACCGTAAGTGTAACTTGATTTTTTTTTTTTTTTTATATATTTTTTTTTTAAATATTGTCAGCATCCCTGATCAGCTCCACATCTGTTATGAGGATGCTATACTTCACTGGTGCCAGCATAGTAAAAAAAATATATATTCAGGAGTATACAACCCCATGCGAATCCCCAAGCTTCTTACTAAATGCTTTCAAAAAATGTAATTGGAAGATTATTTGTACTGTCCTGGAAGAGCCTCAAGAAATGAGATCGGCAATCGGCGCCTTGTGGTCAAACGTGTGTGTATGTATGTATGTGTATATATATATATATATATATATATATATAAACACATACATAAATGAGCCTTAACATAACCACTCACAGGTAAATTGAATAATTTGTCACACCCCAACTGCAAAGAACTAGCATACCACCCATAGCCAGGTGCACAGGCATTTCACACTACCCATAGCCAGGTGCACAGGCATTTCACACTACCCATAGCCAGGTGCACAGATGTCTCAGGTTACCCATGTAGAAGAATGCATCTTCCTGCAGGACGAGTGTGACCGGCCATGAGGAAAGTTCTGGTGCTTACGAAGTTAAGATCCAGTTTCAGCAGAGAACATCCACTATGGGGCGCCTGGCTGTGCCGTGTCCCCCCCCATACTAGGATCATTAATGACAATTCCTGGGATGTCATGCCTCTCGTGATGTATTGGTGGTCCTGATTCCTCTATATAGATCTTTAGATCACTAGAGGGGTCACCGGCAGGATGAAGGAGGTCCTGATTCCTCTATATAGATCCTTAGTTGGACCTCATTTAGACTACTGTGTCCAGTTCTGGAGATCTCACTTCCATAAAGATATTGATAAGATAGAACGAGTCCAGAGACGGGGAACACAAATGGTGAAAGGTCTGAGGGATCAAACATATCAGGAGAGACTGCAGGAACTTCATATGTACAGTCTGGAGGAAAGAAGGGAAAGGATGGACATGACCAAAACCTTTCAGTACATCAAGAGGGGGAATAAGGTTCTGGAGGGCAGGATGTTCAGTATGAAGCCAAGATGAAGAACACGGGACATGACCTCCAACTGACTGGAGGAAAGTTCCCAACTCATCTTAGAAAGTCATATTTTCCTGAAAGGGTAGTTGATGGTTGGAATAGACCTCCAGCAGAGGTAGTGAGTCAGTCAGCAGTAAGTGGCTTCAGACATGCTTGGGGCAAACACAGATCTCAAATATAGATGTGTCAGACTCAATGGAGCACTTGGTCTTTTTTCTGCTGTCACTTATCTTTGTTTTTGTCTCTTGTGTGTCTCATATGATGTGTATCAGTATAGTGTTGCTGGTTGTGATGTAGTGGTTGGTATTGTGTTGGGGGATGTGGGCAGGTAATGTAAATTGTCACTTTGAGGTTGAATTCCTAAACCTGGAGAGTCCAGAATCTGGTGCAGCTCTGCATAGAAACCAATCAGCTTCCAGATTTTACTGTCAAAGCTTCATTGAAGCAGCTGAAGGTAGAAGCTGATTGGCTCCCATGCACAGCTGCAGCAGATTTTGCACTCTCCAGTGTTAGGAAATCTCCCCCTTTGTGGTGTAGAAATGACTTTGAGGATAGTCCTCTTTTGCCCCCTTGCTGTTTGTGGTGAGTGGTGACATCCCAGCAGAGTGACGATGGACGACCCATGCTCAGTCACAGCGGATCCACATTTCATTCATTCTCTGTAATGAGCGGTTCTGGAACAATTGTCAGTCCAGGGGGCAGTGGGCGGAGTGATCCCTCCCTCCTGACTGGCTCCACCCTCAGCAGACCTCCTATATAAGAAGAAGTAGAAGAGCAGCTGATCACAAGTGTCTCTGATAAGGAAGCAGGATGGCAGATAATGTGAGTATGAGCACTGGTGGAAGCTGCAAGAGCTGAGCGAATGGCTTCTGTGGGGGATGGTTGGTGTAGTGTGGTGGGTAATGGTGGGTATTAGTTTGCTTGGTGTGGACACAAGTTGGTGTCGGGCTGATTTGATGTTGGTGGTGGAGGTATATGTATGAGCACTGGTGGAAGCTGCAAGAGCTGAGCAAATGGCTTCTGTGAGGGATGGTTGGTGTAATGTTGAGGATGGTGACGGGCGTAGTGTTGGGGGCTGAGGGCGGCGACGGGCGTAGTGTTATGGGCTGAGGGCGGCGACGGGCCTAGTGTTGCGGGGCTGAGGGCGGCGACGGGCCTAGTGTTGGGGGCTGAGGGCGGCGACGGGCGTAGTGTTGGGGGCTGAGGGCGGCGACGGGCGTAGTGTTGGGGGCTGAGGGCGGCGACGGGCCTAGTGTTGGGGGCTGAGGGCGGCGACGGGCCTAGTGTTGGGGGCTGAGGGCGGCGACGGGCCTAGTGTTGGGGGCTGAGGGCGGCGACGGGCCTAGTGTTGGGGGCTGAGGGCGGCGACGGGCCTAGTGTTGGGGGCTGAGGGCGGCGACGGGCCTAGTGTTGGGGGCTGAGGGCGGCGACGGGCCTAGTGTTGGGGGCTGAGGGCGGCGACGGGCCTAGTGTTGGGGGCTGAGGGCGGCGACGGGCCTAGTGTTGGGGGCTGAGGGCGGCGACGGGCCTAGTGTTGGGGGCTGAGGGCGGCGACGAGCGTAGTGTTGGGGGCTGAGGGCGGCGACGGGCGTAGTGTTGCGGGGCTGAGGGCTGCGACGGGCGTAGTGTTGGGGGCTGAGGAAAGTGGAGTTTATAAGGTTGCTTGATGTTGGCAGTGGTTGGTATGTTGGCAGTGGTTGGGATGTTGGCAGTGGTTGGTATGGTGTTGCTGGAGGAGGCCATTGATATGTCAGGGGGGCATTTAGTTGCTGAGTTTGGGTGGTGATGGGTATAGATTGGTGTAGGTTATGATCTTGTTTGTGTAGTTTTGTTTTTTTCTTTTACTATTTAGGGTGTGCTGAATGTGTTTTCCTGTCCTGGCACAGAGCTGGGTCGGCCTTCCTGGATTTTCTTAATATTGGGTATATACTGGTATGGATTATTTCCTTTACAGATTTAGGCTCCATGTATATCAGCTTACCCTGACTGCAGGAAAATGTAGCAACTAAGGTATTGTGATTTTGCTGTTTTGTTTTCCTGTGGCCGGTGATCAAAATGTTCCTAACCTGAATGTGGTTCTTCTATGTTCGGGAGAGGGAGGATAACTTTGTCTAACTGTGGCAGCTCCTGAACTCTGCTAAAAGCCTGTGTGTACAGTACAGGGGATACATAGGCTTTTATGGAGTTGAGTTTAGGAGTTTTTGGCCAAAAAAAGCCAGATGCTCCTAAACTTGTGTTTTTAGCAGCTGCTCCATATACACGATTCTTTGCTCTTAGTGACTCCTTATTTTCATGTCTCTGTATTTTGTGATTATATTCTGTTTGGCTTTATAAATATAACGGTCCTGATCTGAGATGTCCATCTTCTGGGGGTTCACCCATTGTTCCAGATCATTAACTTTTTTTTCTATGTTGGGTGGGAAGGGGGTAGGGGGGATACTCCAGACAGATCAGATATTTTATGAACACATAACAAACATGCTGACCAGAATTCAATTCTTACTATACACACCAAGAACATAATTACTAAACATGAATGCTGGGCAGGCCTTGTGCCAGACCCATCAGACATTTTGATGTACTCTTGACAAACATGCTGACTAGAAATCAATTCATACTGTACATACCAAGTCAGGGGTGGACTGACAAGTCATGGGGCCCCTGGGCAATAGGGGATCATGGGGCCCCTGTGTCCTTACCCAAACTCAAGCCTATGAAAAAGGTACCAGGGGCATATCATGGGGCCCCCTACTGACCCTCAGGCAGTGCCCGAGTTTCCAAATGGTCAGTCCGCCCCTGTACCAAGTACATTACTAAACGTGAATGCTGGGCAGGCCTTGTGCCGGTCAGTAATTGGCACCATCCGGCTGTCTGTAGATGGGACTATAACTTGTATAAAGCTCTGGGCAGCCGCCATACATGACATGAACATTTATAATAGAAAATGTATATATTGTGAAGTCCTTAGAATACATTTGTGATCGGCCGGGGTAGTCTGTGCTCCCTCCATTCTCCACAAATCTCTCAACAAAGTGCTGCGACCCTCAAATCCTATATTTATTCTGAGTTCAGTAGCTGCAACCATGAGATGTCTTCTGTCTATAATCGGTGTAATAATTCTCTCCTCCCATACAGACTGTTACCTTCGATAGCATCAGCCTCAAACCTGGTCACTCCGTGGAGGTGGAGGGCTTCATTCCATTGGACTGTAAAGAGTAAGTCCTGTTTCTCCCCTCAACTATTTATTATATATTTTCTCTGTAGAATAATTTGCAAGAAGTTTAACTTGCAAAAGTAGAAAAGTGTGCTCTGTGTACAGAACATCCTACTGATCCCCCCCTCGCTGGGGTTTTGGTATGCTCGGTCCTTCATATACCTGACAGATTGTTTGGCTCAGAGCATGTTTAGCTCAATCATTTGGGTTTCTGCATTGTTACAAAATTGCATCATATGAAATAACTGACATGCCTTCTGCTACACTTTTTCTCCTGGACCCCAATAAACTGTATAGCTGCAGGCACTGCAGAGGAATTTATCCTCAAAATTAATAGCAGAAAGCACTTCGTCCCTACTGCATACCTAGTTAAAGGTCCAACACCTCAGGAATGGCAACAGGGAGTGAAAGGGAACATAGTAGTGACTTCTCGCCTCTCCCTTCTTGCAGGGACTCAGTAGCTCAGCTTTAATGTGATCAGCTCTCCCGCCTAGTGGTGACTCCTTGGCCCAATTCACCCTTCTCCCTTCCACAGCATTGACTTGCAGCTTGGATCACCCTTCCTCCCACACTAGTAGCATGGAATCGCAGAGTGCTTAGACCAGACCTGAATCACTTCACTGTTTCTCTTGCAAATATTCAGGATGAATTGTTCCACAGTGGCTGCAACTACAAATATCAGTGAGGGCTTGTCTCAAAGTTTAATTGGCACTCAATATGTAGACATCCGTATGTTTATATCCAGGCTACAGGTTTACTTTAGGTACTTTTGGTATAGAGATGTATTAGCAGGGCCCCATGTTATACAAGCAAACCTTTAGTGTTCTGCCTCCCAATTAGTAAATATTAGCTAATATTTTTGGAGACTGAAGTACCTCTGACTCCCATGGGAGTACCACTGGTGAATGACTTGAGTACTATATCTGACAAGGTCAGCTGAGTAGAATAATGGTTTCTGTCTTTCTAGGTTTGCCATCATCTTGGGAACAGATGAGAAGAATCTTGTGCTACACTTTAGTCCTCGATTTGACTATGAAGGAGTCCAACTCATGATAGTTATGAACTCAATGGTGGACAATGTCTGGGGAGAAGGGCAGAGGGAAAATTTCTTCCCCTTCCAGGAGGGATCAGACACCACGGTACGTCTACAGGACAAATGTTGGATGGTGCCAAGAGGCATCACTGTTCATATTGGACACATCTCTGAAAGATGCAGTAGGCAGCCAGTGATGGCTTAAGTCAAGTGTATATAGACTCTGCTATGTTTGCCCCTTCAGCTCATTCCATGAAAGATGGGAATGTCCAATAGATTCCATCATGCTGCCATTGTGGCCTATGATATACTTCCTAGCAAATGGTCTCGGTTGCTCAGATTAATGGCTGAGAATTTTGAAATTTGTTGTGTGATAATAGGAAGAGGAAATGGGGATACAGTAATCCCTGACATGGAAAGTCCCCTGTAAAGGCTCAATCTGGGGAGTAGTGGGGGGGCTGGCTGGGAACGTAAGATCATTGGCATACTACAAGTCTGGTATTTTCTCTGTATCCTCAACCTGGCACACAGGCATGTCATTCCATAAACAGAGTGTGAGGGAGATGCAGGGAATGGATATTACTGCTGATGAATGCTCTGTTCATCTAAATTCATTTCTGGGGGCAGAATTCCTCAAACTGTGACAAGCCTTAATTTTATATGGGGTAGAATAAAATAACTGCCCCAGAATAATGGCTCTCATTTACCCAAGTCTGTCATGGTAGATGGGCCCCTTGTCCATGGACATGTATGAATTGGAGCCATGGCTGGGACAGTGGCAGATGGGGCCTTTATCAGGACAAATGTGTATTTGGCACCCCTGGAAGGGGGATACTGTTTAACACTTTAGAAAGTACAAGATTTGGAATCTTTGCACATATGGTTTGTTATCAATAGAGATGTGCAGATCACCATGAACAGAGGTATAACCTTCCCTTTGATAAACACATCAAATGTTAAGCCCTGCCCCCTAGGATTCACTGTCAAATGCCAGAGCCCCAGTGCAGTTGAGTCACAGCACTTTCCCAATGCTAACCATTGGCCTGTAGTGTAGATGCTATATCTGTGGCATACAGCAGCCTTTCAAAAATCTCAAGGGTTCCTCTGGGGCATAGTTATGTCTTTGGGGAACCCCTTCCAAAACCAGCTCATTGGTAGTGAGTGGGGGCAATGCCCCTTACATTGGTGGCCAGTGGTCAAAATGCTTCACTTTCAGCAGTGGTCAAAATGCCACTTACAGGCAGTGAAAAATGTAATCTGTGTCATGAAGCTGGCCCCACCAAGTGGTGTTGGGCCCCAAAATAAGCACTCTATCAAATTGGAGGTTAATCAGCCAAAGCTCCAGGAACCCCTAGAAGCCTCTGAATGAACCCTGGGTGAGACTGGCTGGCAGATCAGGACTCCAAACTGGCCAACAGCTATTGATCTCCTGAGGGCTCCAGTCATTTGTTTAGGTGACAGATTGTCCATAAAATTGCAATGGAAGTGCAGCCTTCTGTTTTTTTTGACTATCCATTAATTAAATGCAACACATAAAGAATACATGCATATATCTTATGTAATAAAGTTTAGTTGAAGTATTTTGGTGATGGTCTCTATGGCCAGCACTCATTGGTGGGTTTTTTCTTTGGTCTAGAAAGTTGACACTGTTACCTCTCTTACAGGCTTGTTTCCAGTTTGCACTAGACAAGATCACCATACAATTACCTACAGGAAATCCTTTCTCATTTCCAGTCCGCTTCTCCACAAAGGAGATCTCCTACTTGGCCGTGAGACACCTCCAGCTCAAGTCCATCACAATAAAATGAAGAATCCAGAAATGGAGGAGCCGCCTGTCCCACGTGTTCATATCCAGGCTCTGTGGTGGCCATAGTGGATGAAGGGGTTTTTCTGGTTGTAACACCCCTCCCTACAATCTACATCCTTGCTGCTCATATAGACAGACCTTGTGTTTTTTCTCAGATCATTTACTAGAAATGAATTTCATCCACATTTCAAATAAAATCCAATGAGCTCTATTGTGTCTGATCATTTGTTTATTCAGCTCTAAACTGACTTTGTATTGATTGCTGTGGTGGATAGCATCCCTGCCTGCTGCATAGCGCCCTCCTGCTGGACATTTGTTGCATTACTTTCAAAAGGCACGCAGTAACCAAGAGGGTGCTAATGCTGCTTTTCCTGCATGTGTAGGCTGATTTCATGGATGTCCAGTAAGGCCAAGACTTTCTGATTAAATGGTTTTAAAAATGTCTGGTTCCCGCAAGCTTTAACCATTAAGCAAAAAAGGCTGAATTCTCACTGATTTGTTTTAATTGTTTGACTTTTTTCTTGTAATTTTCCCAAAAAAAGTGACATTAAGTCCCTGGTCAAAGTATTTCCATGACCACACTATTGCCATTTCCAGTGAGTCAGAGATTGGAATGACAAATTCTATATGCAAACTGTGTTCCAAATGAGGAGAGCTGCTGTACTTATTGTGGTGATTGGGGGGGTCAGCTGGATTGCAGGAGGTGGGCTTCATCAAATCAGTGCTGGATTAAACAGTTCTCTCAAACACTTGCCTTCTGCCCATTTGCCAGACAAGCCTACTTTGTCACGCTCTTTAATACTATCATCCAGTCCTCGTCTCAACGCTGTACTTTCTCCACCTTCACCCAGTAACTTGCTGCTCACGAGATTGCTTCAAAAACAAGATGGAGGCATTTTGTGGGGACATCTCCACTGCACCGATATTGATCCCACTCAACATATCCTGAACAAAACCACCCTCAACGCTTTCCACTTTGACCTTGCTACTACTGTTGGCTTGACCCATTCCCTCACAACTACAGCAATCCTTTCTATCATATGCTCACTTACTACTTCAATCTCTAACTCTGCAGTGGTATCTTCCCCTCTTTAAACATGTGCTGATCACCCCCATACTTTCAGACCCCACGAGCCTTAAACTAAAAACCATCTCATTGCTCCCGTTTACCTCAACTTTACGAATGTGTTGTCCACAACTGTCTGAACTCCTTCCTCACTGACAACAATCACCTTGACCCCTCAGTCTGGGTTTTGCTTGCTACACTTCACTGAAACTGTTCTACTAAAACTCACTGCTGAAACCAATGGCCACTACTCCATACTCCTACACCTCTGTGGCCTATCATACTGTTGACCATTTGCTCAACCTTCACTTATTTGGTCTTCAAGACTCTGACCTCTCCTGATTCTATTCTTACCCATCGCAGAACTTTGTTGTCTACCTTTTTACTGTGTCCTCCTCCACTTCCTTTCTGTAGGTCTCTCAAGGTTCTGTCCATGGACCTCTCCTCCTTTTCTCTATCTACACCTCCTCCCTTGGTCACTTGATAAACTCCCATGGCTTCCAGTGCCATCTGACACTCAAATCTATCTCTCTACTCCTCACACCTTCAGTCTCCTCTTGCATTGCTAACATATTAACTGACATATCGGCATGGATGTCCTACCACTTCCTCACACTCAATCTTTCTAAAACTGAGCTCATAATATTCCCTCTTGACTGCTCCCTTCCCCCTCAAGATCAATAATACAACTATCAGTCCTTCCCTCTCATGCCAGGGTACTAGGTGTACTTCTGTACTCTGACCTGTCTTTTCAGCCTCAAATCCAATCACTGTGCAGACCTTGTCGACTTCACCTCTGTAACATCTCCAAAATATGCCCATTTTCATCACTGAAACCACTAAGCAAATTATTCACACCCTTATCTCTGGACTTCTTGTAACTCCCTCCTCCATAGACCTACTGTGATAGACCCAATCAGGACAGGGGTTTATGGAGAGGACTGCAGGCTAGTCTACTGACTTTGGGACCTGGTATTTGAGGGGGCTCTATTCTATGGGATGTGTATGCCTGGGGGACTTTTGGAGAAGTTGTACTTTGGATTCAAGCCTATGTCTCCCCAAAACACACTCTGAGAATTGGAGGACCGGATACAGATTTGTGCTGTCTGTTTTTGTTGGGGTATAAAATCAACAGCCCAAACCAGTGGTCTAGTTAGATTGTGCTGCCCTAGGCAACACAAACTGTGTGTGCTCTCCAGGGCTGGGCTCTCTTTCCCATCTAGTCAATAGGCAGAGCTGAGTTTTGGCTGCCCCCAGGTAGCACTCCCCTATTAGCGGAGGCTCTTTTCTAGTCCAGCTGCTTGGCTCCAGCTTGTGTGTGCCATGCAGATCTGGTGCCACCGTCTACCATTCACTGGCCACCCTAGGCTGCTCATTGATCCCTGGGATGTGGCATAAGAGCCTGTGATTGACTTTTACCTAAAGCAGTGAGATTCATCTTTCACATGCTTACTGGTTCATATTTCCTTGACAGTATTGCAACTATTTCCGTATAGGTTCTTGTGTGTTGTACTCAACCAGCTATTCCTGATGTGGGGCTCTTTGCAGGCTTTCTCTCTTTGCCCAGCAAGACTGTACTGCGCACCCCATTTCCAGTCAGGGGTCCTTTGAATGCATTGTGATTCTCAACTAGAGGACAACCTGGTCATTGAGGTTCAGCCAATGTCAAAGACACTGTGTAAGGTCATGTCTACGGGCTGGAAAAATCCGTATGTAAATGGTAGAAAACTGGCTAAAAGATCGTATTCAGGGAGTAGTGGTTAATTCATACTCTGGTCTAGGGTTATTAGTGGGGTACCCCAAGGCTCAGTATTATTAGTGGGGTACCCCAAGGCTCAGGGTTATTAGTGGGGTACCCCAAGGCTCAGGGTTATTAGTGGGGTTCCCCAAGGCTCAGGGTTATTAGTGGGATTCCCCAAGGCTCAGGGTCATTAGTGGGGTACCCCAAGGCTCAGGGTCATTAGTGGGGTACCCCAAGGCTCAGTGATAGTGGGGTTCCCCAAGGCTCAGGGTTATTAGTGGGATTCCCCAAGGATCAGTGTTATTAGTGGGGTACCCCAAGGCTCAGGGTTATTAGTGGAGTACCCCAAGGCTCAGAGTTATTAGTGGGGTACCCCAAGGCTCAGGGTTATTAGTGGGGTACCCCGAGGCTCAGGGTTATTAGTGGGGTACCCTGAGGCTCAGTGTTATTAGTGGGGTACCCCAAGGCTCAGGGTTATTAGTGGGGTCCCCCAAGGTTCAGGGTTATTAGTGGGGTACCCCAAGGCTCAGGGTTATTAGTGGGGTACCCCAATGTTCAGGGCTATTAGTGGGGTTCCCCAAGGCTCAGGGTTATTAGTGGGGTTCCCCAAGGCTCAGTGTTATTAGTGGGGTTCCCCAAGGCTCAGGGTTATTAGTGGGGTACCCCAAGGCTCAGGGTTATTAGTGGGGAACCCCAATGCTCAGGGTTATTAGTGGGGTACCCCAAGGCTCAGTGTTATTAGTGGGGTTCCCCAAGGCTCAGGGTTATTAGTGGGGTACCCCAAGGCTCAGTGTTATTAGTGGGGTACCCCAAGGCTCAGGGTTATTAGTGGGGTACCCCAAGGCTCAGTGTTGGGACCCTTCCTTTTTAATATATTTATAAATGATAATGGGCCTGAACTTAAATCCCGTTCCAGTCTTTGCAGATGACACCAAGCTGTGCCGGGGAATAACGTCCTTCCAGGATGTCTCCAACTTACATCCGACCTCAATGCTCTGTGTAATTGGGGGCCAATGGGGCCAATGAGGGTTAATGTTGATAAATGTAATGTTCTGCACTTGGGGGATAAGAAGATGCATCATACATACTAGGGGGGGGTACAACTGGGGGGGGGGGGTCAATGGTGGAAAAAGGATCTTGGGCTTCCGACAGGTCATGAGCTTAATAATTGCATGCAAGCTGCGAGTTCTAAAGAAAGCAAAATCCTCTTGTACAAAAAAAAAAAAAAAGTATAGACTCCAGAGAGATTTCCCCCCCCTTCCCCCCCCAAAGTGCAAATCATTAGTAACACCTCATTTAGAATATGCAGTTTAGTTTTGGGCACCAATTCACAAAAAGAGGACGTACAGAGAAGGGATCCAAACTGATACGAGGCATGGAGGAACTCAGCTATGAGGAAAGATTAGAGGAACTGAATGTATTCTCTACTGAGAAGAGGAGATTAAGGGGGGGGGGACCTGACCCCCATGTATAAATACATAAGGGGGGGTGGGTTTGATCTCCATGTATAATACATAAGGGGGGATTTGATCTCCATGTATAATACATAAGGGGGGATATGATCTCCATGTATAATACATAAGGGGGATACGATCTCCATGTATAATACATAAGGGGGGATATGATCTCCATATATAATACATAAGGGGGGGATATGATCTCCATGTATAATACATAAGGGGGGATATGATCTCCATGTATAATACATAAGGGGAGATATGATCTCCATGTATAATACATAAGGGGGGGATATGACCTCCATGTATAATACATAAGGGGAGATATGATCTCCATGTATAATACATAAGGGGGATATGATCTCCATGTATAATATATAAGGGGGGGATATGATCTCCATGTATAATACATAAGGGGAGATATGATCTCCATGTATAATACATAAGGGGGGGATATGACCTCCATGTATAATACATAAGGGGGATACGATTTCCATGTATAATACATAAGGGGAAATATGATCTCCATGTATAATACATAAGGGGGGGGATATGATCTCCATGTATAATACATAAGGGGGGATATGATCTCCATGTATAATACATAAGGGGGGATATGATCTCCATGTATAATACATAAGGGGGGGATATGATCTCCATGTATAATAAATATGGGGGGATATAATCTCTATTTATAATACATAAGGGGGGATATGATCTCCATGTATAATACATAAGGGGGGATATGATCCCCATGTATAATACATAGGGGGGATATGATCACCATGTATAATACATAAGGGGGATCTGATCTTCATGTATAATATATAAGGGGGGGATATGATCTCCATGTATAATACATAAGGGGGGATATGATCTCCATGTATAATACATAAGGGGGGGATATGACATCCATGTATAATACATAAGGGGGGGATACGATCTCCATGTATAATACATAAGGGGGGATATGATCTCCATGTATAATACATAAGGGGGATATGATCTCCATGTATAATACATAAAGGGGGATATGATCTCCATGTATAATACATAAGGGGGATATGATCTCCATGTATAATAAATAAGGGGGGATATGATCTCCATGTATAATACATAAGGGGGGATATGATCTCCATGTATAATACATAAGGGGGATATGATCTCCATGTATAATACATAAGGGGGGATAAGATCTCCATGTATAATACATAAGGGGGGATATGATCTCCATGTATAATACATAAGGGGGGATATGATCTCCATGTATAATACATAAGTGGGGATATGATCTCCATGTATAATACATAAGGGGGATATGATCTCCATGTATAATACATAAGGGGGGATATGATAACCATGTATAATATATAAGGAGGGATATGATCACCATGTATAATACATAAGGGGGGGATATGATCCCCATGTATAATACATAAGGGGGGATATTATCACCATGTATAATGCATAAGGGGGGATATGATCTTCATGTATAATACATAAGGGGGGGGGTTTGATCTCCATGTATAATACATAAGGGGATATTGTCTCCATGTATAATACATAAGGGGGATATGATCTCCATGTATAATACATAAGGGGGGGATATGATCTCCACGTATAAAACATAAGGGGGGAAAATGATCTCCATGTATAATACATAAGGGGGGATATGATCTCCATGTATAATACATAAGGGGGGATATGATCTCCATGTATAATACATGAGGGGGTATGATCTCCATGTATAATACATAAGGGGGATATGATCTCCATGTATAATACATAAGGGGGGATATGATAACCATGTATAATATATAAGGAGGGATATGATCACCATGTATAATACATAAGGGGGGGATATGATCCCCATGTATAATACATAAGGGGGGATATTATCACCATGTTTAATACATAAGGGGGGATATGATCTTCATGTATAATACATAAGGGGGATATGATCTCCATGTATAATACATAAGGGGGGATATTGTCTCCATGTATAATACATAAGGGGGATATGATCTCCATGTATAATACATAAGGGGGGGATATGATCTCCACGTATAAAACATAAGGGGGGAAAATGATCTCCATGTATAATACATAAGGGGGGATATGATCTCCATGTATAATACATAAGGGGGGATATGATCTCCATGTATAATACATGAGGGGGTATGATCTCCATGTATAATACATAAGGGGGATATGATCTCCATGTATAATACATAAGGGGGGATATGATCTCCATGTATAAAACATAAGGGGGTGATATGATCTCCATGTATAATACATAAGGGGGGATATGATCTCCATGTATAAAACATAAGGGGGGGATATGATCTCCATGTATAATACATAAGGGGGATATGATCTCCATGTATAATACATGAGGGGGTATGATCTCCATGTATAATACATAAGGGGGATATGATCACCATGTATAATACATAAGGGGGGATATGATCTCCATGTATAATACATAAGGAGGATATGATCTCCATGTATAATACATAAGGGGGGATATGATCACCATGTATAATACATAAGGTGGATATGATCTCCATGTATAATACATAAGGGGGGATATGATCTCCATGTATAATACATAAGAGGGGATATGATCTCCATGTATAATACATAAGGGGGGATATGATCTCCATGTATAATACATAAGGGGGATATGATCTAGATGTATAATACATAAGGGGGATATGATCTCCATGTATAATACATAAGGGGGGATATGATCACCATGTATAATACATAAGGGGGGATATGATCACCATGTATAATACATAAGGGGGGATATGATCTCCATGTATAATACATAAGGGGGGATATGATCACCATGTATAATACATAAGGGGGGATATGATCCCCATGTATAATACATAAGGGACGATATGATCTCCATTTATAATACATAAGGGGGGATATGATCACCATGTATAATACATGAGGGGGGGATATTATCACCATGTATAATACATAAGGGGGATATGATCTCCATGTATAATACATAAGGGGGGATATGAACTCCATGTATAATACATAAGGGGGGATATGATCTCCATGTATAATACATAAGGGGGGATATGATCTCCATGTATAATACATAAGGGTGGATATGATCTCCATGTATAATACATAAGGGGGGGATATGATCTCCATTTATAATACATAAGGGGGGATATGATCACCATGTATAATACATGAGGGGGGGATATGATCACCATGTATAATACATAAGGGGGATATGATCTCCATGTATAATACATAAGGGGGGATATGAACTCCATGTATAATACATAAGGGTGGATATGATCTCCATGTATAATACATAAGGGGGGGATATGATCTCCATGTATAATACATAAGGGGGATATGATTTCCATGTATAATACATAAGGGGGATATGATCTCCATGTATAATACATATGGGGGGATATGATCTCCATGTATAATACATAAGGGGGGATATGATCTCCATGTACAATACATAAGGGGGGATATGATCTCCATGTATAATACATAAGGGGGGATATGAGCACAATGTGTAATACATAAGGGGGGATATGATCTCCATGTATAATACATAAGGGGGGATATGATCTCCATGTATAATACATAAGGGGGATATGATCTCCATGTATAATACATAAGGGGGGGGGGGGAGGGGTTGATCTCCATGTATAATACATAAGGGGGATATGATCTCCATGTATAATACATAAGGGGGGATATGATCTCAATGTATAATACATAAGGCGGGATATGATCTCCATGTATAATACATAAGGGGGGATATGATCTCCATGTATAATACATAAGGGGGGATATTATCACCATGTATAATGCATAAGGGGGGATATGATCTTCATGTATAATACATAAGGGGGGGGGTTTGATCTCCATGTATAATACATAAGGGGATATTGTCTCCATGTATAATACATAAGGGGGATATGATCTCCATGTATAATACATAAGGGGGGGATATGATCTCCACGTATAAAACATAAGGGGGGAAAATGATCTCCATGTATAATACATAAGGGGGGATATGATCTCCATGTATAATACATAAGGGGGGATATGATCTCCATGTATAATACATGAGGGGGTATGATCTCCATGTATAATACATAAGGGGGATATGATCTCCATGTATAATACATAAGGGGGGATATGATAACCATGTATAATATATAAGGAGGGATATGATCACCATGTATAATACATAAGGGGGGGATATGATCCCCATGTATAATACATAAGGGGGGATATTATCACCATGTTTAATACATAAGGGGGGATATGATCTTCATGTATAATACATAAGGGGGATATGATCTCCATGTATAATACATAAGGGGGGATATTGTCTCCATGTATAATACATAAGGGGGATATGATCTCCATGTATAATACATAAGGGGGGGATATGATCTCCACGTATAAAACATAAGGGGGGAAAATGATCTCCATGTATAATACATAAGGGGGGATATGATCTCCATGTATAATACATAAGGGGGGATATGATCTCCATGTATAATACATGAGGGGGTATGATCTCCATGTATAATACATAAGGGGGATATGATCTCCATGTATAATACATAAGGGGGGATATGATCTCCATGTATAAAACATAAGGGGGTGATATGATCTCCATGTATAATACATAAGGGGGGATATGATCTCCATGTATAAAACATAAGGGGGGGATATGATCTCCATGTATAATACATAAGGGGGATATGATCTCCATGTATAATACATGAGGGGGTATGATCTCCATGTATAATACATAAGGGGGATATGATCACCATGTATAATACATAAGGGGGGATATGATCTCCATGTATAATACATAAGGAGGATATGATCTCCATGTATAATACATAAGGGGGGATATGATCACCATGTATAATACATAAGGTGGATATGATCTCCATGTATAATACATAAGGGGGGATATGATCTCCATGTATAATACATAAGAGGGGATATGATCTCCATGTATAATACATAAGGGGGGATATGATCTCCATGTATAATACATAAGGGGGATATGATCTAGATGTATAATACATAAGGGGGATATGATCTCCATGTATAATACATAAGGGGGGATATGATCACCATGTATAATACATAAGGGGGGATATGATCACCATGTATAATACATAAGGGGGGATATGATCTCCATGTATAATACATAAGGGGGGATATGATCACCATGTATAATACATAAGGGGGGATATGATCCCCATGTATAATACATAAGGGACGATATGATCTCCATTTATAATACATAAGGGGGGATATGATCACCATGTATAATACATGAGGGGGGGATATTATCACCATGTATAATACATAAGGGGGATATGATCTCCATGTATAATACATAAGGGGGGATATGAACTCCATGTATAATACATAAGGGGGGATATGATCTCCATGTATAATACATAAGGGGGGATATGATCTCCATGTATAATACATAAGGGTGGATATGATCTCCATGTATAATACATAAGGGGGGGATATGATCTCCATTTATAATACATAAGGGGGGATATGATCACCATGTATAATACATGAGGGGGGGATATGATCACCATGTATAATACATAAGGGGGATATGATCTCCATGTATAATACATAAGGGGGGATATGAACTCCATGTATAATACATAAGGGTGGATATGATCTCCATGTATAATACATAAGGGGGGGATATGATCTCCATGTATAATACATAAGGGGGGATATGATTTCCATGTATAATACATAAGGGGGATATGATCTCCATGTATAATACATATGGGGGGATATGATCTCCATGTATAATACATAAGGGGGGATATGATCTCCATGTACAATACATAAGGGGGGATATGATCTCCATGTATAATACATAAGGGGGGATATGAGCACAATGTGTAATACATAAGGGGGGATATGATCTCCATGTATAATACATAAGGGGGGATATGATCTCCATGTATAATACATAAGGGGGATATGATCTCCATGTATAATACATAAGGGGGGGGGGGAGGGGTTGATCTCCATGTATAATACATAAGGGGGATATGATCTCCATGTATAATACATAAGGGGGGATATGATCTCAATGTATAATACATAAGGCGGGATATGATCTCCATGTATAATACATAAGGGGGGATATGATCTCCATGTATAATACATAAGAGGGGGATATGATCTCCATGTATAATACATAAAGGGGGGATATGATCTCCATGTATAATACATAAGGGGGAGATATGATCTCCATGTATAATACATAAGGGGGGATATGATCTCCATGTATAATACATAAGGGGGGGATATGATCTCCATGTATAAAACATAAGGGGGATATGATCTCCATGTATAATACATAAGGGGGGATATGATCTCCATGTATAATACATAAGGGGGATATGATCTCCATGTATAATACATAAGGGGGGATATGATCTCCATGTATAATACATAAGGGGGGATATGATCTCCATGTATAATACATAAGGGGGGATATGATCTCCATGTATAATACATAAGGGGGGGGGGGGGGGGATATGATCTCCATGTATAATACATAAGGGGGTTATGATCTCCATGTATAATACATAAGGGGGGTATGATCTCCATGTATAATACATAAGGGGGGGATATGATCTCCATGTATAATACATAAGGGGTGGATATGATCCCCATGTATAATACATAAGGGGGATATGATCACCATGTATAATACATAAGGGGGGGATATGATCTCCATGTATAATACATAAGGGGGGATATGATCTCCATGTATAATACATAAGGGGGATATGATCTCCATGTATAATACATAAGGGGGGGGGGGGATATGATCTCCATGTATAATACATAAGGGGGATATGATTTCCATGTATAATACATAAGGGAGGATATGATCTCCATGTATAATACATAAGGGGGGATATAATCTCCATGTATAATACATAAGGGGGGATATGATCACATAATATGAGACATAAAAAATATAATAACAAAGATAAGTGACAGCAAAATAAAATCCAAGTGCTCCATCGAGTCTGTTTCCTTTTTTAAATGTATCCTTGTTTATTTATTTATTTGTTGGTAAGTATTTTGTCTGAGTCTAGATCTGTGTTTGCCCCAAGCAAATTGAAGGTAAATTGCATTGAAGTTGTCACAGACCTCTCATACCCAGATGTACAGATGTCCCAAGTTGTAGTGGAATGTATCTCCTGCAGGACGAGTGTGACCGGCCATGAGGAGAGTTCTGGTGCTGAAGGGGTTTAGAATCCATTTTCCATTTTGCTGATGACACCCAGATCTATCTCTCCACTCCCCAGCTCACCCCCTCAATCTCCTCACGTATCACAAATCTACTGAGCGACAAATCAGCATGGATGTCACACCCCTACCGGAAACTCAATCTTTCAAAAACTGAGCTGTAATATTAACTCCCCCCCAATCCTCCACTCATGACTTTACCATTAAGATCAACAGCACAACCATTGGTCCTTCCCCTCATGCCAGGGTGCTGGGCGTAGTCCTAGACTCTGACCTCTCCTTTGGGCACCACATCCACTCACTGGCTAAATCCTGCCGCCTCAACCTCCAGAACATTTCCAAAATCCGCCCCTTCCTGACCAATGACACCACAAAACAACTCATCCACGCCTTGGTTTTATCCCGCCTCAATTACTGCAACTCCCTCCTCACTGGTCTACCATTACACAGGCTATCCCCCCTTCAGTCTATTATGAATGCTGCTGCTAGACTCCTACACCTTACGAACCGATCAGCGACTGCTGCCCTTCTCTGCCAATCCCTTCACTGGCCTCCACTCAGTGTCCTCCACCCCTCTCTGCCAATCCCTTCACTGGCCTCAACTCAGTGTCCTCCACCACTCGTTGCCAATCCTGTCACTGGCCTCCACTCAGTGTCCTCCACCCCTCTCTGCCAATCCTTCCACTGGCCTCCATTCAGTGTCCTCCTCCCCTCTCTGCCAATCCCTCCACTGACCTCCGCTCAGTGTCCTCCACCCCTCTCTGCCAATCCCTCCACTGACCTCCAATCAGTGTCCTCCACCCCTCTCTTCCAATCCCTTCACTGGCCTCCACTCAGTGTCCTCCACCCCTCTCTGCCAATCCCTCCACTGGCCTCCTCTCAGTGTCCTCCACCCCTCTCTGCCAATCCCTTCACTGGCTTCCACTCAGTGTCCTCCACCCCTCTCTGCCAATCCCTTCACTGGCCTCCACTCAGTGTCCTCCACCCCTCTCTGCCAATCCCTTCACTGGCCTCCACTCAGTGTCCTCCACCCCTCTCTGCCAATCCTTCCACTGGCCTCCATTCAGTGTCCTCCTCCCCTCTCTGCCAATCCCTCCACTGACCTCCGCTCAGTGTCCTCCACCCCTCTCTGCCAATCCCTCCACTGACCTCCAATCAGTGTCCTCCTCCCTCTCTGCCAATCCCTCCACTAACCTCCGCTCAGTGTCCTCCACCCCTCTCTGCCAATCCCTCCACTGGCTTCCATTCAGTGTCCTCCACCCCTCTCTGCCAATCCCCCCACTGGCCTCCACTCAGTGTCCACCACCCCTCTCTGCCAATCCCTTCACTGGCCTCCACTCAGTGTCCTCCATCCCTCTCTGCCAATCCCTCCACTGGCTTCCATTCAGTGTCCTCCAACCCTCTCTGCCAATCCCTCCACTGGCCTCCACTCAGTGTCCTCCACCCTTCTCTGCCAATCTGAATCACCTCCACGAGATCATACCCCGCAGCTATCACCTTTTGTATCACCTCCCCCTTCCTTTAGATTGTAAGCTCCATGAGCCGGGCCCTCCTATTCCTTCTGTACTGAAATGTATTGTAATTGTATTGTCTCCCGTTATATTGTAAAGCTCTGTGCAAACTGTTGGCGCCATAAATCCTGTATAATAATAATCATAATCTTAGCACGTCCACTATGGGGCGCCTGGTTGTGCCGTGCCCCCCCATACTAGGATCAGTAATGACAATTCCTGGGATGTCATGCGTCTCATGTGATGTATTGGAGGTCCTGGGTCCTCTACATGGATCTTTAGTTGGACCTCATTTAGAATACTGTGTCCAGTTCTGGAGATCTCACTTCCATAAGGATATTGATGAGACAGAACGAGTCCAGAGACGGGGAACACAAATGGTGAAAGGTCTGAGGGATCAAACATATCAGGAGAGACTGCAGGAACTTCATATGTACAGTCTGGAGGAAAGAAGGGAAAGGATGGACATGACCAAAACCTTTCAATACAACAAGAGGGAGAATAAGGTTCTGGAGGGCAGGATGTTCAGTATGAAGCCAAGATGAAGAACACGGGACATGACCTCCAACTGACTGGAGGAAAGTTCCCAACTCATCTTAGAAAGTCATATTTTCCTGAAAGGGTAGTTGATGGTTGGAATAGACCTCCAGCAGAGGTAGTGAGTCAGTCAGCAGTAAGTGGCTTCAGACATGCTTGGGGCAAACATGGATCTAGACTCAGACAACACACCAATATAATAAATAAATAAATAACGAAGCAATTAAAAAAGGAAACAGACTCGATGGACCACTTGGACTTTTTCTGTTTCCACTTATCTTTGTTATTATATCCTTTATGTCTCATATGATGCCATGCATCTCATGTGATGTCAGGGGTCTCGTGATGTCATGCATCTCATGTGATGTCAGGGGTCACGTGATGTCATGCATCTCATGTGATGTCAGAGGTCTCATGTGATGTCATGCATCTCATGTGATGTCAGGGATCTCATATGATGTCATGCATCTCATGTGATGTCAGAGGTCTCATGTGATGTCATGCATCTTATGTGATGTCAGGGGTCTCATGTGATGTCATGATTCTCATGTGATGTCATGCATCTCATGTGATGTCAGGGGTCTCATATGATGTCATGCATCTCATGTGATGTCAGGGGTCTCATATGATGTCATGCATCTCATGTGATGTCAGGGGTCTCATATGATGTCATGCATCTCATGTGATGTCAGGGGTCTCATATGATGTCATGCATCTCATGTGATGTCAGGGGTCTCATATGATGTCTTGCATCTCATGTGATGTCAGGGGTCTCATATGATGTCAGGGGTCTCATATGATGTCATGCATCTCATGTGATGTCAGGGGTCTCATATGCTGTCATGCATCTCATGTGATGTCAGGGGTCTCATATGATGTCAACGATCTCATATGATGTCATGCATTTCATGTGATGTCAGGGGTCTCACATGATGTAATGTGTATCAAGTAATGTAAATTGTTTCTTTGCGGTTGAATTCCTAAACCTGGAGAGTCCAGAATCTGGTGCAGCTCTGCATAGAAACCAATCAGCTTCCAGGTTTCCCTGTCAAAGCTTCATTGATCCAGCTGAAGATAGAAGCTGATTGGCTCCCATGCACAGCTGCAGCAGATTTTGCACTCTCCAGTGTTAGGAAATCTCCCCCTTTGTGGTGTAGAAATGACTTTGAGGATAGTCCTCTTTTGCCCCCTTGCTGTTTGTGGTGAGTGGTGACATCCCAGCAGAGTGACGATGGACGACCCATGCTCAGTGACAGCGGATCCACATTTCATTCATTCTCTGTAATGAGCGGTTCTGGAACAATGGTCAGTCCAGGGAGCAGTGGGCGGAGTGATCGCTCCCTCCTGACTGGCTCCACCCTCAGCAGACCTCCTATATAAGAAGAAGTAGAAGAGCAGCTGATCACAAGTGTCTCTGATAAGGAAGCAGGATGGCAGATAATGTGAGTATGAGCACTGGTGGAAGCTGCAAGAGCTGAGCAAATGGCTTCTGTGGGGGGTGGTGGGTAATGGTGAGTATTGGTTTGCTTGGTGTGCTTGGTGTGGACACAAGTTGGTGTCGGGCTGGTTTGATGTTGGTGGTGGAGATATATGTATGACCACTGGTGGAAGCTGCAAGAGCTGAGCAAATGGTTTCTATAGGCAGTGGTGGGTGTAGCGGTTGGTATAGGTTTGCTTGGGGTGGACATGGGTTGTTGTTGGGTGTAGGAAGTTGTTGGTATATTTCTGGTTGTCTCTGTACCATTGAGGAATATGGATCATGCTGAGATAGGGTTGCTTGATGTGGGCAGTTGGTGGGTGTGGGTCAGTATTTTAGTTCTTGTACATCCATTTATGTAGGGTGTGATGTATGTGTTTTGGTGTTCTGGCACAGAGCTGGGCCGTCTTAATATTGGGTATATACTGGTATGGCTCACACTCCCCTCCCCCACACTTGCCCATAGTGGCTCATTATATCCATGCCTTACACTCTGTGTGATTTATACTAATGTGCAGTGTTATAAATGGTCCGGTTCTGAGATGTGACATGTCCATCTGCTCTGGGTTAAACCATTTGTGCCATATTAACTCTTTCCATGCAGGATGGAAGCTGGGGGTGGGAAGGGTGTAGGGGGAATACGCTGGACAGATCAGATATTTGATGCACACATGATGACAAACTAACATGCTGACCAGAATTCAATTCATACTGTACCCACCAAGTACATCATTACTAAACATGAATGCTGGGCAGGCCTTGGCACCATCCAGCTGTCTGTAGATGGGACTATACCTTAGAAAGGTCTGGGCAGCCGGCATACATGATATGAATGTTAGAGAAAATGTATATATTGTCATGTCATTGATGTGTTATTAGACATTTGTGATCTGCTGGGGATGTCTGAGCTCCTCCACTCTCCCACAAAGTGCTGCCACCCACAGAAATCCCAAACTTATTCTGAGTGCAACCATCAGATGTCTCTCCTGTCTATAAATGGTGTAATAATCCCCCCCCCCCCCCCCCATTATACAGGGAGTAATAATTCTCTAATTTCTCCCATACAGACTTTTACCTTTTATAACCTCGGCCTCAAACTTGGTCACTCCGTGGAGGTGAAGGGCTTCATTCCAGAGGACTGTAAAATGTAAGTCACGGTTCCATCCTCAGCTACTTATTATACAATAGATGTCTGCTCTCTGTATAATCTGCCTAAAGTTTACCTTGCAGAAGCAGGAAAGTGTTCCGTGTACAGTACATCCTACTGACCCCTACATGCTGGGAATTCGGCATGCGTGGTCCCTCAAATGCCTGACATTGTGTTGCTCACAGCAAACTTAGCTTAAATGTTTGTGTCTACATTGACACAATTTCACCATATGAGATGCCAGCTGACTTCTATCTCTCTCCTCCTGGACCTCACCAAACTGTATAGCTGCAGGCACTGAGGAGGATTTTTTCCTCAATCTACAGTAAAGCGCTTCATCGCTACTAATTACCTAGTTAGAGGTCCAATGGTAAGAGGGAGTGAAAGGGCACAAAGTAGTAGTGACTTCTCAGCTCCCCCTCCTAGCAGTGACACCTTAGCCCCGTTCACCCTTCTCCCTCCCACAACAGTGACCCAACAGCTCAGATCACCCTTCTCCCTGTCTATTTGGATTGAACACGGTCGTTCAAGTCTGATCTCAACCTCTCTGCACGCCCATCCCAACACACACGTTCCTGCTTTAAAAATGGCTGTGTATAAGTGACCGTCGGCTGGAACCGACCACATGCCTGATGAAGGGTGACTGCAAGACTCCAATATGTTGCCACACTGTAACTATGTAATCGTTCATTAAAATGTTTGGACCCATATTGGTGATCCTTGGTGTGCTGGTGACATCCTCCCAGACTTGAATGACGTTACTGTTTTTCTCTTGTGAACTTTCAGGAGAAATTCTCCACAGTGGCTGCAACTACAAATGTCTGTGAGGGATTCTCTCAGAGCTTAGTTACTTTCTTTTTTTAAGAATATGTAGAAAAGTCTGTCCATATCCAGGCTACAGGTTCACTTTAGGTGCTCTTGGCATAGAGTATTACCAGGACCCCATGTTTTTCAAGCAAACTGTCGGTTTTAGTCTCCAAAAATATTATCTGACATAATTGTGACCTTGTATGTGAATCAGAGGTACTTCTCCCACCCACCTACCACAGGTGAAGGACTCGAGTACTATATCTGACCAGAACTGAGCAGAATATTTGCTTTTTCTGTCTTTCTAGGTTTGCCATAAACTTGGGAACAGATGTGAAGAATCTTGTGCTACACTTTAATCCTCGATTTTCCTATGGTCAAGACCGGCTCGTGTTAAACTTGAACTCAATGGTGAACGGTGTCTGGGGAAAAGAGCAGAAGGAAAACTTCTTCCCCTTCCAGAAGGGATCGGACACCACAGTATGTCTACACTGGGAGGGGAAGGAAAAATGGTGGAAAGGGCAAAGTGTCATCACTGTTCATATTGGACACATCCGTCTCTAAAAGATGCAGTAGGCAGCTAGTGATGGCTTAGGTGAGGGGTATATAGGCTTTATTTGCTATGATGGGTCAATCCTTCAGCTCATTCAATGGAGGATGAGACCCTTCCACATGGGAAGATGCAATGGATTCCATCATGCTGCCATTGATATACCACCTAGCAAATGGTTGCTGTTGGTAACATTAATGGTTGTCAGAAGGAAAATGTTACATGAAAACATTTTGCAAGCCATTATGTGTATGCATGTCATTGATGTCATACATGTTGGATGAATATTTTAGGAAAACAAGGGAATAGGGATAAGGAAATCCCTGACATGGACTCTGTAAAGTCTCAATCTGGGGAGTAGTGGGGGGCTGGCCTGCAACTTTAAATCGTGTTTTACCCTAAGCCAGTCATGGTAGATGAGACCCTTGTCCAAGGGCTCACTTGAGCCATGGCTAAGAGGTGTGTATTGGGGCTCCTGGAAGGGGTAGATTGTCATCTGACAGGGAATCCTGTAGAACAGAGCCTTTAGCACTTTCATGGTTCTAATATTTGGCATGTAGTGTAGATGTTGTATAGCTTGCATGGCATACAGCAGCCTCTCCACCACTGGCCCCAGTGAAACCATTGAAATTTTTTGATCTCTGGGAAACCCTTACTAAAACCATTTCAGTGTGTTGCCCCATTTCTGGTAGTGGTCAAAATGCCACTCTTACAGGCAGTGAGAATTTGTGTCATGAAGCTGGCTCCACAAACTTGTGTTGAGGGTCCAAAAATAGGCAGGTACCATCAAATGGTAGTTTAATTGGCCACAAGTCTAGGTACCCCTAGAAACCTCTGGAGTCCAGGTCTGCTGGCCATTCTCACCCAGGGTTCCTTCAGACCGGCCATAAGCTATTGATCTGAGGGCTCGAGACATTGATCTAAATGACAGACCGTCCTCAGACCCTGTTACTAAAACATTGCAGCTTCAGAAGCACATCCTTCCTTAGTCCAGCAAGCTGACACTGCCATCTTTTCTTACAGGTTTCCTTCTTGTTTGAGCAAGACAAGATCACCATACAATTGCCTACAGGAAATCCCTTAACATTTCCAGTCCGCTTTCCCATAAATGAGATCTCCTACTTGGCTTTGGAAACCCTCCAGCTAAAGTCCATCACACTGAAGTGAAGAATCTGCAACAGAGGAGCCGCCTCTCCCACGTGTCCATATCCCGGCTCTTGTGAAATGGCCATAATGGATGAAGAGAAATGTTATCCTGTCTTGTACCCTTCTCCTTCCAATCTGCCTCCTTGCTGCTCATGTAGCCATACATTGTGCTTTGCTCAGATCACTTGCTAGAAATGAATTTCATCCACATTTCAAATAAAATCCAATGAGCTCTATTGTGTCTGATCAATCTTATTATTGAGCACTAAACTGACTCTGTATTCATTGCTGTAGTCTATAGCGCCCCCCTGCTGGAGGTTGGTTGCATTACCTTTAGGCTGCATTCACACTTGAGCCGCTTGTAGCTTTAAGTTCTGAAGCTCAAACTTGAGGAAATAAAATTTGTTCTCTATGGTGCCTGATCACACAAACGGGCACCATAGAGAACAATTTGAGGTTTTTGGAGCTTCAAGTGTGAATGTAGCCTTAGAAGGTACACAGTAGCTGTGGCAGTGAATGTAGTAGTACTCCAGCAGGGGAAGGAGATGCTGGAGCAGCTTTAGTCTCAGTGTACGGGTAGTAGACTAGGGGTAGTAGTAACTACATAGCATGGGGAGTAAAGTGGTGGCAGCATAGGAAGGATAGTGTTGAGAAAATGTAATATTTGTAGCAGGGGGTATGGCGGCTATAAGATACGTTGGGTGGAGGAGGGGTAGGAGCAGTTCTAGCAGAAGTGTGGTAGTAATGGCATAGCATTGGTAGTGATAGGAGTAGTACTACTTGTAGTAAGATAGTAATAGTAGTAGCATTGGGTGTGGTAGTAATTGCAGCAGTATAGTAAAGGAAGTGGCAATCACCAACCAGTCAGTGTATAGACTGCAGCTGGTTGGCACCAGCAGACAGAACATGAACATCACTTTGGCAGCTTGGGCTAAGAGGGGTGCCAGGCCATCCCCACACAACTGCTGTGCCCAGTGGTGTATTTAGGTTTTGTGCTGCCCTAGCACAACGATTGTCTGCCCCCACGAAGAGAGCCTGACATTGACTAACACCCCTTCCACTAAACCCCCCCGCAATGGGGAAAAACACTCCTCTTCACAGCTCCAGATATACCCGGGAACGAGAGTCAGGCTCTACAGACACCATCATGCAGCCTTTCTCGGATCCCACCTGTGTCCCTTCTATCCCTTCTGGGGGGAGGTGCCTGAAATTTGCCACCCTATGCAAGTGGCTTGTGGTAAATGCACCCCTGGCTGTGTCCCCCAGACACTGGAATCTGGATCCTGGTCCTTGGAGCCCAGTTAATCACATTCATAACAAAGCTGTTCCGAATGAATTTGTTCATAACAGCTGTGATTGGCCCAATCCTAGTACCATGTGATTATCTGTAGCCAGTCACTAGTTGTCCTGAATGGTTAACCCCTTTCATGACCATTAAACTTTGCTATCACAATGATCTTCAGTGTAACTGCAAATAAAGTATAAATCCCTCATCACCACCTCTGAGTGCAGTGTTACAATGGTGATCAAGTGTTTTTGTGGTTTTTTTATATATATATTTTTTAAATATTGTCAGCATCCCTGATCAGCTCCACATCTGTTATGAGGATGCTATACTTCACTGGTGCCAGCATAGTAAAAATATATATATTCAGGAGTATACAACCCCATGCGAATCCCCAAGCTTCTTACTAAATGCTTTCAAAAAATGTAATTGGAAGATTATTTGTACTGTCCTGGAAGAGCCTCAAGAAATGAGATCGGCAATCAGCGCCTTGTGGTCAAACATTGTGTGTAATGTATATATACACACATAAATGAGCCTTAACATAACCACTCACAGGTAAATTGAATAATTTGTCACACCCCAACTGCAAAGAACTAGCATACCACCCATAGCCAGGTGCACAGGCATTTCACACCACCCATAGCCAGGTGCACAGGCATTTCACACCACCCATAGCCAGGTGCACAGGCATTTCACACCACCCATAGCCAGGTGCACAGATGTCTCAGGTTACCCATGCAGAAGAATGCATCTTCCTGCAGGACGAGTGTGACCGGCCATGAGGAAAGTTCTGGTGCTTACGAAGTTAAGATCCAGTTTCAGCAAAGAACATCCACTATGGGGCGCCTGGCTGTGCCGTGTCCCCCCCCCCCCCATACTAGGATCAGTAATGACAATTCCTGGGGTGTCATGCATCTCATCTGATGTATTGGAGGTCCTGGGTCCTCTACATGGATCTTTAGTTGGACCTCATTTAGAATACTGTGTCCAGTTCTGGAGATCTCACTTCCATAAATATATTGATGAGATAGAACGTGTCCAGAGACGGGGAACACAAATGGTGAAAGGTCTGAGGGATCAAACATATCAGGAGAGACTGCAGGAACTTCATATGTCCAGTCTGGAGGAAAGAAGGGAAAGGATGGACATGACCAAAACCTTTCAATACTTCAAGAGGGGGAATAAGGTTCTGGACGGCAGGATGTTCAGTATGAAGCCAAGATGAAGAACACGGGACATGACCTCCAACTGACTGGAGGAAAGTTCCCAACTCATCTTAGAGAGTCATATTTTTATTAAAGGGTAGTTGATGGTTGGAATAGACCTCCAGCAGAGGTAGTGAATCAGTCAGCAGTGAGTGGCTTCAGACATGCTTGGGGCAAACATGGATCTAGACAAAAAAAGGTAATAAAAAATCAAAAGTAAAAAAAAACCCAAAATAAAAACAATTTACAAAATAAAGAGTCAGACTTGATGGAGCACTTGGTCTTTTTTCTGCTGTCACTTATCTTTGTTTTTGTTTCTTGTGTGTCTCATATGATGTGTATCAGTATAGTGTTGCTGGTTGTGATGTAGTGGTTGGTATTGTGTTGGGGGATGTGGGCAGGTAATGTAAATTGTCACTTTGAGGTTGAATTCCTAAACCTGGAGAGTCCAGAATCTGGTGCATGTATGAGCACTGGTGGAAGCTGCAAGAGCTGAGCAACTGGCTTCTGTGAGGGATGATAGGTGTAATGTTGAGGATGGTGACTGGCGTAGTGTTGGGGGCTGAGGGCGGCGATGGGTGTATTGTTGGGGGGCTGAGGGCAGTGACGGGCGTAGTGTTGGGGGCTGAGGGCGGCGACGGGCGTAGTGTTGGGGGCTGAGGGCGGCGACAGGCCTAGTGTTGGGGGCTGAGGGTCTGCGACGGGCGTAGTGTTGGGGGCTGAGGGCTGCGACGGGCGTAGTGTTGGGGGTTGAGGATGGTGACGGGCCTAGTGTTGGGGGCTGAGGGCTGCGACGGGCCTAGTGTTGGGGGCTGAGGGCGGCGACGGGCGTAGTGTTGGGGGCTGAGGGCTGCGACGGGCCTAGTGTTGGGGGCTGAGGGCTGCGACAAGCGTAGTGTTGGGGGCTGAGGGCGGTGACGGGCGTAGTGTTGGGGGCTGAGGGCTGCGACGGACGTAGTGTTGGGGGCTGAGGGCTGCGACGGGCCTAGTGTTGGGGACTGAGGGCTGCGACGGGCGTAGTGTTGGGGGCTGAGGGCGGCGACGGGCGTAGTGTTGGGGGCTGAGGGGGGGCTGAGGGCTGCGACGGGCCTAGTGTTGGGGGCTGAGGGCGGAGACGGGCCTAGTGTTGGGGGCTGAGGAAAGTGGAGGTTATAAGGTTGCTGGATGTTGGCAGTGGTTGGGATGGTGTTGCTGGAGGAGGCCATTGATATGTCAGCGGGGCATTTAGTTGCTAAGTTTGGGTGGTGATGGGTATAGATTGGTGTAGGTTATGATCTTGTTTGTGTAGTTTTGTTTTTTTCTTTTACTATTTAGGGTGTGCTGAATGCGTTTTCCTGTCCTGGCACAGAGCTGGGTCGGCCTTCCTGGATTTTCTTAATATTGGGTATATACTGGTATGGATTATTTCCTTTACAGATTTAGGCTCCATGTATATGATCTTACCCTGACTGCAGGAAAATGTAGCAACTAAGGTATTGTGATTTTGCTGTTTTGTTTTCCTGTGGCCGGTGATCAAAATGTTCCTAACCTGAATGTGGTTCTTCTGTGTTCGGGAGAGGGAAGTTAACTTTGTCTAACTGTGGCAGCTCCTGAACTCTGCTAAAAGCCTGTGTGTACAGTACAGGGGATACATAGGCTTTTATGGAGTTGAGTTTAGGAGTTTTTGGCCAAAAAAAGTCAGATGCTCCTAAACTTGTGTTTTTAGCAGCTGCTCCATATACACGATTCTTTGCTCTTAGTGACTCCTTATTTTCATGTCTCTGTATTTTGTGATTATATTCTGTTTGGCTTTATAAATATAACAGTCCTGATCTGAGATGTCCATCTTCTGGGGGTTCACCCATTGTTCCAGATCATTAACTTTTTTTCTATGTGGGGTGGGAAGGGGGTAGGGGGGATACTCCAGACAGATCAGATATTTTATGAACACATAACAAACATGCTGACCAGAATTCAATTCTTACTATACACACCAAGAACATAATTACTAAACATGAATGCTGGGCAGGCCTTGTGCCAGACCCATCAGACATTTTGATGTACTCTTGACAAACATGCTGAATAGAAATCAATTCATACTGTACATACCAAGTCAGGGGTGGACTGACAAGTCATGGGGCCCCTGGGCAATAGGGGATCATGGGGCCCCTGTGTTCTTGCCCAAACTCAAGCCTATGAAAAAGGTACCAGGGGCATATCATGGGGCCCCCTACTGACCTCGGGCCCTCAGGCAGTGCCCGAGTTTCCAAATGGTCAGTCCGCCCCTGTACCAAGTACATTACTAAACGTGAATGCTGGGCAGGCCTTGTGCCGGTCAGTAATTGGCACCATCCGGCTGTCTGTAGATGGGACTATAACTTGTATAAAGCTCTGGGCAGCCGCCATACATGACATGAACATTTATAATAGAAAATGTATATATTGTGAAGTCCTTAGAATACATTTGTGATCGGCCGGGGTAGTCTGTGCTCCCTCCATTCTCCACAAATCTCTCCACAAAGTGCTGCGACCCTCAAATCCTATATTTATTCTGAGTTCAGTAGCTGCAACCATGAGATCTCTTCTGTCTATAATCGGTGTAATAATTCTCTCCTCCCATACAGACTGTTACCTTCGATAGCATCAGCCTCAAACCTGGTCACTCCGTGGAGGTGGAGGGCTTCATTCCATTGGACTGTAAAGAGTAAGTCCTGTTTCTCCCTTCAGCTATTTATTATATATTTTCTCTGTAGAATAATTTGCAAAAAGTTTAACTTGCAAAAGTAGAAAAGTGTGCTTTGTGTACAGAACATCCTACTGATCCCCCCTCGCTGGGGTTTTGGTATGCTCGGTCCTTCATATACCTGACAGATTGTTTGGCTCAGAGCATGTTTAGCTCAATCATTTGGGTTTCTGCATTGTTACAAAATTGCATCATATGAAATAACTGACATGCCTTCTGCTACACTTTTTTTTTTCTCCTGGACTCCAATAAACTTTATAGCTGCAGGCACTGCGGAGGAATTTATCCTCAATTATTAATAGCAGATAGCACTTCGTCCCTACTGCATACCTAGTTAAAGGTCCAACACCTCAGGAATGGCAACAGGGAGTGAAAGGGCACATAGTAGTGACTTCTCGGCTCTTCCTTCTTGCAGGGACTCAGTAGCTCAGCTTTAATGTGGTTAGCTCTCCCGCCTAGTGGTGACTCCTTGGCCCAATTCACCCTTCTCCCTTCCACAGCATTGACTCGCAGCTCAGATCACCCTTCCTCCCACACTAGTAGCATGGAATCGCAGAGTGCTTAGACCAGACCTGAATCACTTCACTGTTTCTCTTGCAAATATTCAGGATGAATTGTTCCACAGTGGCTGCAACTACAAATATCAGTGAGGGCTTGTCTCAAAGTTTATTTGGCACTCAATATGTAGACAACCATATGTTTGTTTATATCCAGGCTACAGGTTTACTTTAGGTACTTTTGGTATAGAGATGTATTAGCAGGGCCCCATGTTATACAAGCTAACCTTTAGTGTTCTGCCTCCCAATTAGTAATTGGCTAATATTTTTGGAGACTGAAGTACCTCTGACTCCCATGGGAGTACCACTGGTGAATGACTTGAGTACTATATCTGACAAGGTCAGCTGAGTAGAATAATGGTTTCTGTCTTTCTAGGTTTGCCATCATCTTGGGAACAGATGAGAAGAATCTTGTGCTACACTTTAGTCCTCGATTTGACTATGAAGGAGTCCAGCTCATGATAGTTATGAACTCAATGGTGGACAATGTCTGGGGAGAAGGGCAGAGGGAAAGTTTCTTCCCCTTCCAGGAGGGATCTGACACCATGGTTGTCTACACTGGGATGGGCATGTTGGATGGTGCCAAGAGGCGTCACTGTTCATATTGGACACATCTCTGAAAGATGCAGTAGGCAGCCAGTGATGGCTTAAGTCCAGTGTATATAGACTCTGCTATGTTTGCCCCTTCAGCTCATTCCATGAAAGATGGGAATGTCCAATAGATTCCATCATGCTGCCATTGTGGCCTATGATATAATTCCTAGCAAATGGTTTTGGTTGCTCAGATTAATGGCTGAGAATTTTGCAATCACATTTTTAAAACCTTTTTGGTTTTAAATGTGGTGGTTTGAAAATGTTTTGTGATAATAGGAAGAGGGAATGGGGATACAGTAATCCCTGACATGGAAAGTCCCCTGTAAAGGCTGAATCTGGGGAGTAGTGGGGGGGGGGGGGGCTGGGAACATAAGATAATTGGCATCATACTACTACTCTGGTATTTTCTGTTTATGGAGAGACATGCATGTGTGCCAGGTTGAGGATACAGAGAAAATACCAGAGTGTGAGGGAGATGTAGGGAATGGATATTACTGCTGATGAATGCTCTGTTCATCTAAATTCATTTCTGGGGGCAGAATTCCTCAAACTGTGACAAGCCTTAATTTTATATGGGGTAGAATAAAATAACTGCCCCAGAATAATGGCTCTCATTTACCCAAGTCTGTCATGGTAGATGGGCCCCTTGTCCATGGACATGTATGAATTGGAGCCATGGCTGGGACAGTGGCAGATGGGGCCTTTATCAGGACAAATGTGTATTTGGCACCCCTGGAAGGGGGATACTGTTTAACATTTTAGAAAGTACAAGATTTGGATTCTTTGCAGATATGGTTTGTTCATGGTGATCTGCACATCTCAGTATTGATAACTGAGGCATAACTTTCCCTTTGATAAACACATCAAATGTTAAGCCCTGCTCCCTAGGATTCAATGCCAGAGCCCCAGTGCAGTTGAGTCACAGCACTTTCCCAATGCTAACCATTGGCCTGTAGTGTAGATGCTATATCTGTGGCATACAGCAGCCTTTCAAAAATCTCAAGGGTTTCTCTGGGGCATAGTTATGTCTTTGGGGAACCCCGTCCAAAACCAGCTCATTGGCAGTGAGTGGGGGCAATGCCCCTTACATTGGTGACCGGTGGTCAAAATGCTCCACTTTCAGCAGTGAAAAAGTTAATCTGTGTCATGAAGCTGGCCCCACCAAGTGGTGTTGGGCCCCAAAATAAGCACTCTATCAAATTGGAGGTTAATCAGCCAAAGCTCCAGGAACCCCTAGAAGCCTCTGAAGGAACCCTGTGTGAGACTGGCTGGCAGATCAGGACTCCAAACTGGCCAACAGCTATTGATCTCCTGAGGGCTCCAGTCATTTGTTTAGGTGACAGATTGTCCATAAAATTGCAATGGAAGTTCATCCTTCTGTTTTTTTTTTACTATCCATTAATTAAATGCAACACATAAAGAATACATGCATATATCTTATGTAATAAAATTTAGTTGAAGTATTTTGGTGATGTTCTCTATGGCCAGCACTCATTGGTGGGTTTTTTCTTTTGTCTAGAAAGTTGACACTGTTACCTCTCTTACAGGCTTGCTTCCAGTTTGCACTAGACAAGATCACCATACAATTACCTACAGGAAATCCTTTCACATTTCCAGTCCGCTTCTTCACAAAGGAGATCTCCTACTTGGCCGTGAGACACCTCCAGCTCAAGTCCATCACAATAAAATGAAGAATCCAGAAATGGAGGAGCCGCCTGTCCCACGTGTTCATATCCAGGCTCTGTGGTGGCCATAGTGGATGAAGGGGTTTTTCTGGTTTTGTAACACCCCTCCCTACAATCTGCATCCTTGCTGCTCATATAGACAGACCTTGTGTTTTTGCTCAGATCATTTACTAGAAATGAATTTCATCCACATTTCAAATAAACTCCAATGAGCTGTATTGTGTCTGATCATTGTTTATTCAGCTCTAAACTGACTTTGTATTGATTGCTGTGGTGGATAGCATCCCTGCCTGCTGCATAGCGCCCTCCTGCTGGACATTTGTTGCATTACTTTCAAAAGGCACGCAGTAACCAAGAGGGTGCTAATGCTGCTTTTCCTGCATGTGTAGGCTGATTTCATGGATGTCCAGTAAGGCCAAGACTTTCTGATTATTAAATAGTTTTAAAAATGTCTGGCTCCCGCAAGCTTTAACCATTAAGTAAAAAAGGCTGAATTCTCACTGATTTGTTTTAATTGTTTGACTTTTCTTGTTATTTTCCCCAAAAAAGTGACATTAAGTCCCTGGTCAAAGTGTTTCCATGACCACACTATTGCCATTTCCAGTGAGTCAGAGATTGGAATGACAAATTCTATATGCAAACTGTGTTCCAAATGAGGAGAGCTGCTGTACTTATTGTGGTGATTGGGGGGGTCAGCTGGATTGCAGGAGGTGGGCTTCATCAAATCAGTGCTGGATTAAACCGTTCTCTCAAACACTGGATTCACTTGCTCCTCTCACTAGTTATCAGGCCCTGACCATTACAACATCGGCAGACAGATGACACCAGAAATCTGAAGAGACATAGCCGTGCCCTGGAGTGATTGTGGAGTAACACCAGATCCCAGCAAGTATTTTCTCTATAGAAATCTGCCTTCTTAGAATAATATGCCTTCTGCCCATTTGCCAGACAAGCCTACTTTGTCACGCTCTTTAATACTATCATCCAGTCCTCGTCTCAACGCTGTACTTTCTCCACCTCCACCCAGTAACTTGCTGCTCACGAGATTGCTTCAAAAACAAGATGGAGGCATTTTGTGGGGACATCTCCACTGCACCGATATTGATCCCACTCAACATATCCTGAACAAAACCACCCTCAACGCTTTCCACTTTGACCTTGCTACTACTGTTGGCTTGACCCATTCCCTCACAACTACAACAATCCTTTCTATCATATGCTCACTTACTACTTCAATCTCTAACTCTGCAGTGGCATCTTCCCCTCTTTAAACATGTGCTGATCACCCCCATACTTTCAGACCCCACGAGCCTTAAACTAAAAACCATCTCATTGCTCCCGTTTACCTCAACTTTACGAATGTGTTGTCCACAACTGTCTGAACTCCTTCCTCACTGACAACAATCGCCTTGACCCCTCAGTCTGGGTTTTGCTTGCTACACTTCACTGAAACTGTTCTACTAAAACTCAACTGCTGAAACCAATGGCCACTACTCCATACTCCTACATCTCTGTGGCCTATCATACTGTTGACCATTTGCTCAACCTCCACTTTTTTGGTCTTCAAGACTATGACCTCTCCTGATTCTCTTCTTACCCATCGCAGCACTTCGTTTGACCTTTTTATGGTTTCCTTCTCCACTTCCTTTCTGTAGGTCTCTCCAAGGTTCTGTCCATGGACCTCTCCTCCTTTTCTCTATCTACACCTCCTCCCTTGGTCACTTGATAAACTCCCATGGCTTCCAGTGTCATCTCTGACACTCAAAACTATCTCTCTACTCCTCACGCCTTCAGTCTCCTCTTGCATTGCTAACATATTAACTGACATATCGGCATGGATGTCCTACCACTTCCTCACACTCAATCTTTCTAAAACTGAGCTCATAATATTCCCTCCTGACTGCTCCCTTCCCCCTCAAGATCAATAATACAACTATCAGTCCTTCCCTCTCATGCCAGGGTACTAGGTGTACTTCTGTACTCTGACCTGTCTTTTCAGCCCCAAATCCAATCACTGTGCAGACCTTGTCGACTTCACCTCTGTAACATCTCCAAAATATGCCCATTTTCATCACTGAAACCACTAAGCAAATTATTCACACCCTTATCTCTTGACTTCTTGTAACTCCCTCCTCCATAGACCTACTGTGATAGACCCAATCAGGATAGGGGTTTATGGAGAGGACTGTAGGCTAGTCTACTGACTATGGGACCTGGTATTTGAGGGGGCTCTATTCTATGGAATGTGTATGCCTGGGGGACTTTTGGAGAAGTTGTACTTTGGATTCAAGCCTATGTCTCCCCAAAACACACTCTGAGAATTGGAGGACCGGATACAGATTTGTGCTGTCTGTTTTTGTTGGGGTATAAAATCAACAGCCCAAACCAGTGGTCTAGTTAGATTGTGCTGCCCTAGGCAACACAAACTGTGTGTGCTCTCCAGGGCTGGGCTCTCTTTCCCATCTAGTCAATAGGCAGAGCTGAGCTTTGGCTGCCCCCAGGTAGCACTCCCCTATTAGCGGAGGCTCTTTTCTAGTCCAGCTGCTTGGCTCCAGCTTGTGTGTGCCATGCAGATCTGGTGCCACCGTCTACCATTCACTGGCCACCCTAGGCTGCTCATTGATCCCTGGGATGTGGCATAAGAGCCTTTGATTCACTTTTACCTAAAGCAGTGAGATTCATCTTTCACATGCTTACTGGTTCATATTTCCTTCACAGTATTGCAACTATTTCCGTATAGGTTCTTGTGTGCTGTACTCAACCAGCTATTCCTGATGTGGGGCTCTTTGCAGGCTTTCTCTCTTTGCCCAGCAAGACTGTACTACACACCCCATTTCCAGTCAGGGGTCCTTTGAATGCATTGTGATTCTCAACTAGAGGACAACCTGGTCATTGAGGTTCAGCCAATGTCAAAGCCACTGTGTAAGGTCATGTCTACGGGCTGGAAAAATCCGTATGTAAATGGTAGAAAACTGGCTAAAAGATCGTATTCAGGGAGTAGTGGTTAATTCATACTCTGGTCTAGGGTTATTAGTGGGGTTCCCCAAGGCTCAGGGTTTAGTGGGGTACCCCAAGGCTCAGTGTTATTAGTGGGGTTCCCCAAGGCTCAGGGTTGTTAGTGGGGTACCCCAAGGCTCAGTGTTATTAGTGGGGTTCCCCAAGGCTCAGGGTTATTAGTGGGGTACCCCAAGGCTCAGTGTTATTAGTGGGGTTCCCCAAGGCTCAGGGTTATTAGTGGGGTACCTCAAGGCTCAGTGTTATTAGTGGGGTTCCCCAAGGCTCAGGTATATTAGTGGGGTACCCCAAGGCTCAGTGTTATTAGTGGGGTACCCCAAGGCTCAGGGTTATTAGTGGGGTACCCCAAGGCTCAGTGTTGGGACCCTTCCTTTTTAATATATTTATAAATGATAATGGGCCTGAACTTAAATCCCGTTCCAGTCTTTGCAGATGACACCAAGCTGTGCCGGGGAATAACGTCCTTCCAGGATGTCTCCAACTTACATCCGACCTCAATGCTCTGTGTAATTGGGGGACAATGGGGCCAATGAGGGTTAATGTTGATAAATGTAATGTTCTGCACTTGGGAGATAAGAATATGCATCATACATACTGGGGGGGGGTACAACTGGGGGGGTCAATGGTGGAGAAGGATCTGGGGCTTCCGACAGATCATGAGCTTAATATTTGCATGCAAGCTGCGAGTTCTAAAGAAAGCAAAATCCTCTTGTACAAAAAAAAAAAAAATTATAGACTCCAGAGAGATTTCCCCCCCTTCCCCCCCCCAAAGGGCAAATCATTAGTAACACCTCATTTAGAATATGCAGTTTAGTTTTGGGCACCAATTCACAAAAAGAGGACGTACAGAGAAGGGATCCAAACTGATACGAGGCATGGAGGAACTCAGCTATGAGGAGAGATTAGAGGAACTGAATGTATTCTCTACTGAGAAGAGGAGATTAAGGGGGGGGGGGGAACCTGACCCCCATGTATAATACATAAGGGGGGATATGATCTCCATGTATAATACATAAAGGGGGATATGATCTCCATGTATAATAAATAAGGGGGGATATAATCTACATGTATAATACATAAGGGGGATATGATCTCCATGTATAATACATAAGGGGGGATATGATCTCTATGTATAATACATAAGGGGGATATGATCTCCATGTATAATACATAAGGGGGGATATGATCTCCATGTATAATGCATAAGGGGGGATATGATCTCCATGTATAATACATAAGGGGGATATGATCTCCATATATAATACATAAGGGGGGATATGATCTCCATATATAATACATAAGGGGGGATATGATCTCCATGTATAATACATAAGGGGGGATATGATCACCATGTATAATACATAAGGGGGATATGATCTCCATATATAATACATAAGGGGGGATATGATCTCAATATATAATACATAAGGGGGGATATGATCTCCATGTATAATACATAAGGGGGGATATGATCACCATGTATAATACATAAGGGGGATATGATCTCCATGTATAATACATAAGGGGGGGGATATGACCTCCATGTATAATACATAAGGGGGATACGATCTCCATGTATAATACATAAGGGGGGATATGATCTCCATGTATAATACATAAGGGGGGATATGATCTCCATGTATAATACATAAGGGGGGGGGATATGATCACCATGTATAATACATAAGGGGGGGATATTATCTCCATGTATAATACATAAGGGGGGATATGATCTCCATATATAATACATAAGAGGGGGATATGATCTCCATGTATAATACATAAGGGGGGATATGATCTCCATGTATAATGCATAAGGGGGGATATGATCTCCATGTATAATACATAAGGGGGATATGATCTCCATGTATAATACATAAGGGGGATATGATCTCCATATATAATACATAAGGGGGATATGATCTCCATATATAATACATAAGGGGGGATATGATCTCCATGTATAATACATAAGGGGGGATATGATCTCCATGTAAAATGCATAAGGGGGGATATGATCACCATGTATAATACATAAGGGGGGATATGATCTCCATATATAATACATAAGGGGGGATATGATCTCCATATATAATACATAAGGGGGGATATGATCTCCATGTATAATACATAAGGGGGGATATGACCTCCATGTATAATACATAAGGGGGATATGATCTCCATGTATAATACATAAGGGGGATATGATCTCCATGTATAATACATAAGGGGGGATATGACCTCCATGTATAATACATAAGGGGGATATGATCTCCATGTATAATACATAAGGGGGATATGATCTCCATGTATAATACATAAGGAGGGATATGATCTCCATGTATAATACATAAGGAGGGGATATGATCTCCATGTATAATACATAAGGGGGATATGATCTCCATGTATAATACATAAGGGGGATACGATCTCCATGTATAATACATAAGGGGGGATATGATCTCCATGTATAATACATAAGGGGTGATATGATCTCCATGTATAATACATAAGGGGGATATGATCTCCATATATAATACATAAGGGGGGATATGATCTCCATATATAATACATAAGGGGGGATATGATCTCCATGTATAATACATAAGGGGGGATATGATCTCCATGTAAAATGCATAAGGGGGGATATGATCACCATGTATAATACATAAGGGGGGATATGATCTCCATATATAATACATAAGGGGGGATATGATCTCCATATATAATACATAAGGGGGGATATGATCTCCATGTATAATACATAAGGGGGGATATGATCTCCATGTATAATACATAAGGGGGGATATGATCTCCATGTATAATACATAAGGGGGATATGATCTCCATGTATAATACATAAGGGGGGATATGATCTCCATATATAATACATAAGGGGGGATATGATCACCATGTATAATACATAAGGGGGGATATGATCTCCATGTATAATACATAAGGGGGATATGATCTCCATGTATAATTCATAAGGGGGGGATATGATCTCCATGTATAATACATAAAGGGGGATATGATCTCCATGTATAATAAATAAGGGGGGATATGATCACCATGTATAATACATAAAGGGGGATATGATCTCCATGTATAATACATAAGGGGGGGGGATATGATCACCATGTATAATATATAAGGGGGGATATGATCTCCATGTATAATACATAAGGGGGGATATGACCTCCATGTATAATACATAAGGGGGGATATGATCTCCATGTATAATACATAAGGGGGGATATGATCTCCATGTATAATACATAAGGGGGGATATGATCTCCATGTATAATACATAAGGGGGATATGATCACATAATATGAGACCCATGACATCACATGAGGTGTATGACATAATATGAGACATAAAAAATATAATAACAAAGATAAGTGACATCAGAATAAAATCCAAGTGCTCCATCGAGTCTGTTTCCTTTTTTAAATGTATCCTTGTTTATTTATTTATTTGTTGGTAAGTATTTTGTCTGAGTCTAGATCTGTGTTTGCCCCAAGCAAATTGAAGGTAAATTGCATTGAAGTTGTCACAGACCTCTCATACCCAGATGTACAGATGTCCCAAGTTGTAGTGGAATGTATCTCCTGCAGGACGAGTGTGACCGGCCATGAGGAGAGTTCTGGTGCTGAAGGGGTTAAGATCCATTTTCCATTTTGCTGATGACACCCAGATCTATCTCTCCACTCCCCAGCTCAACCCCTCAATCTCCTCACGTATCACAAATCTACTGAGCGACAAATCAGCATGGATGTCACACCACTACCGGAAACTCAATCTTTCAAAAACTGAGCTGTAATATTACCTCCCCCCCAATCCTCCACTCATGACTTTACCATTAAGATCAACAGCACAACCATTGGTCCTTCCCCTCATGCCAGGGTGCTGGGCGTAATCCTAGACTCTGACCTCTCCTTTGGGCACCACATCCACTCACTGGCTAAATCCTGCCTCCTCAACCTCCAGAACATTTCCAAAATCCGCCCCTTCCTGACCAATGACACCACAAAACAACTCATCCACGCCTTGGTTTTATCCCGCCTCAATTACTGCAACTCCCTCCTCACTGGTCTACCATTACACAGGCTATCCCCCCTTCAGTCTATTATGAATGCTGCTGCTAGACTCATACACCTTACCAACTGATCAGCGACTGCTGCCCCTCTATTCCAATCCCTTCACTGGCCTCCACTCAGTGTCCTCCACCCCTCTCTGCCAATCCCTTCACTGGCCTCCACTCAGTGTCCTCCACCCCTCTCTGCCAATCCCTCCACTGTCCTCCACTCAGTGTCCTCCACCCCTCTCTGCCAATCCCTCCACTAACCTCCACTCAGTGTCCTCCACCCCTCTCTGCCAATCCCTCCACTAACCTCCACTCAGTGTCCTCCACCCCTCTCTGCCAATCCTTCCACTGGCATCAATTCAGTGTCCTCCACCCCTCTCTGCCAATCCCTCCACTGGCCTCCATTCAGTGTCCTTCACCCCTCTCTGCCAATCCCTTCACTGACCTCCGCTCAGTGTCCTCCACCCCTCTCTGCCAATCATTCCACTGACCTCCACTCAGTGTCCTCCACCTCTCTCTGTCAATCCCTCCACTAGTGTCCACCACCCCTCTCTGCCAATCCCTACACTGACCTCCGCTCAGTGTCCTCCACCCCTCTCTGCCAATCCCTCCACTGGCCTCCGCTCAGTGTCCTCCACCCCTCTCTGCCAATCCCCCCACTGGCCTCCTCTCAGTGTCCTACACCCCTCTCTGCCAATCCCCCCACTGACCTCCTCTCAGTGTCCTCCACCCCTGTCTGCCAATCCCTCCACTGAACTCCGCTCAGTGTCCTCCACCCCTCTCTGCCAATCCCTCCACTGGCCTCCTCTCAGTGTCCTCCACCCCTCTCTGCCAATCCCTCCACTGGCCTCCGCTCAGTGTCCTCCACCCCTCTCTGCCAATCCCTCCACTGGCCTCCACTCAGTGTCCTCCACCCCTCTCTGCCAATCCCTCCACTGGCTTCCACTCAGTGTCCTCCACCCCTCTCTGCCAATCCCTCCACTGGCCTCCATTCAGTGTCCTCCATCCCTCTCTACCAATCCCTCCACTGGCTTCCACTCAGTGTGCTCCACCCTTCTCTGCCAATCTGAATCACCTCCACGAGATCATCCCCCGCAGCTATCACCTTTTGTATCACCTCCCTCTTCCTTTAGATTGTAAACTCCATGAGCCGGAGCCTCCTATTCCTTCTGTACTGAAATGTATTGTAATTGTATTGTCTCCCGTTATATTGTAAAGCTCTGCGCAAACTGTTGGCGCCATAAATCCTGTATAATAATAATCATAATTTTAGCACGTCCACTATGGGGCACCTGGCTGTGCCGTGCCCCCCCATACTAGGATCAGTAATGACAATTCCTGGGATTTCATGCCTCTCATCTGATGTATTGGAGGTCCTGGGTCCTCTACATGGATCTTTAGTTGGACCTCATTTAGAATACTGTGTCCAGTTCTGGAGATCTCACTTCCATAAAGATATTGATGAGACAGAACGAGTCCAGAGACGGGGAACACAAATGGTGAAAGGTCTGAGGGATCAAACATATCAGGAGAGACTGCAGGAACTTCATATGTACAGTCTGGAGGAAAGAAGGGAAAGGATGGACATGACCAAAACCTTTCAGTACATCAAGAGGGGGAATAAGGTTCTGGAGGGCAGGATGTTCAGTATGAAGCCAAGATGAAGAACACGGGACATGACCTCCAACTGACTGGAGGAAAGTTCCCAACTCATCTTAGAAAGTCATATTTTCCTGAAAGGGTAGTTGATGGTTGGAATAGACCTCCAACAGAGGTAGTGAGTCAGTCAGCAGTAAGTGGCTTCAGACATGCTTGGGGGAAACATGGATCTAGACTCAGACAACACACCAATATAATAAATAAATAAATAACAAAGCAATTAAAAAAGGAAACAGACTCGATGGACCACTTGGACTTTATCTGTTGCCACTTATCTTTGTTTTTATATCTTTTATGTCTCATATGATGTCATGCATCTCATGTGATGTCAGGGGTCTCGTGATGTCATGCATCTCATGTGATGTCAGGGGTCTTGTGATGTCATGCATCTCATGTGATGTCAGAGGTCTCATGTGATGTCATGCATCTCACGTGATGTCAGGGGTCTCATATGATGTCATGCATCTCATGTGATGTCAGGGGTCTCATATGATGTCATGCATCTCATGTGATGTCAGGGGTCTCATATGATGTCATGCATCTCATGTGATGTCAGGGGTCTCATATGATGTCATATGATGTAATGTGTATCAGGTAATGTAAATTGTTACTTTGCGGTTGTATTCCTAAACCTGGAGAGTCCAGAATCTGGTGCAGCTCTGCATAGAAACCAATCAGCTTCCAGGTTTTCCTGTCAAAGCTTCATTGATCCAGCTGAAGGTAGAAGCTGATTGGCTCCCATGCACAGCTGCAGCAGATTTTGCACCCTCCAGTGTTAGGAAATCTCCCCCTTTGTGGTGTAGAAATGACTTTGAGGATAGTCCTCTTTTGCCCCCTTGCTGTTTGTGGTGAGTGGTGACATCCCAGCAGAGTAACGATGGACGACCCATGCTCAGTCACAGCGGATCCACATTTCATTCATTCTCTGTAATGAGCGGTTCTGGAACAATTGTCAGTCCAGGGAGCAGTGGGCGGAGTGATCCCTCCCTCCTGACTGGCTCCACCCTCAGCAGACCTCCTATATAAGAAGAAGTAGAAGAGCAGCTGATCACAAGTGTCTCTGATAAGGAAGCAGGATGGCAGATGCTGTGAGTATGAGCACTGGTGGAAGCTGCAAGAGCTGAGCAAATGGCTTCTGTTGGGGGGTGGTGGGTAGTGGTGAGTATTGGTTTGCTTGGTGTGGTCACAAGTTGGTGTCGGGCTGGTTTGATGTTGGTGGTGGAGATATATGTATGAGCACTGGTGGAAGCTGCAAGAGCTGAATAAATGGCTTCAGTGGGGGTTGGTGGGTGTAGTGGTTGTTATAGGTTTGCTTGGGGTGGACATGGGTTGGTGTTGGGTTGTTGGGTGTAGGAAGTTGTAGGTATATTTCTGGTTGTTTCTGTACCATTGAGGAATATGGATCATGCTGAGATAGGGTTGCTTCATATGGGCAGTTGGTGGGTGTGGGGCAGTATTTTAGTTCTTGTACATCCATTTATGTAGGGTATGATGTATGTGTTTTGGTGTTCTGGCACAGAGTTGGGCCTGCCTTCCTGTGTATTCTTAGTATTGGGTGTAATCATATGTGTATGATTATGTTCACTACTAGTGGGAGCTGCAAAGGTGAACAAATGTGGTGTGTTGGTTGATAGGTTTGCTTGGGGTGGACATATTTTGGTGTGGGAATTTAGTTTCTGGTTCTAGTTGGTGTACCATTGAGAAATGTGGATTATGGTGAGTATAGGGTGGCTTGATGTAGGGTTGTTGGGTGTGGATTTGTGTTTGTTTCAGTTTAGGTTATAATGCATGTATTTTGGTCTTCTGGCACAGAGCTGGGCCGTCTGAATATTGGGTATATACTGGTATGGCTCACACTCCCCTCCTCCACACTTGCCCATAGTGGCTCATTATATCCCTGCCTTCCCCTCTGTGTGATTTGTACTAATGTGCAGTGTTATAAATGGTCCGGTTCTGAGATGTGACTTGTCCATCCGCTCTGGGTTAAACCATTTGTGCCATATTAACTCTTTCCATGCAGGATGGAAGCTGGTGGTGGGAAGGGTGTAGGGGGAATACGCTGGACAGATCAGATATTTGATGCACACATGATGACAAACTAACATGCTGACCAGAATTCAATTCATACTGTACCCACCAAGTATATAATTACTAAACATGAATGCTGGGCAGGCCTTGGCACCATCCGGCTGTCTGTAGATGGGACTATACCTTATAAAGGTCTGGGCAGCCAGCATACATGATATGAATGTTAGAGAAAATGTATATATTGTCATGTCATTGATGTGTTATTAGACATTTGTGATCTGCTGGGGATGTCTGAGCTCCTCCACTCTCCCACAAAGTGCTGCCACCCACAGAAATCCCTAACTTATTCTGAGTGCAACCATCAGATGTCTCTCCTGTCTATAAATGGTGTAATAATCCCCCCCCCCCCCATTATACAGGGAGTAATAATTCTCTAATTTCTCCCATACAGACTTTTACCGTTGATAACCTCGGCCTCAAACTTGGTCACTCGGTGGAGGTGAAGGGCTTCATTCCGGTGGACTGTGAAGTGTAAGTCACGGTTCCATCCTCAGCTACTTATTATACAATAGATGTCTGCTCTCTGTATAATTTGCCTAAAGTTTACCTTGCAGAAGCAGGAAAGTGTTCCGTGTACAGTACATCCTACTGACCCCTACACGCTGGGAATTTGGCATGCGTGGTCCCTCAAATGCCTGACTTTGTGTTCCTCACAGCAAACTTAGCTTAAATGTTTGTGTCTACATTGACACAATTTCACCATATGAGATGCCAGCTGACTTCTATCTCTCTCCTCCTGGACCTCGCCAAACTGTATGGCTGCAGGCACTGTGGAGGAATTTTTCCTCAATCTACAGTAAAGCGCTTCATTGCTACGAATTACCTAGTTAGAGGTCCAATGGTAAGAGGGAGTGAAAGGGCACAAAGTAGTAGTGACTTCTCAGCTCCCCCTCCTAGCAGTGACACCTGAGTACCACAGGTGAAGGACTCGAGTACTATATCTGACCAGAACTGAGCAGAATATTTCCTTTTTCTGTCTTTCTAGGTTTGCCATAAACTTGGGAACAGATATGAAGAATTATGTGCTACACTTTAATCCTCGATTTTCCTATGGTCAAGACCGGCTCGTGTTAAACTTGAACTCAAAGGTGAACGGTGTCTGGGGGAAAGAGCAGAAGGAAAACTTCTTCCCCTTCCAGAAGGGATCGGACACCACGGTATGTCTACACTGGGAGGGGAAGGAAAAATGGTGGAAGGGGCAAAGTGTCATCACTGTTCATATTGGACACATCCGTCTCTAAAAGATGCAGTAGGCAGCTAGTGATGGCTTAGGTAAAGGGTATATAGGCTTTCTTTGCTATGATGGGTCAATCCTTCAGCTCATTCAATGGAGGATGAGACCTTTCCACATGGGAAGATGCAATGGATTCCATCATGCTGCCATTGATATTACCAATAGCAACAATTTGCTAGGTGGTATATTAATGGTTGTCAGATATTGGCTTGCAAAATGTTTTCATGTAACATTTTCCTTCTATTTTGTGTATGCATGTCATTGATGTTATACATGTTGGATGAATATTTTAGGAAAACGAGGGAATAGGGATAAGGAAATCCCTGACATGGACTCTGTAAAGTCTCAATCTGGGGAGTAGTGGGGGGCTGGCCTGCAACTTTAAATCGTGTTTTACCCTAAGCCAGTCATGGTAGATGAGACCCTTGTCCAAGGGCTCACTTGAGCCATGGCTAAGAGGTGTGTATTGGGGCTCCTGGAAGGGGGAGATTGTCATCTGACAGGGAATCCTGTAGAACAGAGCCTTTAGCACTTTCATGGTTCTATTTGGCATGTAGTGTAGATGTTGTATAGCTTGCATGGCATACAGCAGCCTCTCCACCACTGGCCCCAGTGAAACCATTGAAATTTTTTTTGATCTCTGGGAAACCCTTGCTAAAACAATTTCAGTGTTGCCCCATTTTTGGTAGTGGTCAAAATGCCACTCTTACAGGCAGTGAGAATTTATCATGAAGCTGGCTCCACAAACATGTGCTGGGGGTCCAAAAATAGGCAGGTACCATCAAATGGTAGTTTAATTGGCCACAAGTCTAGGTACCCCTAGAAACCTCTGGAGTCCAGGTCTGCTGGCCATTCTCACCCAGGGTTCCTTCAGACTGGCCATAAGCTATTGATCTGAGGGCTCCAGACATTGATCTAGATGACAGACCATCCTCAGACCCTGTTACTAAAACATTGCAGCTTCAGAAGCACATCCTTCCTTAGTCCAGCAAGCTGACACTGCCATCTTTTCTTACAGGTTTCCTTCTTGTTTGAGCAAGACAAGATCACCATACATTTGCTTACAGGAAATCCTTTCACATTTCCAGTGCGCTTTCGCATAAATGAGATCTCCTACTTGTCTTTGAAAACCCTCCAGCTCAAGTCCATCACACTGACATGAAGAACCTGCAATAGAGGAGCCACCTCTCCCACGTGTCCATATCCCGGCTCTTGTGAAATGGCCATAATGGATGGAGAGAAATGTTATCCTGTCTTGTACCCTTCTCCTTCCAATCTGCCTCCTTGCTGCTCATGTAGCCATACATTGTGCTTTGCTCAGATCACTTGCTAGAAATGAATTTCATCCACATTTCAAATAAAATTCAGTGAGCTCTATTGTGTCTGATCAATCTTATTATAGAGCACTAAACTGACTCTGTATTCATTGCTGTAGTCTATAGCGCCCTCCTGCTGGAGGTTGGTTGCATTACCTTTAGGCTGCATTCACACTTGAGCCGCTTGTAGCTTTAATTTCTGAAGCTCAAACTTGAGGAAATAAAATTTGTTCTCTATGGTGCCTGTTCACACCTGATCACACAAACGGGCACCATAGAGAACAATTTGAGGTTTTTGGAGCTTCAAGTGTGAATGTAGCCTTAGAAGGTACACAGTAGCTGTGGCAGTGAATGTAGTAGTACTCCAGCAGGGGAAGGAGATGCTGGAGCAGCTTTAGTCTCAGTGTACGGGTAGTAGACTAGGGGTAGTAGTAACTACATAGCATGGGGAGTAAAGTGGTGGCAGCATAGGAAGGATAGTGTTGAGAAAATGTAATATTTGTAGCAGGGGGTATGGCGGCTATAAGATACGTTGGGTGGAGGAGGGGTAGGAGCAGTTCTAGCAGAAGTGTGGTAGTAATAGGAGTAGTACTAGTTGTAGTAAGATGGTAATAGTAGTAGCATTGGGTGTGGTAATATTTGCAGCAGTATAGTAAAGGAAGTGGAAATTGCCAACCAGTCAGTGTATAGACTGCAGCTGGTTGGCACCAGCAGACAGAACATGAACATCACTCTGGCAGCTTGGGCTAAGAGGGGTGCCAGGCCGTCCCCACACAACTGCTGTGCCCAGTGGTGTATTTAGGTTTTGTGCTCCCCTAGCACAACGATTGTCTGCCCCACGGAGAGAGCCTGACATTAACTAACACCCCTTCCACTAAACCCCCCCCCCCCCCCCCCCCCCCCGCAATGGGGAAAAACACTCCTCTTCACAGCATATATCCCTGGGAACGAGAGTCAGGCTCTACAGACACCATCATGCAGCCTTTCTCGGATCCCACCTGTGTCCCTTCTATCCCTTCTGGGGGGAGGTGCCTGAAATTTGCCACCCTATGCAAGTGGCTTGTGGTAAATGCACCCCTGGCTGTGTCTGCCAGACACTGGAATCTGGATCCTGGTCCTTGGAGCCCAGTTAATCACATTCATAACAAAGCTGTTCCGAATGAATTTGTTCATAACAGCTGTGATTGGCCCAATCCTAGTACCATGTGATTATCTGTAGCCAGTCACTAGTTGTCATGAATGGTTAACCCCTTTCATGACCATTAAACTTTGCTATCACAATGATCTTCAGTGTAACTGCAAATAAAGTATAAATCCCTCATCACCACCTCTGAGTGCAGTGTTACAATGGTGATCAAGTGTTTTTGTGGGGTTTTTTTATATATATTTTTTAAATATTGTCAGCATCCCTGATCAGCTCCACATCTGTTATGAGGATGCTATACTTCACTGGTGCCAGCATAGTAAAAATATATATATTCAGGAGTATACAACCCCATGCGAATCCCCAAGCTTCTTACTAAATGCTTTCAAAAAATGTAATTGGAAGATTATTTCTACTGTCCTGGAAGAGCCTCAAGAAATGAGATCGGCAATCAGGGCCTTGTGGTCAAACATTGTGTGTGATATATATATACACATAAATGAGCCTTAACATAACCACTCACAGGTAAATTAAATAATTTGTCACACCCCAACTGCAAAGAACTAGCATACCACCCATAGCCAGGTGCACAGGCATTTCACACCACCCACAGCCAGGTGCACAGATGTCTCAGGTTACCCATGCAGAAGAATGCATCTTCCTGCAGGACGAGTGTGACCGGCCATGAGGAAAGTTCTGGTGCTTACGAAGTTAAGATCCAGTTTCAGCAGAGAACATCCACTATGGGGCGCCTGGCTGTGCCGTGTCCCCCCCCCCATACTAGGATCAGTAATGACAATTCCTGGGATGTCATGCATCTCATCTGATGTATTGGAGGTCCTGGGTCCTCTACATGGATCTTTAGTTGGACCTCATTTAGAATACTGTGTCCAGTTCTGGAGATCTCACTTCCATAAAGATATTGATGAGATAGAACGTGTCCAGAGACGGGGAACACAAATGGTGAAAGGTCTGAGGGATCAAACATATCAGGAGAGACTGCAGGAACTTCATATGTCCAGTCTGGAGGAAAGAAGGGAAAGGATGGACATGACCAAAACCTTTCAATACTTCAAGAGGGGGAATAAGGTTCTGGACGGCAGGATGTTCAGTATGAAGCCAAGATGAAGAACACGGGACATGACCTCCAACTGACTGGAGGAAAGTTCCCAACTCATCTTAGAGAGTCATATTTTCCTGAAAGGGTAGTTGATGGTTGGAATAGACCTCCAGCAGAGGTAGTGAGTCAGTCAGCAGTAAGTGGCTTCAGACATGCTTGGGGCAAACATGGATCTAGACAAAAAAAGGTAATAAAAAATCAAAAGTAAAAAAAACCCCAAAATAAAAACAATTTACAAAATAAAGAGTCAGACTTGATGGAGCACTTGGTCTTTTTTCTGCTGTCACTTATCTTTGTTTTTGTTTCTTGTGTGTCTCATATGATGTGTATCAGTATAGTGTTGCTGGTTGTGATGTAGTGGTTGGTATTGTGTTGGGGGATGTGGGCAGGTAATGTAAATTGTCACTTTGAGGTTGAATTCCTAAACCTGGAGAGTCCAGAATCTGGTGCATGTATGAGCACTGGTGGAAGCTGCAAGAGCTGAGCAACTGGCTTCTGTGACGGATGGTAGGTGTAATGTTGAGGATGGTGACGGGCCTAGTGTTGGGGGCTGAGGGCGGCGACGGGGGTATTGTTGGGGGCTGAGGGCGGTGACGGGCGTAGTGTTGGGGGCTGAGGGCTGCGACGGGCGTAGTGTTGGGGGCTGAGGGCTGCGACGGGCGTAGTGTTGGGGGCTGAGGACTGTGACGGGCGTAGTGTTGGGGGCTGAGGGCGGCGACGGGCGTAGTGTTGGGGGCTGAGGGCTGTGACGGGCCTAGTGTTGGGAGCTGAGGGCGGCGACGGGCGTAGTGTTGGGGGCTGAGGGCTGCGACGGGCGTAGTGTTGGGGGGCTGAGGGCTGCGACGGGCGTAGTGTTGGGGGCTGAGGGCGGCGACGGGCGTAGTGTTGGGGGCTGAGGGCTGCGACGGGCCTAGTGTTGGGGGCTGAAGAAAGTGGAGGTTATAAGGTTGCTGGATGTTGGCAGTGGTTGGGATGTTGGCAGTGGTTGGTATGGTGTTGCTGGAGGAGGCCATTGATATGTCAGGGGGGCATTTAGTTGCTAAGTTTGGGTGGTGATGGGTATAGATTGGTGTAGGTTATGATTAGAGATGAGCGAATCGAAGTATCCGAAGTGGAATTCGAGTCGAATATCGGAAAAATTTTGATTCGTGCCGAATCCGAAAAATAGCCTAATTCGGACGCGCGAATCGAAATTTTTCAGAAAATGGCGGCTGACATGTGCGGCGACGGAGCGGGGATGTCTGGGAAGGCGCGCAGACAAGGCGCGCTGACCCATAATGCATTCCTCAACTACATGTGATCGCATCAGCCTATCAGCAGCCAGCCAGCCAGCACTGTGTAATGGTCGAGCTATAAATAGCGGCCATTTTGGAATTCTTCATTTGCCTGCAGTTATTGAACAGAGGCAGACCGCTCTGTACTAGGGACAGGGACAGAGTTAGGGCCACAGAAACGATAATTGGGGACAGAGAAAAGTTACTTAGGGACAGAGAACCATTACTCAGGGACACAGACTTGTTAATGAGGGCCACAGAATCGTTATTTAGGGACAAAGAAACGCTAGTTAGGGCCACAGAATTCATAATCAGGGACAGACAGAATTGTTACTCAGTGCCAGAGAATTGTTACTTAGGGCCACAGAAACATTATTAGGGCCACAGAATTGTTACTCAGGGACAGACAGAATTGTTACTGAGTGCCAGAGAATTGTTACTCAGGGACAGACAGAATTGTTACCGAGTGCCAGAGAATTGTTACTCAGGGACAGACAGAATTGTTACTGAGTGCCAGAGAATTGTTACTTAGGGCCACAGAAACTTTAATTAGGGCCACAGAATTTTTACTCAGGGACAGACAGAATTGTTACTGAGTGCCAGAGAATTGTTACTCAGGGACAGACAGAATTGTTACGGAGTGCCAGAGAATTGTTACTCAGGGCCACAGAAACTTTAATTAGGGCCACAGAATTTTTACTCAGGGACAGACAGAATTGTTACTGAGTGCCAGAGAATTGTTACTCAGGGACAGACAGAATTGTTACTGAGTGCCAGAGAATTGTTACTCAGGGACAGACAGAATTGTTACGGAGTGCCAGAGAATTGTTACTCAGGGACAGACAGAATTGTTACTGAGTGCCAGAGAATTGTTACTTAGGGCCACAGAAACTTTAATTAGGGCCACAGAATTTTTACTCAGGGACAGACAGAATTGTTACTGAGTGCCAGAGAATTGTTACTCAGGGACAGACAGAATTGTTACCGAGTGCCAGAGAATTGTTACTCAGGGACAGACAGAATTGTTACTGAGTGCCAGAGAATTGTTACTTAGGGCCACAGAAACTTTAATTAGGGCCACAGAATTTTTACTCAGGGACAGACAGAATTGTTACTGAGTGCCAGAGAATTGTTACTCAGGGACAGACAGAATTTTTACGGAGTGCCAGAGAATTGTTACTCAGGGCCACAGAAACTTTACTTAGGGCCAGAGAATTTTTACTCAGGGACAGACAGAATTGTTACTGAGTGCCAGAGAATTGTTACTCAGGGACAGACAGAATTGTTACTGAGTGCCAGATAATTGTTACTCAGGGCCCCAGAAACTTTGCTTAGGGCCACAGAATTTTTACTCAGGGACAGACAGAATTGTTACTGAGTGCCAGAGAATTGTTACTCAGGGACAGACAGAATTGTTACTGAGTGCCAGAGAATTGTTACTTAGGGCCACAGAAACTTTACTTAGGGCCACAGAATTGTTACTCGCACAGACACAGAATTGTTACTCGCACAGACACAGAATTGTTACTGAGGGCCACAGAACTGTTACTTGGGGCCACAGAAACGTTAATCAGGGACACAGAATTGTTACTGAGGGCCACAGAACTGTTACTTAGGGCCACAGAATTGTTACTCGCACAGACACAGAATTGTTACTCAGGGACACAGAATTGTTACTCAGGGACACATAATCGTTTAATTAAAGAGTATGTCAGACAACATGCAGAGGAGTGGCAGAGGAGGCAATGTTTTAGGAGCGAGCAGACGTGGCAGCAGAGGAAGGGGTCGAGGCAGCACTAGTCGCAGCCAGAGGCCAGTGCTCCCGGTGTCATCCAGCGGTCGTGTCTCCACCGACAACCTTGCCGTCGTCGATTGGTTGGCTCGGTCGTCTTCCTCTTCCCAGGTCACCTCTGACACCTACAGCCAACGGTCGGTGGGTACGTCAGACACAACCGTTAGTTGGCATGGCCCGGGACCAAGCCCACTGAAATCACATGTCCTCTACCTGCCCCTGTCCTTTGGTGTTCCCTCACCAAGCGAAGTATCGCATGCTGTGGGCTCAGCCCCACTGTACAGTGAGGAAGAGCTAACAGAGGGCGGTCAGGAACGGGGGGAGACATCCGCCTTTTCAGCAGCCAGGCGAAGAAGTAGTGGCGAGGAGAGTGGCTCGGTAGCCGGTCTAGAGACAGGTCTGTCTCCTGACCCAGACGCAGCCGAGGGGGCTAGTAGTGAGGCGGAGACCCTACTTGATGATGAGGAGGTTGATCGCACTTGGCAGCCTCGTCGTCATCAGGCAATTTCTTCCGCATCATCAGGAGAAGAGGGTGGCAGCTTGGCAGCGAGCAAAACAGTCGGTGGGTTGCCCAGGAGACAGCAGCAGGGTCGCAGCAGTGTCAGTGGAGCCAAACGTCCACGGAGTAGAGCACCAGCTCCACTGCAGCCTACCACCACGGCCAGTAGTGGTGCCGGTGTGCACGGAGGAAGCAGCAGTCAGCCAGTGAGGAGTATCGGGGGCAAAGTTTCCTACTCGGCGGTGTGGCAATTTTTCGTCAAGCCGCCCGAGGAAGTAAACGTAGCCGTATGTCGACTATGTGGCCAGAAAGTCAAGCGTGGCCAGGGGGCCCATGTTGGGACTACAGCGTTGCGGCAGCATATGCAGCGTCGCCATTTGGTGGCCTGGGAAAACCGTGATAAAGATACGGCGGTTCTGCCCGCCCCAGCCCCCGCTCCATCACCCGCTCCGTTACTTGCTCCGTCACCCGACGTCAATCGCCCTCCATCAGCCAGTCAAGGCTCCAACACCTCTGCTGAGGGGAGTTGTCGCTCGTTGGCATCTTCCGCTCGTTCAGATGCTCCTTCTCCTGCTACTCCTCTTCACGGATTCCGTCAGCAGTCTTTCTTGGAATCCGTTTCCAAGAGACAACAGTTTGCGAGCACGCACCCGACGGTGCAAAAGCTGAACGTCCTCCTGTCCAAGTTGCTGGTGCTGCAGTCCCTCCCTTTCCAAGTGGTGGACTCAGCACCTTTCAGAGAAATGATGGCTTGTGCCGCGCCGCGGTGGAGAGTGCCAAGCCGTCATTTCTTCGCCAAAAAGGCAGTGCCAGCCCTGCATTCACATGTAGAAGACATGGTGGGCCAGTCTTTGAGCATGTCGGTCTCTGCCAAAGTGCACGGCAGCGCCGACGTGTGGAGCTGTAACTATGGTCAGGGACAGTACATGTCATTTACGGCCCACTGGGTGAACGTGGTGCCGTCACAGCCGCACCAGCAACTTGGACAGGTCACGCCGCTTTTGCCTCCACGTTTGCACGTCCTTGGTCCGGCAAAGATGTCCGCCTCTACCACCTCTTCTTCCGCTGTGTCCTCAGCCGCCACCCCCGTGCCAAGTCCCATTACCCGACCGGCATATCACATGTGCAGGGCGCAACGGTGTCACGCTGTTCTGCACCTGGTATGCCTTGGCGAACGTAGTCACACAGGGGAGGAACTTCTGAGTGTAATGAACAGAGAAATCGACAGATGGCTGTCTCCGCGCAAACTGAAAATCGGAACCATGTTGACCGACAACGGAAAGAACATTGTGTCTGCTCTGCGTCAAGGAAGGTTGTGCCATGCGCCATGCATAGCTCACGTGTTCAATCTGGTTGTCAAGCGGTTCTTAAAATCCACCATCCCACTGCAAGACATCCTTAAAATGTCACGTAAACTTTGCATGCATTTCAGCCATTCCTACACCGCAAAGCACACCCTCCTTGAGCTGCAGCGGCAGAACGGAATTCCACAGCATCGCCTGATCTGCGACGTTGCAACAAGGTGGAATTCAACCCTACACATGTTAGACCGCCTTTACGAACAGCGAAAGGCCATCACCGATTTCCTGATGTTACAAGCGGATAAAGGTACTCCCCTGTGTAACTTCGATGTCAGCCATTGGCAGCTCATGCGTGACACCTGCCGCTTGCTCAGGCCCTTTGAGGAGGCCACGCTATTCGTGAGTCGGCAGGACTATGGGATGAACGACGTCATTCCTCTGTTGCACGTCCTTGAACAAATGCTGTTAACAATGGCTGGTCAGGGTGCGGTAGACGTGGCGCACAGATCTCAACGCCACATGACCCCTGTGGGGGCAGGACAGGAAGAAGAGGAGGAGGTAGAGGAGGACATTTGTGCTCAGGAATTATTGAGTGAAATGGGTGGTTTTTCCACTCAGCGGACAGGAGTGGAGGAGCAGGAGCATCTGGTAGAGGAGGAGGAGGAGGAGACAGAGGACCCAGACGCACCGTGGCAGTATGCTGTGGAGATGGAGGCAGGGAGTCCCTCGCATTCCTTGGCACAAATGGCCCATAGCATGCTCGGTTGCTTGCGTAGCGACAGCCGAATAATAACCATCAGACAGAGGGATGACTTTTGGCTGTCCACCTTGTTGGACCCTCGCTACCGTTCCAAAATGGTGGCCTTTTTCACACCTGCTGAGAGGGAGGCCAAAATAACGTACTATAAAAACCACCTATGTAGTCAGTTGGTCTCTGCCTGTCTGCGCCAACGTCCATCCTCAGACACTGTGGGCCCTGTGCGCTCGCGTTCCGCTGCCATGGCAGCAGGGGAGGGGTGGGGTGGTAGGAGCAGTGGCAGCTCCACCAGCAGCAGCTGCCTCAGTCTGCAGTCGATGATGAGTAGCTTTCTTCACCAGCGCAGTGAGGAAACTACTAACCAGCCGCAGCAGCAGCAGCAGCAGCATCAGGTGGACCTGGAGCAGGACCTCAAACAACAGGCTTGGGCCTACTTGGACAGCACCCTGCCAACCGAGGTAGACAATCCCCTTGACTACTGGGCAACGAAACTTGACCTTTGGCCCCAACTAGCTGAATTTGCCCTTGAAAGGCTGTCATGCCCGGCCAGTAGCGTGGCATCGGAGCGCGTGTTTAGTGCGGCAGGAGGTATTGTAACTCCGCGGAGGACACGACTGTCCACCCAAAGTGTGGAGAGACTCACGTTTGTGAAAATGAATCAGGCGTGGATTAGTCTGGATTTCAAACCACCAGTTCCTGACACAACTGACTAAATCCGCCATGAATCATGCCCCAAACATGTGCCACTTTGAGGTCTCCTCACACACTGCTGGTGTGTAGAATTTTTTGACATAGGGTGCTGGCAGATTATGGGCCTCCTATAGCTGCTGCCAGGCCCCTAATCTGCCATAGGCCCCTATATACCGCTTCCTCATGCTGCTGCCAGGTCCAGAGTCTCTCATGGGTCCCTGTACGGCCTCCCATTGCTGCTGTCTCCATCGCCACACTCTGCCATGTGCCACTTTCAGGTCTCCTCACACACTGCTGGTGTGTAGAATTTTTTGACATAGGGTGCTGGCAGATTACGGGCCTCCCATAGCTGCTGCCAGGCCCCTAATCTGCCATAGGCCCCTATATACCGCCTCCTCATGCTGCTGCCAGGTCCAGAGTCTGTCATGGGTCCCTGTACGGCCTCCCATTGCTGCTGTCTCCATCGCCACACTCTGCCATGTGCCACTTTCAGGTCTCCTCACACACTGCTGGTGTGTAGAATTTTTTGACATAGGGTGCTGGCAGATTATGGGCCTCCCATAGCTGCTGCCAGGCCCCTAATCTGCCATGGGCCCCTATATACCGCCTCCTCATGCTGCTGCCAGGTCCACAGTGTCTCATGCCATGTGCCACTTTCAGGTCTCCTCACACTGCTGGTGTGTTGAATTTTTTGACATAGGGTGCTGGCAGATTATGGGCCTCCTATAGCTGCTGCCAGGCCCCTAATCTGCCATAGGCCCCTATATACCGCTTCCTCATGCTGCTGCCAGGTCCAGAGTCTCTCATGGGTCCCTGTACGGCCTCCCATTGCTGCTGTCTCCATCGCCACACTCTGCCATGTGCCACTTTCAGGTCTCCTCACACACTGCTGGTGTGTAGAATTTTTTGACATAGGGTGCTGGCAGATTATGGGCCTCCCATAGCTGCTGCCAGGCCCCTAATCTGCCATAGGCCCCTATATACCGCTTCCTCATGCTGCTGCCAGGTCCAGAGTCTCTCATGGGTCCCTGTACGGCCTCCCATTGCTGCTGTCTCCATCGCCACACTCTGCCATGTGCCACTTTCAGGTCTCCTCACACACTGCTGGTGTGTAGAATTTTTTGACATAGGGTGCTGGCAGATTATGGGCCTCCTATAGCTGCTGCCAGGCCCCTAATCTGCCATGGGCCCCTATATACCGCCTCCTCATGCTGCTGCCAGGTCCACAGTGTCTCATGCCATGTGCCACTTTCAGGTCTCCTCACACTGCTGGTGTGTTGAATTTTTTGACATAGGGTGCTGGCAGATTATGGGCCTCCTATAGCTGCTGCCAGGCCCCTAATCTGCCATAGGCCCCTATATACCGCTTCCTCATGCTGCTGCCAGGTCCAGAGTCTGTCATGGGTCCCTGTACGGCCTCCCATTGCTGCTGTCTCCATCGCCACACTCTGCCATGTGCCACTTTCAGGTCTCCTCACACACTGCTGGTGTGTAGAATTTTTTGACATAGGGTGTTGGCAGATTACGGGCCTCCCATTGCTGCTGCCAGGCCCCTAATCTGCCATAGGCCCCTATATACCGCTTCCTCATGCTGCTGCCAGGTCCAGAGTCTCTCATGGGTCCCTGTACGGCCTCCCATTGCTGCTGTCTCCATCGCCACACTCTGCCATGTGCCACTTTCAGGTCTCCTCACACACTGCTGGTGTGTAGAATTTTTTGACATAGGGTGCTGGCAGATTATGGGCCTCCTATAGCTGCTGCCAGGCCCCTAATCTGCCATAGGCCCCTATATACCGCTTCCTCATGCTGCTGCCAGGTCCAGAGTCTCTCATGGGTCCCTGTACGGCCTCCCATTGCTGCTGTCTCCATCGCCACACTCTGCCATGTGCCACTTTCAGGTCTCCTCACACACTGCTGGTGTGTAGAATTTTTTGACATAGGGTGCTGGCAGATTATGGGCCTCCTATAGCTGCTGCCAGGCCCCTAATCTGCCATAGGCCCCTATATACCGCTTCCTCATGCTGCTGCCAGGTCCAGAGTCTCTCATGGGTCCCTGTACGGCCTCCCATTGCTGCTGTCTCCATCGCCACACTCTGCCATGTGCCACTTTCAGGTCTCCTCACACACTGCTGGTGTGTAGAATTTTTTGACATAGGGTGCTGGCAGATTATGGGCCTCCTATAGCTGCTGCCAGGCCCCTAATCTGCCATGGGCCCCTATATACCGCCTCCTCATGCTGCTGCCAGGTCCACAGTGTCTCATGCCATGTGCCACTTTCAGGTCTCCTCACACTGCTGGTGTGTTGAATTTTTTGACATAGGGTGCTGGCAGATTATGGGCCTCCTATAGCTGCTGCCAGGCCCCTAATCTGCCATAGGCCCCTATATACCGCTTCCTCATGCTGCTGCCAGGTCCAGAGTCTGTCATGGGTCCCTGTACGGCCTCCCATTGCTGCTGTCTCCATTGCCACACTCTGCCATGTGCCACTTTCAGGTCTCCTCACACACTGCTGGTGTGTAGAATTTTTTGACATAGGGTGTTGGCAGATTACGGGCCTCCCATTGCTGCTGCCAGGCCCCTAATCTGCCATAGGCCCCTATATACCGCTTTCTCATGCTGCTGCCAGGTCCAGAGTCTCTCATGGGTCCCTGTACGGCCTCCCATTGCTGCTGTCTCCATCGCCACACTCTGCCATGTGCCACTTTCAGGTCTCCTCACACACTGCTGGTGTGTAGAATTTTTTGACATAGGGTGCTGGCAGATTACGGGCCTCCCATAGCTGCTGCCAGGCCCCTAATCTGCCATAGGCCCCTATATACCGCCTCCTCATGCTGCTGCCAGGTCCAGAGTCTCTCATGGGTCCCTGTACGGCCTCCCATTGCTGCTGTCTCCATCGCCACACTCTGCCATGTGCCACTTTCAGGTCTCCTCACACACTGCTGGTGTGTAGAATTTTTTGACATAGGGTGCTGGCAGATTATGGGCCTCCCATAGCTGCTGCCAGGCCCCTAATCTGCCATGGGCCCCTATATACCGCCTCCTCATGCTGCTGCCAGGTCCACAGTGTCTCATGCCATGTGCCACTTTCAGGTCTCCTCACACACTGCTGGTGTGTAGAATTTTTTGACATAGGGTGCTGGCAGATTACGGGCCTCCCATAGCTGCTGCCAGGCCCCTAATCTGCCATAGGCCCCTATATACCGCCTCCTCATGCTGCTGCCAGGTCCAGAGTCTGTCATGGGTCCCTGTACGGCCTCCCATTGCTGCTGTCTCCATCGCCACACTCTGCCATGTGCCACTTTCAGGTCTCCTCACACACTGCTGGTGTGTAGAATTTTTTGACATAGGGTGCTGGCAGATTATGGGCCTCCCATAGCTGCTGCCAGGCCCCTAATCTGCCATGGGCCCCTATATACCGCCTCCTCATGCTGCTGCCAGGTCCACAGTGTCTCATGCCATGTGCCACTTTCAGGTCTCCTCACACTGCTGGTGTGTTGAATTTTTTGACATAGGGTGCTGGCAGATTATGGGCCTCCCATAGCTGCTGCCAGGCCCCTAATCTGCCATAGGCCCCTATATACCGCTTCCTCATGCTGCTGCCAGGTCCAGAGTCTCTCATGGGTCCCTGTACGGCCTCCCATTGCTGCTGTCTCCATCGCCACACTCTGCCATGTGCCACTTTCAGGTCTCCTCACACACTGCTGGTGTGTAGAATTTTTTGACATAGGGTGCTGGCAGATTATGGGCCTCCCATAGCTGCTGCCAGGCCCCTAATCTGCCATAGGCCCCTATATACCGCCTCCTCATGCTGCTGCCAGGTCCAGAGTCTGTCATGGGTCCCTGTACGGCCTCCCATTGCTGCTGTCTCCATCGCCACACTCTGCCATGTGCCACTTTCAGGTCTCCTCACACTGCTGGTGTGTAGAATTTTTTGACATAGGGTGCTGGCAGATTACGGGCCTCCCATTGCTGCTGCCAGGCCCCTAATCTGCCATGGGCCCCTATACCGCCTCCTCATGCTGCTGCCAAGTCCAGAGTGTGTCATGGGTCCCTGTACGGCCTCCTATTGCTGCTGTCTCCATAGCCACACTCTGCCATGTGCCACTTTCAGGTCTCCTCACACTGCTGGTGTGTTGAATTTTTTGACATAGGGTGCTGGCAGATTACGGGCCTCCCATTGCTGCTGCCAGGCACGTAATCTGCCATGGGCCCCCGTACCGACTCCTCATGCTGTGACGTTGCAACAAGGTGGAATTCAACCCTACATATGTTAGACCGCCTTTACGAACAGCGAAAGGCCATCACCGATTTCCTGATGTTAAAAGCGGATAAAGGTACTCCCTGTGTAACTTAGATGTCAGCCATTGGCAGCTCATGCGTGACACCTGCGCTTGCTCAGGTCCTTTGAGGAGGCCACGCTATTCGTGAGTCGGCAGGACTATGGGATGAATGACGTCATTCCTCCGGCTGCCTCAGTCTGCAGTCGATGATGAGTAGCTTTCTTCACCAGCGCAGTGAGGAAACTACTAACCAGCCGCAGCAGCAGCAGCAGCAGCAGCAGCAGCAGCAGCAGCAGCATCAGGTGGACCTGGAGCAGGACCTCAAACAACAGGCTTAGGCCTACTTGGACAGCACCCTGCCAACCGAGGTAGACAATCCCCTTGACTACTGGGCAACGAAACTTGACCTTTGGCCCCAACTAGCTGAATTTGCCCTTGAAAGGCTGTCATGCCCGGCCAGTAGCGTGGCATCGGAGCACGTGTTTAGTGCGGCAGGAGGTATTGCAACTCCGCGGAGGACACGACTGTCCACCCAAAGTGTGGAGAGACTGACGTTTGTGAAAATGAATCAGGCGTGGATTAGTCTAGATTTCAAACCACCAGTTCCTGACACAACTGACTAAATCCGCCATGAATCATGCCCCAAACATGTGCCACTTTCAGGTCTCCTCACACTGCTGGTGTGTTCCATTTTTTGTCATAGGGTGCTGGCAGATTACGGGCCTCCCATAGCTGCTGCCAGGCCCCTAATCTGCCATGGGCCCCTATACCGCCTCCTCATGCTGCTGCCAGGTCCAGAGTCTCTCATGGGTCCCTGTACGGCCTCCCATTGCTGCTGTCTCCATCGCCACACTCTGCCATGTGCCACTTTCAGGTCTCCTCACACTGCTGGTGGGTTCCATTTTTTGTCATAGGGTGCTGGCAGATTACGGGCCTCCCATAGCTGCTGCCAGGCCCCTAATCTGCCATGGGCCCCCGTACCGACTCCTCATGCTGCTGCCAGGCCCGTAATCTGTCATGGGCCCCTGTTGTCGCTTGTTGGCATATTCCGCTCGTTCAGATGCTCCTTCTCCTGCTACTCCTCTTCACGGATTCCGTCAGCAGTCTTTCTTGGAATCCGTTTCCAAGAGACAACAGTTTGCGAGCACGCACCAGACGGTGCAGAAACTGAACGTCCTCCTGTCCAAGTTGCTGCTGCCAGGCTCTTAATCTGTCATGCGCCCCTGTACCGCCTCCTCATGCTGCTGCCAGGTCCAGAGTGTGTCATGGGCCCCCGTACCGACTCCAAATGCTGCTGCCAGGCCCGTAATCTGTCATGGGCCCCTGTACCGCCTCCCCATGCTGCTGCCAGGTCCAGATTGTGTCATGGGTCCCTGTACGGCCTCCCATTGCTGCTGCCAGGCCTGTAATCTGCCATGGGCCCCCGTACCGACTCCTCATGCTGCTGCCAGGCCCGTAATCTGCCATGGGCCCCTGTACCGCCTCCTCATGCTGCTGCCAGGTCCAGAGTGTGTCATGGGTCCCTGTACGGCCTCCCATTGCTGCTGTCTCTATCGCCACACTCTGCCATGTGCCACTTTCAGGTCTCCTCACACTGCTGGTGGTTTCCATTTTTGTCATAGGGTGCTGCATGGCCTCCCATTGCTGCTGCCTCCACCGCCACACTGTGGCTCCACACTCTGGTTTTGGCCCCGTGACTGGCCAAATGAGTGAAGTGTGCGGTGATTCTAAGATCGACGGCACTCATCTGCATGTCATACTGCCTGACAGTATTATTTCTCTTCCCCAGCAGACTCCAAGGGCATTTAAATTAAAGGTACAGTGTTCTGCACTAATATAAAGGCTCTCTGAAGCCTAGAAACACCCTTTTTTAAGTTAAATTCACAGCGAATATATTCGACTCGAATCGAAATTTTTCCACGAATTCGCCGAATCAGTCGAATCGAATTTTTGAATACTTCGCTCATCTCTAATCACCATGTATAATATATAAGGGGGGATATGATCTCCATGTATAATACATAAGGGGGGATATGACCTCCATGTATAATACATAAGGGGGATATGATCTCCATGTATAATACATAAGGGGGATATGATCTCCATGTATAATACATAAGGGGGGATATGATCTCCATGTATAATACATAAGGGGGGATATGATCTCCATGTATAATACATAAGGGGGATATGATCTCCATGTATAATACATAAGAGGGGGGATATGATCTCCATGTATAATACATAAGGGGGATATGATCTCCATGTATAATACATAAGAGGGGGGATATGATCTCCATGTATAATACATAAGGGGGATATGATCTCCATGTATAATACATAAGGGGGGATATGAACTCCATGTATAATACATAAGGGGGGATATGATCACCATGTATAATACATAAGGGGGGGATATGATCTCCATGTATAATACATAAGGGGGGATATGATCTCCATGTATAATACATAAGGGGGGGATATGATCTCCATGTATAATACATAAGGGGGGATATGATCTCCATGTATAATACATAAGGGGGGATATGATCTCCATGTATAATACATAAGGGGGGATATGATCTCCATGTATAATACATAAGGGGGGATATGAATCTCCATGTATAATACATAAGGGGGATATGATCACATAATATGAGACCTCTGACATCACATGAGGTGTATGACATAATATGAGACATAAAAATTATAATAACAAAGATAAGTGACAGCAGAATAAAATCCAAGTGCTCCATCGAGTCTGTTTCCTTTTTAAATGTATCCTTGTTTATTTATTTATTTGTTGGTAAGTATTTTGTCTGAGTCTAGATCTGTGTTTGCCCCAAGCAAATTGAAGGTAAATTGCATTGAAGTTGTCACAGACCTCTCATACCCAGATGTACAGATGTCCCAAGTTGTAGTGGAATGTATCTCCTGCAGGACGAGTGTGACCGGCCATGAGGAGAGTTCTGGTGCTGAAGGTGTTAAGATCCATTTTCCATTTTGCTGATGACACCCAGCTCTATCTCTCCACTCCCCAGCTCACCCCCTCAATCTCCTCACGTATCACAAATCTACTGAGCGACAAATCAGCATGGATGTCACACCACTACCGGAAACTCAATCTTTCAAAAACTGAGCTGTAATATTACCTCCCCCCCAATCCTCCACTCATGACTTTACCATTAAGATCAACAGCACAACCTCTGGTCCTTCCCCTCATGCCAGGGTGCTGGGCGCAATCCTAGACTCTGACCTCTCCTTTGGGCACCACATCCACTCACTGGCTAAATCCTGCCTCCTCAACCTCCAGAACATTTCCAAAATCCGCCCCTTCCTGACCAATGACACCACAAAACAACTCATCCACGCCTTGGTTTTATCCCACCTCAATTACTGCAACTCCCTCCTCACTGGTCTACCATTACACAGGCTATCCCCCCTTCAGTCTATTATGAATGCTGCTGCTAGACTCATACACCTTACCAACCGATCAGCGACTGCTGCCCCTCTCTTCCAATCCCTTCACTGGCCTCCACTCAGTGTCCTCCACCCCTCTCTGCCAATCCCTCCACTGGCCTCCATTCAGTGTCCTCCACCCCTCTCTGCCAATCCCTCCACTGGCCTCCACTCAGTGTCCTCCACCCCTCTCTGCCAAACCCTCCACTGGCCTCCACTCAGTGTCCTCCACCCCTCTCTGCCAATCCCTTCACTGGCCTCCACTCAGTGTCCTCCACCCCTCTCTGCCAATCCCTCCACTGTCCTCCACTCAGTGTCCTCCACCCCTCTCTGCCAATCCCTCCACTAACCTCCACTCAGTGTCCTCCACCCCTCTCTGCCAATCCCTCCACTAACCTCCACTCAGTGTCCTCCACCCCTCTCTGCCAATCCTTCCACTGGCATCAATTCAATGTCCTCCACCCCTCTCTGCCAATCCCTCCACTGACCTCCGCTCAGTGTCCTTCACCCCTCTCTGCCAATCCCTTCACTGACCTCCGCTCAGTGTCCTCCACCCCTCTCTGCCAATCCCTCCACTGGCCTCCACTCAGTGTCCTCCATCCCTCTCTGCCAATCCCTCCACTGGCTTCCATTCAGTGTCCTCCAACCCTCTCTGCCAAACCTTCCACTGACCTCCACTCAGTGTCCTCCACCCTTCTCTGCCAATCTGAATCACCTCCACGAGATCATCCCCCGCAGCTATCACCTTTTGTATCACCTCCCCCTTCTTTTAGATTGTAAGCTCCATGAGCCGGTCCCTCCTATTCCTTCTGTACTGAAATGTATTGTAATTGTATTGTCTCCCGTTATATTGTAAAGCTCTGCGCAAACTGTTGGCGCCATAAATCCTGTATAATAATAATCATAATTTTAGCACGTCCACTATGGGGCGCCTGGCTGTGCCGTGCCCCCCCATACTAGGATCAGTAATGACAATTCCTGGGATGTCATGCCTCTCATGTGATGTATTGGAGGTCCCGATTCCTCTACATGGATCTTTAGTTGGACCTCATTTAGAATACTGTGTCCAGTTCTGGAGATCTCACTTCCATAAAGATATTGATGAGATAGAACGAGTCCAGAGACGGGGAACACAAATGGTGAAAGGTCTGAGGGATCAAACATATCAGGAGAGACTGCAGGAACTTCATATGTACAGTCTGGAGGAAAGAAGGGAAAGGATGGACATGACCAAAACCTTTCAATACATCAAGAGGGAGAATAAGGTTCTGGAGGGCAGGATGTTCAGTATGAAGCCAAGATGAAGAACACGGGACATGACCTCCAACTGACTGGAGGAAAGTTCCCAACTCATCTTAGAAAGTCATATTTTCCTGAAAGGGTAGTTGATGGTTGGAATAGACCTCCAGCAGAGGTAGTGAGTCAGTCAGCAGTAAGTGGCTTCAGACATGCTTGGGGCAAACAACAAGGATACGTTTAAAAAAGGATGCAGACTTGATGGACCACTTGGACTTTTTTCTGCTGTCACTTATCTATGTTTTATATTTTTTATGACTCATATTATGTCATGCATCTCTTGTAATGTCAGGGGTCTAATATGCTCTCCAGGGGCGGACTGACCATTTGGAAACTCAGGCACTGCCCGAGGGCCTGGGGTCAGTAGGGGGCCCCATGAGATGCCCCTGGTACTTTTTTCATAGGCTTTTTTGAGTTTGGGCAAGGACACAGGGGCCCCATGATCCCCTATTGCCCGGGGGCCCCATGAGTTGTCAGTCCGTTCCTGATGATGTCATATGATGTAATGTGTATCAGGTAATGTAAATTGTTACTTTGCGGTTGAATTCCTAAACCTGGAGAGTCCAGAATCTGGTGCAGCTCTGCATAGAAACCAATCAGCTTCCAGGTTTCCCTGTCAAAGCTTCATTGATCCAGCTGAAGGTAGAAGCTGATTGGCTCCCATGCACAGCTGCAGCAGATTTTGCACTCTCCAGTGTTAGGAAATCTCCCCCTTTGTGGTGTAGAAATGACTTTGAGGATAGTCCTCTTTTGCCCCCTTGCTGTTTGTGGTGAGTGGTGACATCCCAGCAGAGTGACGATGGACGACCCATGCTCAGTCACAGCGGATCCACATTTCATTCATTCTCTGTAATGAGCGGTTCTGGAACAATTGTCAGTCCAGGGAGCAGTGGGCGGAGTGATCCCTCCCTCCTGACTGGCTCCACCCTCAGCAGACCTCCTATATAAGAAGAAGTAGAAGAGCAGCTGATCACAAGTGTCTCTGATAAGGAAGCAGGATGGCAGATACTGTGAGTATGAGCACTGGTGGAAGCTGCAAGAGCTGAGCAAATGGCTTCTGTGGGGGATGGTGTGTAATGGTTTGCTTGGTGTGGACACAAGTTGATGTCGGGCTGGTTTGATGTTGGTGGTGGAGGTATATGTATGAGCACTGGTGGAAGCTGCCAGAGCTGAGCAAATGGCTTCTGTAGGTAGTGGTGGGTGTAGTGGTTGTTACAGGTATGCTTGGCATGGACATAGGTTGTTGTTGGGTGTAGGAAGTTGTAGGTATATTTCTGGTTGTCTCTGTACCATTGAGGAATATGGATCATGCTGAGATAGGGTTGCTTGATGTGGGCAGTTGGTGGGTGTGGGTCAGTATTTTAGTTCTTGTACATCCATCTATGTAGGGTGGGATGTATGTGTTTTGGTGTTCTGGCACAGAGCTTGGTCTGCCTTCCTGTGTGTGCTTAGTATTGGGTATATACTGGGATTCCCCCCCCCCCTTCATATGTGTATGATTATGTTCACTACTAGTGGGAGCTGCAAAGGTGAACAAATGTGGTGTGTTGGTTGATATAGGTTTGCTTGGGGTGGACATATTTTGGTGTGTGAATATAGTTTCTGGTTCTAGTTGGTGTACCATTGAGAAATGTGGATTATGGTGAGTATAGGGTGGCTTGATGTGGGGTTGTTGGCTGTGGATTTGTTTCAGTTTAGGTTATAATGCATGTATTTTGGTGTTCTGGCACAGAGCTGGGCTGTCTTAATATTGGGTATATACTGGTATGGCTCACACTCCCCTCCTCCACACTTGCCCATAGTGGCTCATTATATCCATGCCTTCCCCTCTGTGATTTATACTAATGTGCAGTGTTATAAACGGTCCGGTTCTGAGATGTGACATGTCCATCCGCTCTGGGTTAAACCATTTGTGCCATATTAACTCTTTCCATGCAGGATGGAAGCTGGGGGTGGGAAGGGTGTAGGGGGAATACGCTGGACAGATCAGATATTTGATGCACACATGATGACAAACTAACATGCTGACCAGAATTCAATTCATACTGTACCCACCAAGTACATAATTACTAAACATGAATGCTGGGCAGGCCTTGGCACCATCCGGCTGTCTGTAGATGGGACTATACCTTATAAAGGTCTGGGCAGCCGGCATACATGACATGAATGTTAGAGAAAATGTATATATTGTCATGTCATTGATGTGTTATCAGACATTTGTGATCTGCTGGGGATGTCTGAGCTCCTCCACTCTCCCACAAAGTGCTGCCACCCACAGAAATCCCAAACTTATTCTGAGTGCAGCCATCAGATGTCTCTCCTGTCTATAAATGGTGTAATAATCCCCCCCCCCCCCATTATACAGGGAGTAATAATTCTCTAATTTCTCCCATACAGACTTTTACCTTTTATAACCTCGGCCTCAAACCTGGTCACTCGGTGGAGGTGAAGGGCTTCATTCCGGTGGACTGTGAAGTGTAAGTCACGGTTCCATCCTCAGCTACTTATTATACAATAGATGTCTGCTCTCTGTATAATTTGCCTAAAGTTTACCTTGAAGAAGCAGGAAAGTGTTCCATGTACAGTACATCCTACTGACCCCTACACGCTGGGAATTCGGCATGCGTGGTCCCTCAAATGCCTGACATTGTGTTGCTTACAGCAAACTTAGCTTAAATGTTTGTGTCTACATTGACACAATTTCCCCATATGAGATGCCAGCTGACTTCTATCTCTCTCCTCCTGGACCTCACCAAACTGTATAGCTGCAGGCACTGTGGAGGATTTTTTCCTCAATCTACAGTAAAGCGCTTCATCGCTACTAATTACCTAGTTAGAGGTCCAATGGTAAGAGGGAGTGAAAGGGCACAAAGTAGTAGTGACTTCTCAGCTCCCCCTCCTAGCAGTGACACCTTAGCCCCGTTCACCCTTCTCCCTCCCACAACAGTGACCCAACAGCTCAGATCACCCTTCTCCCTGTCTATTTGGATTGAACACGGTCATTCAAGTCTGATCTCAACCTCTCTGCACGCCCATCCCAACACACACGTTCCTGCTTTAAAAATGGCTGTGTATAAGTGACCGTCGGCTGGAACCGACCACATGCCTGATGAGGGGTGACTGCAAGACTCCAATATGTTGCCACACTGTAACTATGTAATCATTCATTAAAATGTTTGGACCCATATTGGTGATCCTTGGTGTGCTGGTGACATCCTCCCAGACTTGAATGATGTTACTGTTTTTCTCTTGTGAACTTTCAGGAGAAATTCTCCAGTGGCTGCAACTACAAATGTCAGTGAGGGAATCTCTCAGAGCTTAGTTACTTTCTTTTTTTTTTTTTTTTTTTTTTAGTATATGTAGAAAAGTCTATGCCAAGAGTACCTAAAGTGAACCTGTAGCCTGGATATGGACAGAGTATTACCAGGACCCCATGTTTTTCAAGCAAACTGTCGGTTTGTCTCCAAAAATATTATCTGACATAATTGTGACCTTGTATGTGAATCAGAGGTACTTCTCCCACCCGAGTACCACAGGTGAAGGACTCGAGTACTATATCTGACCAGAACTAAGCAGAATATTTGCTTTTTCTGTCTTTCTAGGTTTGCCATAAACTTGGGAACAGATGTGAAGAATTATGTGCTACACTTTAATCCTCGCTTTTCCTATGGTCAAGACCGGCTCGTGTTAAACTTGAACTCAATGGTGAACGGTGTCTGGGGAAAAGAGCAGAAGGAAAACTTCTTCCCCTTCCAGAAGGGATCGGACACCACGGTATGTCTACACTGGGAGGGGAAGGAAAAATGGTGGATGGGGCAAAGTGTCATCACTGTTCATATTGGACACATCAGTCTCTAAAAGATGCAGTAGGCAGCTAGTGATGGCTTAGGTAAAGGGTATATAGGCTTTCTTTGCTATGATGGGTCAATCCTTCAGCTCATTCAATGGAGGATGAGACCCTTCCACATGGGAAGATGCAATGGATTCCATCATGCTGCCATTGATATACCACTTGGCAAATGGTTGCTGTTGGTAACATTAATGGTTGTCGGAAGGAAAATGTTACATGAAAACATTTTGCAAGCCATTTTGTGTATGCATGTCATTGATGTCATACATGTTGGATGAATATTTTAGGAAAACGAGGGAATAGGGATAAGGAAATCCCTGACATGGACTCTGTAAAGTCTCAATCTGGGGAGTAGTGGGGGGCTGGCCTGCAACTTTAAATCGTGTTTTACCCTAAGCCAGTCATGGTAGATGAGACCCTTGTCCAAGGGCTCACTTGAGCCATGGCTAAGAGGTGTGTATTGGGGCTCCTGGAAGGGGGAGATTGTCATCTGACAGGGAATCCTGTAGAACAGAGCCTTTAGCACTTTCATGGTTCTAATACATGGCATGTAGTGTAGATGTTGTATAGCTTGCATGGCATACAGCAGCCTCTCCACCACTGGCCCCAGTGAAACCATTGAAATTTTTTTGATCTCTGGGAAACCCTTGCTAAAACCATTTCAGTGTGTTGCCCCATTTCTGGTAGTGGTCAAAATGCCACTCTTATAGGCAGTGAGAATTTGTGTCATGAAGCTGGCTCCACAAACTTGTGTTGAGGGTCCAAAAATAGGCAGGTACCATCAAATGGTAGTTTAATTGGCCACAAGTCTAGGTACCCCTAGAAACCTCTGGAGTCCAGGTCTGCTGGCCATTCTCACCCAGGGTTCCTTCAGACTGGCCATAAGCTATTGATCTGAGGGCTCCAGTCATTGATCTAGATGACAGACCGTCCTCAGACCCTGTTACTAAAACATTGCAGCTTCAGAAGCACATCCTTCCTTAGTCCAGCAAGCTGACACTGCCATCTTTTCTTACAGGTTTCCTTCTTGTTTGAGCAAGACAAGATCACCATACAATTGCCTACTGGAAATCCTCTCACATTTCCAGTCCGCTTTCCCATAAATGAGATCTCCTACTTGGCTTTGGAAACCCTCCAGCTAAAGTCCATCACACTGACATGAAGAATCTGCAATAGAGGAGCCACCTCTCCCACGTGTCCATATCCCGGCTCTTGTTAAATGGCCATAATGGATGGAGAGAAATGTTATCCTGTCTTGTACCCTTCTCCTTCCAATCTGCCTCCTTGCTGCTCATGTAGCCATACATTGTGCTTTGCTCAGATCACTTGCTAGAAATGAATTTCATCCACATTTCAAATAAAATCCAATGAGCTCTATTGTGTCTGATCAATCTTATTATTGAGCACTAAACTGACTCTGTATTCATTGCTGTAGTCTATAGCGCCCTCCTGCTGGAGGTTTGTTGCATTACCTTTAGGCTGCATTCACACTTGAGCCACTTGTAGCTTTAAGTTCTGAAGCTCAAACTTGAGGAAATAAAATTTGTTCTCTATGGTGCCTGTTCACACCTGATCACACAAACGGGCACCATAGAGAACAATTTGAGGTTTTTGGAGCTTCAAGCTACAAAATGTTCAAGTGTGAATGTAGCCTTAGAAGGTACACAGTATCTGTGGCAGTGAATGTAGTAGTACTCCAGCAGGGGAAGGAGATGCTGGAGCAGCTTTAGTCTCAGTGTACGGGTAGTAGACTAGGGGTAGTAGTAACTACATAGCATGGGGAGTAAAGTGGTGGCAGCATAGGAAGGATAGTGTTGAGAAAATGTAATATTTGTAGCAGGGGGTATAAGATACGTTGGGTGGAGGAGGGGTAGGAGCAGTTCTAGCAGAAGTGTGGTAGTAATGGCATAGCATTGGTAGTGATAGGAGTAGTACTAGTTGTAGTAAGATGGTAATAGTAGTAGCATTGGGTGTGGTAATTGCAGCAGTATAGTAAAGGAAGTGGAAATTGCCAACCAGTCAGTGGATAGACTGCAGCTGGTTGGCACCAGCAGACAGACCATGAACATCACTTTGGCAGCTTGGGCTAAGAGGGGTGCCAGGCCGTCCCCACACAACTGCTGTGCCCAGTGGTGTATTTAGGTTTTGTGCTCCCCTAGCACGATTGTCTGCCCCACGGAGAGAGCCTGACATTGACCAACACCCCTTCCACTAACCCCCCCCCCCCCCACACACATGCAATGGAGAAAAACACTCCTCTTCACAGCTCCAGATATCCCCGGGAACGAGAGTCAGGCTCTACAGACACCATCATGCAGCCTTTCTCGGATCCCACCTGTGTCCCTTCTATCCCTTCTGGGGAGAGGTGCCTGAAATTTGCCACCCTATGCAAGTGGCTTGTGGTAAATGCACCCCTGGCTGTGTCCCCCAGACACTGGAATCTGGATCCTGGTCCTTGGAGCCCAGTTAATCACATTCATAACAAAGCTGTTAGGAATGAATTTGTTCATAACAGCTGTGATTGGCCCAATCCTAGTACCATGTGATTATCTGTAGCCAGTCACTCATTGTCCTGAATGGTTAACCCCTTTCATGACCATTAAACTTTGCTATCACAATGATCTTCAGTGTAACTGCAAATAAAGTATAAATCCCTCATCACCACCTCTGAGTGCAGTGTTACAATGGTGATCAAGTGTGTTTTTTTAGATATATTTTAAATATTGTCAGCATCCCTGATCAGCGCCACATCTGTTATGAGGATGCTATATTTCACTGGTGCCAGCATAGTAAACAAAATATATATTCAGGAGTATACAACCCCATGCGAATCCCCAAGCTTCTTACTAAATGCTTTCAAAAAATGTAATTGGAAGATTATTTGTACTGTCCTGGAAGAGCCTCAAGAAATGAGATCGGCAATCAGGGCCTTGTGGTCAAACATTGTGTGTGATATATATATACACATAAATGAGCCTTAACATAACCACTCGCAGGTAAATTAAATAATTTGTCACACCCCAACTGCAAAGAACTAGCATACCACCCATAGCCAGGTGCACAGGCTTTTCACACCACCCATAGCCAGGTGCACAGATGTCTCAGGTTACCCATGCAGAAGAATGCATCTTCCTGCAGGACGAGTGAGACCGGCCATGAGGAAAGGTCTGGTGCTTACGAAGTTAGGATCCAGTTTCAGCAGAGAATATCCACTATGGGGCGCCTGGCTGGGCCGTGCCCCCCCCCATACTAGGATCAGTAATGACAATTCCTGGCATGTCATGCGTCTCATGTGATGTATTGGAGGTCCTGGGTCCTCTACATGGATCTTTAGTTGGACCTCATTTAGAATACTGTGTCCAGTTCTGGAGCTATCACTTCCATAAAGATATTGATTATTATTATTACTACGAGTTTATATAGCGCCAAAGGGTTTGCTCAGCGCTGGACAATACATGGCACAGTACAACAACAACAAACAACGTACGAGGGGTAAGAGGGCCCTACTCTTACGAGCTTACAATCTAGGAGGGAGGGGGTAAAGGTACAGTAGGAAGTGGCTGAGGGGGATGAAGTGGTGGGAGGAATGAGGGAGGATGGCCGTTAGGTGAGGATGGGGTAGGCTTCCCTGAAGAGATGGGTTTTGAGGGAGCGCCTGAATGTGAATAGGGAAGGCGACAGTCTGATGGATTGGGGCAGTGAGTTCCAGAGGATGGGGGAGGACCTGGAGAAGTCCTGCAGTCGTGCATGGGAGGAGGAGACCAGGGAGCAGGATAGAAGGAGGTCCTGTGAGGAGCGAAGGGTACGGGTAGGGTGGTACTTGGTGATCAGGTTGGTGAGGTAGTCAGGGGCAGTGTTGTGAACGGCTTTGTAGGTCAGGGTTAGGAGTTTAAATTTGATGCGTTGGGCAATCGGGAGCCAGTGGAAGGAGAGGCAGAGGGGGGTGGCAGAGGTGGAGCGGGTGGTGAGGTGGATGAGTCTGGCAGCTGAGTTCAGGATGGTCTGGAGTGGGGAGAGCCTGCACTTGGGTAGGCCAGTGACGAGGGAGTTGCAGTAGTCATATATTGATGAGATAGAACGAGTCCAGAGACGGGGAACACAAATGGTGAAAGGTCTGAGGGATCAAACATATCAGGAGAGACTGCAGGAACGTCATATGTACAGTCTGGAGGAAAGAAGGGAAAGGATGGACATGACCAAAACCTTTCAAGACAACAAGAGGGGGAATAAGGTTCTGGACGGCAGGATTTTCAGTATGAAGCCAAGATGAAGAACACGGGACATGACCTCCAACTGACTGGAGGAAAGTTCCCAACTCATCTTAGAAAGTCATATTTTCCTGAAAGGGTAGTTGATGGTTGGAATAGACCTCCAGCAGAGGTAGTGAATCAGTCAGCAGTAAGTGGCTTCAGACATGCTTGGGGCAAACATGGATCTAGACAAAAAAAGGTAATAAAAAATCAAAAGTAAAAAAAAACCCAAAATAAAAACAATTTACAAAATAAAGAGTCAGACTCAATGGAGCACTTGGTCTTTTTTCTGCTGTCACTTATTTTTGTTTTTGTTTCTTGTGTGTCTCATATGATGTGTATCAGTATAGTGTTGCTGGTTGTGATGTAGTGGTTGGTATTGTGTTGGGGGATGTGGGCAGGTAATGTAAATTGTCACTTTGAGGTTGAATTCCTAAACCTGGAGAGTCCAGAATCTGGTGCATGTATGAGCACTGGTGGAAGCTGCAAGAGCTGAGCAACTGGCTTCTGTGAGGGATGGTAGGTGTAATGTTGAGGATGGTGACGGGCCTAGTGTTGGGGGCTGAGGGCGGCAACGGACGTAGTGTTGGGGGCTGAGGGCGGCGACGGGTGTAGTGTTGGGGGCTGAGGGCTGCGACGGGCGTAGTGTTGGGGGCTGAGGGCGGTGACGGGCGTAGTGTTGGGGGCTGAGGGCTGCGACGGGCGTAGTGTTGGGGGCTGAGGGCTGCAACGGGCGTAGTGTTGGGGGCTGATGGCGGCGGCGGGCATAGTGTTGGGGGCTGAGGGCGGCGACGGGCGAAGTGTTGGGGGCTGAGGGCGGCGACGGGCCTAGTGTTGGGGGCTGAGGAAAGTGGAGGTTATAAGGTTGCTGGATGTTGGCAGTGGTTGGTATGTTGGCAGTGGTTGGGATGTTGGCAGTGGTTGGTATGGTGTTGCTGGAGGAGGCCATTGATATGTCAGGGGGGCATTTAGTTGCTAAGTTTGGGTGGTGATGGGTATAGATTGGTGTAGGTTATGATCTTGTTTGTGTAGTTTTGTTTTTTTCTTTTACTATTTAGGGTGTGCTGAATGCGTTTTCCTGTCCTGGCACAGAGCTGGGTCGGCCTTCCTGGATTTTCTTAATATTGGGTATATACTGGTATGGATTATTTCCTTTACAGATTTAGGCTCCATGTATATGAGCTTACCCTGACTGCAGGAAAATGTAGCAACTAAGATATTGTGATTTTGCTGTTTTGTTTTCCTGTGGCCGGTGATCAAAATGTTCCTAACCTGAATGTGGTTCTTCTATGTTCGGGAGAGGGAGGATAACTTTGTCTAACTGTGGCAGCTCCTGAACTCTGCTAAAAGCCTGTGTGTACAGTACAGGGGATACATAGGCTTTTATGGAGTTGAGTTTAGGAGCTTTTGGCCAATAAAAGCCAGATGCTCCTAAACTTGTGTTTTTAGCAGCTGCTCCATATACACGATTCTTTGCTCTTAGTGACTCCTTATTTTCATGTCTCTGTATTTTGTGATTATATTCTGTTTGGCTTTATAAATATAACGGTCCTGATCTGAGATGTCCATCTTCTGGGGGTTCACCCATTGTTCCAGATCATTAACTTTTTTTCTATGTGGGGTGGGAAGGGGGTAGGGGGGATACTCCAGACAGATCAGATATTTTATGAACACATAACAAACATGCTGACCAGAATTCAATTCTTACTATACACACCAAGAACATAATTACTAAACATGAATGCTGGGCAGGCCTTGTGCCAGACCCATCAGACATTTTGATGTACTCTTGACAAACATGCTGACTAGAAATCAATTCATACTGTACATACCAAGTCAGGAGTGGACTGACAACTCATGGGTCCCCTGGGCAATAGGGGATCATGGGGCCCCTGTGTTCTTGCCCAAACTCAAGCCTATGAAAAAGGTACCAGGGGCATATCATGGGGCCCCCTACTGACCCTCAGGCAGTGCCCGAGTTTCCAAATGGTCAGTCCGCCCCTGTACCAAGTACATTACTAAACATGAATGCTGGGCAGGCCTTGTGCCGGTCAGTAATTGGCACCATCCGGCTGTCTGTAGATGGGACTATAACTTGTATAAAGCTCTGGGCAGCCGCCATACATGACATGAACATTTATAATAGAAAATGTATATATTGTGAAGTCCTTAGAATACATTTGTGATCGGCCGGGGTAGTCTGTGCTCCCTCCATTCTCCACAAATCTCTCAACAAAGTGCTGCGACCCTCAAATCCTATATTTATTCTGAGTTCAGTAGCTGCAACCATGAGATCTCTTCTGTCTATAATCGGTGTAATAATTCTCTCCTCCCATACAGACTGTTACCTTCGATAGCATCAGCCTCAAACCTGGTCACTCCGTGGAGGTGGAGGGCTTCATTCCATTGGACTGTAAAGAGTAAGTCATGTTTCTCCCCTCAGCTATTTATTATATATTTTCTCTGTAGAATAATTTGCCAAAAGTTTAACTTGCAAAAGTAGAAAAGTGTGCTTTGTGTACAGAACATCCTACTGATCCCCCCTCGCTGGGGTTTTGGTATGCTCGGTCCTTCATATACCTGACAGATTGTTTGGCTCAGAGCATGTTTAGCTCAATCATTTGGGTTTCTGCATTGTTACAAAATTGCATCATATAAAATAACTGACATGCGTTCTGCTACACTTTTTTTTTTCTCCTGGACTCCAATAAACTTTATAGCTGCAGGCACTGCGGAGGAATTTATCCTCAATTATTAATAGCAGATAGCACTTCGTCCCTACTGCATACCTAGTTAAAGGTCCAACACCTCAGGAATGGCAACAGGGAGTGAAAGGGCACATAGTAGTGACTTCTCGGCTCTTCCTTCTTGCAGGGACTCAGTAGCTCAGCTTTAATGTGGTTAGCTCTCCCGCCTAGTGGTGACTCCTTGGCCCAATTCACCCTTCTCCCTTCCACAGCATTGACTCGCAGCTCAGATCACCCTTCCTCCCACACTAGTAGCATGGAATCGCAGAGAGCTTAGACCAGACCTGAATCACTTCACTGTTTCTCTTGCAAATATTCAGGATGAATTGTTCCACAGTGGCTGCAACTACAAATATCAGTGAGGGCTTGTCTCAAAGTTTATTTGGCACTCAATATGTAGACAACCATATGTTTGTTTATATCCAGGCTACAGGTTTACTTTAGGTACTTTTGGTATAGAGATGTATTAGCAGGGCCCCATGTTATACAAGCTAACCTTTAGTGTTCTGCCTCCCAATTAGTAATTGACTAATATTTTTGGAGACTGAAGTACCTCTGACTCCCATGGGAGTACCACTGGTGAATGACTTGAGTACTATATCTGACAAGGTCAGCTGAGTAGAATAATGGTTTCTGTCTTTCTAGGTTTGCCATCATCTTGGGAACAGATGAGAAGAATCTTGTGCTACACTTTAGTCCTCGATTTGACTATGAAGGAGTCCAGCTCATGATAGTTATGAACTCAATGGTGGACAATGTCTGGGGAGAAGAGCAGAGGGAAAGTTTCTTCCCCTTCCAGGAGGGATCTGACACCATGGTTGTCTACACTGGGATGGGCATGTTGGATGGTGCCAAGAGGCGTCACTGTTCATATTGGACACATCTCTGAAAGATGCAGTAGGCAGCCAGTGATGGCTTAAGTCCAGTGTATATAGACTCTGCTATGTTTGCCCCTTCAGCTCATTCCATGAAAGATGGGAATGTCCAATAGATTCCATCATGCTGCCATTGTGGCCTATGATATAATTCCTAGCAAATGGTTTCGGTTGCTCAGATTAATGGCTGAGAATTTTGCAGTCACATTTTTAAAACATTTTTGGTTTTAAATGTGGTGGTTTGAAAATGTTTTGTGATAATAGGAAGAGGGAATGGGGATACAGTAATTCCTGACACTGAAAGTCCCCTGTAAAGGCTGAATCTGGGGAGTGGGGGGGGGGGGGCTGGGAACATAAGATCATTGGCATCATACTACTACTCTGGTATTTTCTGTTTATGGAGAGACATGCCTGTGTGCCAGGTTGAGGATACAGAGAAAATACCAGAGTGAGGGAGATGCAGGGAATGGATATTACTGCTGATGAATGCTCTGTTCATCTAAATTCATTTCTGGGGGCAGAAATCCTCAAACTGTGACAAGCCTTAATTTTATATGGGGTAGTATAAAATAACTGCCCCAGAATAATGGCTCTCATTTACCCAAGTCTGTCATGGTAGATGGGCCCCTTGTCCATGGACATGTATGAATTGGAGCCATGGCTGGGACAGTGGCAGATGGGGCCTTTATCAGGACAAATGTGTATTTGGCAGCCCTGGAAGGGGGATACTGTTTAACACTCTAGAAAGTACAAGATTTGGATTCTTTGCAGATATGGTTTGTTATCAATAGAGATGTGCAGATCACCATGAACAGAGGCATAACCTTCCCTTTGATAAACACATCAAATGTTAAGCCCTGCCCCCTAGGATTCACTGTCAAATGCCAGAGCCCCAGTGCAGTTGAGTCACAGCACTTTCCCAATGCTAACCATTGGCCTGTAGTGTAGATGCTATATCTGTGTGGCATACAGCAGCCTTTCAAAAATCTCAAGGGTTCCTCTGGGGCATAGTTATGTCTTTGGGGAACCCCTTCCAAAACCATCTCATTGGTAGTGAGTGGGGGCAATGCCCCTTACATTGGTGGCCAGTGGTCAAAATGCCACTTACAGGCAGTGAAAAAGTTAATCTGTGTCATGAAGCTGGCCCCACCAAGTGGTGTTGGGCCCAAAATAAGCACTCTATCAAATTGGAGGTTAATCAGCCAAAGCTCCAGGAACCCCTAGAAGCCTCTGAAGGAACCCTGGGTGAGACTGGCTGGCAGATCAGGACTCCAAACTGGCCAACAGCTATTGATCTCCTGAGGGCTCCAGTCATTTGTTTAGGTGACAGATTGTCCATAAAATTGCAATGGAAGTGTATCCTTCTGTTTTTTTTGACTATCCATTAATTAAATGCAACACATAAAGAATGCATGCATATATCTTATGTAATAAAGTTTAGTTGAAGTATTTTGGTGATGGTCTCTATGGCCAGCACTCATTGATGGGTTTTTTCTTTTGTCTAGAAAGTTGACACTGTTACCTCTCTTACAGGCTTGCTTCCAGTTTGCACTAGACAAGATCACCATACAATTACCTACAGGAAATCCTTTCTCATTTCCAGTCCGCTTCCCCACAAAGGAGATCTCCTACTTGGCCGTGAGACACCTCCAGCTCAAGTCCATCACAATAAAATGAAGAATCCAAAAATGGAGGAGCCGCCTGTCCCACGTGTTCATATCCAGGCTCTGTGGTGGCCATAGTGGATGAAGGGGTTTTTCTGGTTTCGTAACACCCCTCCCTACAATCTACATCCTTGCTGCTCATATAGACAGACCTTGTGTTTTTTCTCAGATCATTTACTAGAAATGAATTTCATCCACATTTCAAATAAACTCCAATGAGCTGTATTGTGTCTGATCATTGTTTATTCAGCTCTAAACTGACTTTGTATTGATTGCTGTGGTGGATAGCATCCCTGCCTGCTGCATAGCGCCCTCCTGCTGGACATTTGTTGCATTACTTTCAAAAGGCACGCAGTAACCAAGAGGGTGCTAATGCTGCTTTTCCTGCATGTGTAGGCTGATTTCATGGATGTCCAGTAAGGCCAAGACTTTCTGATTATTAAATGGTTTTAAAAATGTCTGTCTCCTGCAAGCTTTAACCATTAAGTAAAAAAGGCTGAATTCTCACTGATTTGTTTTAATTGTTTGACTTTTCTTGTTATTTTCCCCAAAAAAGTGACATTAAGTCCCTGGTCAAAGTGTTTCCATGACCACACTATTGCCGTTTCCAGTGAGTCAGAGATTGGAATGACAAATTCTATATGCAAACTGTGTTCCAAATGAGGAGAGCTGCTGTACTTATTGTGGTGATTGGGGGGGGTCAGCTGGATTGCAGGAGGTGGGCTTCATCAAATCAGTGCTGGATTAAACCGTTCTCTCAAACACTGGATTCACTTGCTCCTCTCACTAGTTATCAGGCCCTGACCATTACAACATCGGCAGACAGATGACACCAGAAATCTGAAGAGACATAGCCGTGCCCTGGAGTGATTGTGGAGTAAAACCAGATCCCAGCAAGTATTTTCTCTATAGAAATCTGCCTTCTTAGAATAATATGCCTTCTGCCCATTTGCCAGACAAGCCTACTTTGTCACGCTCTTTAATTCTATCATCCAGTCCTCGTCTCAACGCTGTACTTTCTCCACCTCCACCCAGTAACTTGCTGCTCACGAGATTGCTTCAATAACAAGATGGAGGCATTGTGTGGGGACATCTCCACTGCACCGATATTGATCCCACTCAACATATCCTGAACAAAACCACCCTCAACGCTTTCCACTTTTGACCTTGCTACTACTGTTGGCTTGACCCATTCCCTCACAACTACAGCAATCCTTTCTATCATATGCTCACTTACTACTTCAATCTCTAACTCTGTAGTGGCATCTTCCCCTCTTAAAGTATGGGGGTGATCAGCACATGTTTAAAGACCCCACGAGCCTTAAACTAAAAACCATCTCATTGCTCCCGTTTACCTCAACTTTACGAATGTGTTGTCCACAACTGTCTGAACTCCTTCCTCACTGACAACAATCGCCTTGACCCCTCAGTCTGGGTTTTGCTTGCTACACTTCACTGAAACTGTTCTACTAAAACTCAACTGCTGAAACCAATGGCCACTACTCCATACTCCTACATCTCTGTGGCCTATCATACTGTTGACCATTTGCTCAACCTCCACTTTTTTGGTCTTCAAGACTATGACCTCTCCTGATTCTCTTCTTACCCATCGCAGCACTTCGTTTGACCTTTTTATGGTTTCCTTCTCCACTTCCTTTCTGTAGGTCTCTCCAAGGTTCTGTCCATGGACCTCTCCTCCTTTTCTCTATCTACACCTCCTCCCTTGGTCACTTGATAAACTCCCATGGCTTCCAGTGTCATCTCTGACACTCAAAACTATCTCTCTACTCCTCACGCCTTCAGTCTCCTCTTGCATTGCTAACATATTAACTGACATATCGGCATGGATGTCCTACCACTTCCTCACACTCAATCTTTCTAAAACTGAGCTCATAATATTCCCTCCTGACTGCTCCCTTCCCCCTCAAGATCAATAATACAACTATCAGTCCTTCCCTCTCATGCCAGGGTACTAGGTGTACTTCTGTACTCTGACCTGTCTTTTCAGCCCCAAATCCAATCACTGTGCAGACCTTGTCGACTTCACCTCTGTAACATCTCCAAAATATGCCCATTTTCATCACTGAAACCACTAAGCAAATTATTCACACCCTTATCTCTGGACTTCTTGTAACTCCCTCCTCCATAGACCTACTGTGATAACCCCAATCAGGACAGGGGATTATGGAGAGGACTGCAGGCTAGTCTACTGACTATGGGACCTGGTATTTGAGGGGGCTCTATTCTATGGAATGTGTATGCCTGGGGGACTTTTGGAGAAGTTGTACTTTGGATTCAAGCCTATGTCTCCCCAAAACACACTCTGAGAATTGGAGGACCGGATACAGATTTGTGCTGTCTGTTTTTGTTGGGGTATAGAATCAACAGCCCAAACCAGTGGTCTAGTTAGATTGTGCTTCCCTAGGCAACACAAACTGTGTGTGCTCTCCAGGGCTGGGCTCTCTTTCCCATCTAGTCAATAGGCAGAGCTGAGCTTTGGCTGCCCCCAGGTAGCACTCCCCTATTAGCGGAGGCTCTTTTCTAGTCCAGCTGATGGGCTCCAGCTTGTGTGTGCCATGCAGATCTGGTGCCACCGTCTACCATTCACTGGCCACCCTAGGCTGCTCTTTGATCCCTGGGATGTGGCATAAGAGCCTTTGATTGACTTTTACCTAAAGCAGTGAGATTCATCTTTCACATGCTTACTGGTTCATATTTCCTTGACAGTATTGCAACTATTTCCGTATAGGTTCTTGTGTGTTGTACTCAACCAGCTATTCCTGATGTGGGGCACTTTTCAGGCTTTCTCTCTTTGCCCAGCAAGACTGTACTACACACCCCATTTCCAGTCAGGGGTCCTTTGAATGCATTGTGATTCTCAACTAGAGGACAACCTGGTCATTGAGGTTCAGCCAATGTCAAAGACACTGTGTAAAGTCATGTCTACGGGCTGGAAAAATCCGTATGTAAATGGTAGAAAACTGGCTAAAAGATCGTATTCAGGGAGTAGTGGTTAATTCATACTCTGGTCTAGGGTTATTAGTGGGGTTCCCCAAGGCTCAGGGTTTAGTGGGGTACCCCAAGGTTCAGTGTTATTAGTGGGGTTCCCCAAGGCTCAGGGTTATTAGTGGGGTACCCCAAGGCTCAGTGTTATTAGTGGGGTTCCCCAAGGCTCAGGGTTATTAGTGGGGTACCTCAAGGCTCAGTGTTATTAGTGGGGTTCCCCAAGGCTCAGGGTTATTAGTGGGGTACCCCAAGGCTCAGTGTTATTAGTGGGGTACCCCAAGGCTCAGGGTTATTAGTGGGGTACCCCAAGGCTCAGTGTTATTAGTGGGGTTCCCCAAGGCTCAGGGTTATTAGTGGGGTACCCCAAGGCTCAGTGTTATTAGTGGGGTTCCCCAAGGCTCAGGGTTATTAGTGGGGTACCTCAAGGCTCAGTGTTATTAGTGGGGTTCCCCAAGGCTCAGGGTTATTAGTGGGGTACCCCAAGGCTCAGTGTTATTAGTGGGGTACCCCGAGGCTCAGTGTTATTAGTGGGGTTCCCCAAGGCTCAGGGTTATTAGTGTGGTACCCCAAGGCTCAGTGTTGGGACCCTTCCTTTTTAATATATTTATAAATGATAATGGGCCTGAACTTAAATCCCGTTCCAGTCTTTGCAGATGACACCAAGCTGTGCCGGGGAATAACGTCCTTCCAGGATGTCTCCAACTTACATCCGACCTCAATGCTCTGTGTAATTGGGGGACAATGGGGCCAATGAGGGTTAATGTTGATAAATGTAATGTTCTGCACTTGGGAGATAAGAATATGCATCATACATACTGGGGGGGGGGTACAACTGGGGGGGTCAATGGTGGAGAAGGATCTGGGGCTTCCGACAGATCATGAGCTTAATAATTGCATGCAAGCTGCGAGTTCTAAAGAAAGCAAAATCCTCTTGTACAAAAAAAATAAAAAATTATAGACTCCAGAGAGATTTCCCCCCCTTCCCCCCCCAAAGTGCAAATCATTAGTAACACCTCATTTAGAATATGCAGTCTAGTTTTGGGCACCAATTCACAAAAAGAGGACGTACAGAGAAGGGATCCAAACTGATACGAGGCATGGAGGAACTCAGCTATGAGGAGAGATTAGAGGAACTGAATGTATTCTCTACAGAGAAGAGGAGATTAAGGGGGTGGGGACCTGACCCCCATGTATAAATACATAAGGGGGGATAATGTCTCCATGTATAATACATAAAGGGGGATATGATCTCCATGTATAATACATAAGGGGGGATATGATCTCCATGTATAATAAATAAGGGGGGATATAATCTCCATGTATAATACATAAGGGGGGATACGATCTCCATGTATAATACATAAGGGGGGATATGATCACCATGTATAATACATAAGGGGGATATGATCTCCATGTATAATACATAAGGGGGGATATGATCTCTATGTATAATACATAAGGGGGATATGATATCCATGTATAATACATAAGGGGGGGATATGATCACCATGTATAATACATAAGGGGGATATGATCTCCATATATAATACATAAGGGGGGATATGATCTCCATATATAATACATAAGGGGGGATATGATCTCCATGTATAATACATAAGGGGGGATATGATCTCCATGTATAATACATAAGGGGGGATATGATCTCCATGTATAATACATAAGGGGGGTGATATGACCTCCATGTATAATACATAAGGGGGATACGATCTCCATGTATAATACATAAGGGGGGATACGATCTCCATGTATAATACATAAGGGGGGATATGATCTCCATGTATAATACATAAGGGGGGATATGATCTCCATGTATAATACATAAGGGGGGGGATATGATCACCATGTATAATACATAAGGGGGGGGATATTATCTCCATGTATAATACATAAGGGGGGATATGATCTCCATATATAATACATAAGAGGGGGATATGATCTCCATGTATAATACATAAGGGGGGATATGATCTCCATGTATAATGCATAAGGGGGGATATGATCACCATGTATAATACATAAGGGGGGATATGATCTCCATATATAATACATAAGGGGGGATATGATCTCCATATATAATACATAAGGGGGGATATGATCTCCATGTATAATACATAAGGGGGGATATGATCTCCATGTAAAATGCATAAGGGGGGATATGATCACCATGTATAATACATAAGGGGGGATATGATCTCCATATATAATACATAAGGGGGGATATGATCTCCATATATAATACATAAGGGGGGATATGATCTCCATGTATAATACATAAGGGGGATATGATCTCCATGTATAATACATAAGGGGGGATATGATCTCCATATATAATACATAAGGGGGGATATGATCTCCATGTATAATACATAAGGGGGGATATGATCTCCATGTATAATACATAAGGGGGGATATGATCTCCATGTATAATACATAAAGGGGGATATGATCTCCATGTATAATACATAAGGGGGATATGATCTCCATGTATAATACATAAGGGGGGATATGACCTCCATGTATAATACATAAGGGGGATATGCTCTCCATGTATAATACATAAGGGGGATACGATCTCCATGTATAATACATAAGGGGGGATATGATCTCCATGTATAATACATAAGGGGGGATATGATCTCCATGTATAATACATAAGGGGGGGGATATGATCACCATGTATAATACATAAGGGGGGGATATTATCTCCATGTATAATACATAAGGGGGGATATGATCTCCATATATAATACATAAGAGGGGGATATGATCTCCATGTATAATACATAAGGGGGGATATGATCTCCATGTATAATGCATAAGGGGGGATATGATCACCATGTATAATACATAAGGGGGATATGATCTCCATATATAATACATAAGGGGGGATATGATCTCCATATATAATACATAAGGGGGGATATGATCTCCATGTATAATACATAAGGGGGGATATGATCTCCATGTATAATACATAAGGGGGATATGATCTCCATGTATAATACATAAGGGGGGATATGATCTCCATATATAATACATAAGGGGGGATATGATCTCCATGTATAATACATAAGGGGGGTTATGATCTCCATGTATAATACATAAGGGGGGATATGATCTCCATGTATAATACATAAGGGGGATATGATCTCCATGTATAATACATAAGGGGGGATATGATCTCCATATATAATACATAAGGGGGGATATGATCACCATGTATAATACATAAGGGGGGATATGATCTCCATGTATAATACATAAGGGGGATATGATCTCCATGTATAATTCATAAGGGGGTATATGATCTCCATGTATAATACATAAGGGGGGGATATGATCTCCATGTATAATACATAAGGGGGGATGTGATCTCCATGTATAATACATAAGGGGGGATATGATCTCCATGTATAATACATAAGGGGGATATGATCTCCATGTATAATACATAAGGGGGGATATGATCTCCATGTATAATACATAAGGGGGGGATATGATCTCCATGTATAATACATAAGGGGGGATGTGATCTCCATGTATAATACATAAGGGGGATATGATCTCCATGTATAATACATAAGGGGGATATGATCTCCATGTATAATACATAAGGGGGGATATGATCTCCATGTATAATACATAAGGGGGATATGATCTAAATGTATAATACATAAAGGGGGATATGAGCTCCATGTATAATACATAAGGGGGATATGATCTCCATGTATAATACATAAGGGGGGGGGGATATGATCACCATGTATAATACATAAGGGGGGATATGATCTCCATGTATAATACATAAGGGGGATATAATCTAAATGTATAATACATAAAGGGGGATATGATCACCATGTATAATACATAAGGGGGATATGATCTCCATGTATAATACATAAGGGGGATATGATCTCCATGTATAATACATAAGGGGGGATATGACCTCCATGTATAATACATAAGGGGGATATGATCTCCATGTATAATACATAAGGGGGGATATGATCACCATGTATAATATATAAGGGGGGATATGATCTCCATGTATAATACATAAGGGGGATATGATCTCCATGTATAATACAAGGGGGGGATATGATCTCCATGTATAATACATAAGGGGGATATGATCTCCATGTATAATACATAAGGGGGATATGATCTCCATGTATAATACATAAGGGGGGATATGATCTCCATGTATAATACATAAGGGGGGGATATGATCTCCATGTATAATACATAAGGGGGATATGATCTCCATGTATAATACATAAGGGGGGATATGATCTCCATGTATAATACATAAGGGGGGATATGATCTCCATGTATAATACATAAGGGGGGGATATGATCACATAATATGAGACCTATGACATCACATGAGGTGTATGACATAATATGAGACATAAAAAATATAATAACAAAGATAAGTGACAGCAGAATAAAATCCAAGTGCTCCATCGAGTCTGTTTCCTTTTTTAAATGTATCCTTGTTTATTTATTTATTTGTTGGTAAGTATTTTGTCTGAGTCTAGATCTGTGTTTGCCCCAAGCAAATTGAAGGTAAATTGCATTGAAGTTGTCACAGACCTCTCATACCCAGATGTACAGATGTCCCAAGTTGTAGTGGAATGTATCTCCTGCAGGACGAGTGTGACCGGCCATGAGGAGAGTTCTGGTGCTGAAGGGGTTAAGAAATCCATTTTCCATTTTGCTGATGACACCCAGATCTATCTCTCCACTCCCCAGCTCACCACCTCAATCTCCTCACGTATCACAAATCTACTGAGCGACAAATCAGCATGGATGTCACACCACTACCGGAAACTCAATCTTTCAAAAACTGAGCTGTAATATTACCTCCCCCCCAATCCTCCACTCATGACTTTACCATTAAGATCAACAGCACAACCATTGGTCCTTCCCCTCATGCCAGGGTGCTGGGCGTAATCCTAGACTCTGACCTCTCCTTTGGGCACCACATCCACTCACTGGCTAAATCCTGCCGCCTCAACCTCCAGAACATTTCCAAAATCCGCCCCTTCCTGACCAATGACACCACAAAACAACTCATCCACGCCTTGGTTTTATCCCGCCTCAATTACTGCAACTCCCTCCTCACTGGTCTACCATTACACAGGCTATCCCCCCTTCAGTCTATTATGAATGCTGCTGCTAGACTCATACATCTTACCAACTGATCAGCGACTGCTGTCCCTCTCTTCCAATCCCTTCACTGGCCTCCACTCAGTGTCCTCCACCCCTCTCTGCCAATCCCTCCACTGGCCTCCATTCAGTGTCCTCCACCCCTCTCTGCCAATCCCTCCACTGGCCTCCACTCAGTGTCCTCCACCCCTCTCTGCCAAACCCTCCACTGGCCTCCACTCAGTGTCCTCCACCCCTCTCTGCCAATCCCTTCACTGGCCTCCACTCAGTGTCCTCTACCCCTCTCTGCCAATCCCTTCACTGGCCTCCACTCAGTGTCCTCCACCCCTCTCTGCCAATCCCTCCACTAACCTCCACTCAGTGTCCTCCACCCCTCTCTGCCAATCCTTCCACTGGCATCAATTCAGTGTCCTCCACCCCTCTCTGCCAATCCCTCCACTGGCCTCCATTCAGTGTCCTCCACTCCTCTCTGCCAATCCCTTCACTGACCTCCGCTCAGTGTCCTCCACCCCTCTCTGCCAATCATTCCACTGACCTCCACTCAGTGTCCTCCACCTCTCTCTGTCAATCCCTCCACTAGTGTCCACCACCCCTCTCTGCCAATCCCTACACTGACCTCCGCTCAGTGTCCTCCACCCCTCTCTGCCAATCCCCCCACTGGCCTCCGCTCAGTGTCCTCCACCCCTCTCTGCCAATCCCCCCACTGGCCTCCTCTCAGTGTCCTCCACCCCTCTCTGCCAATCCCCCCACTGACCTCCTCTCAGTGTCCTCCACCCCTGTCTGCCAATCCCTCCACTGAACTCCGCTCAGTGTCCTCCACCCCTCTCTGCCAATCCCTCCACTGGCCTCCTCTCAGTGTCCTCCACCCCTCTCTGCCAATCCCTCCACTGGCCTCCGCTCAGTGTCCTCCACCCCTCTCTGCCAATCCCTCCACTGGCCTCCACTCAGTGTCCTCCACCCCTCTCTGCCAATCCCTCCACTGGCTTCCACTCAGTGTCCTCCACCCCTCTCTGCCAATCCCTCCACTGGCCTCCATTCAGTGTCCTCCATCCCTCTCTACCAATCCCTCCACTGGCTTCCACTCAGTGTGCTCCACCCTTCTCTGCCAATCTGAATCACCTCCACGAGATCATCCCCCGCAGCTATCACCTTTTGTATCACCTCCCCCTTCCTTTAGATTGTAAACTCCATGAGCCGGGCCCTCTTATTCCTTATGTACTGAAATGTATTGTAATTGTATTGTCTCCCGTTATATTGTAAAGCTCTGCGCAAACTGTTGGCGCCATAAATCCTGTATAATAATAATCATAATTTTAGCACGTCCACTATGGGGCGCCTGGTTGTGCCGTGCCCCCCCATACTAGGATCAGTAATGACAATTCCTGGGATGTCATGCCTCTCATCTGATGTATTGGAGGTCCTGGGTCCTCTACATGGATCTTTAGTTGGACCTCATTTAGAATACTGTGTCCAGTTCTGGAGATCTCACTTCCATAAAGATATTGATGAGATAGAACGAGTCCAGAGACGGGGAACACAAATGGTGAAAGGTCTGAGGGATCAAACATATCAGGAGAGACTGCAGGAACTTCATATGTACAGTCTGGAGGAAAGAAGGGAAAGGATGGACATGACCAAAACCTTTCAGTACATCAAGAGGGGGAATAAGGTTCTGGAGGGCAGGATGTTCAGTATGAAGCCAAGATGAAGAACACGGGACATGACCTCCAACTGACTGGAGGAAAGTTCCCAACTCATCTTAGAAAGTCATATTTTCCTGAAAGGGTAGTTGATGGTTGGAATAGACCTCCAGCAGAGGTAGTGAGTCAGTCAGCAGTAAGTGGCTTCAGACATGCTTGGGGCAAACATGGATCTAGACTCAGACAACACACCAATATAATAAATAAATAAATTACGAAGCAATTAAAAAAGGAAACAGACTCGATGGACCACTTGGACTTTTTCTGTTGCCACTTATCTTTGTTTTTATATCTTTTATGTCTCATATGATGTCATGCATCTCATGTGATGTCAGGGGTCTCGTGATGTCATGCATCTCATGTGATGTCAGGGGTCTTGTGATGTCATGCATCTCATGTGATGTCAGAGGTCTCATGTGATGTCATGCATCTCACGTGATGTCAGGGGTCTCATATGATGTCATGCATCTCATGTGATGTCAGAGGTCTCATATGATGTCATGCATCTCATGTGATGTCAGGGGTCTCATATGATGTCATGCATCTCATGTGATGTCAGGGGTCTCATATGATGTCATATGATGTAATGTGTATCAGGTAATGTAAATTGTTACTTTGCGGTTGTATTCCTAAACCTGGAGAGTCCAGAATCTGGTGCAGCTCTGCATAGAAACCAATCAGCTTCCAGGTTTTCCTGTCAAAGCTTCATTGATCCAGCTGAAGGTAGAAGCTGATTGGCTCCCATGCACAGCTGCAGCAGATTTTGCACCCTCCAGTGTTAGGAAATCTCCCCCTTTGTGGTGTAGAAATGACTTTGAGGATAGTCCTCTTTTACCCCCTTGCTGTTTGTGGTGAGTGGTGACATCCCAGCAGAGTGACGATGGACGACCCATGCTCAGTCACAGCGGATCCACATTTCATTCATTCTCTGTAATGAGCGGTTCTGGAACAATTGTCAGTCCAGGGAGCAGTGGGCGGAGTGATCCCTCCCTCCTGACTGGCTCCACCCTCAGCAGACCTCCTATATAAGAAGAAGTAGAAGAGCAGCTGATCACAAGTGTCTCTGATAAGGAAGCAGGATGGCAGATACTGTGAGTATGAGCACTGGTGGAAGCTGCAAGAGCTGAGCAAATGGCTTCTGTGGGGGGTGGTGGGTAGTGGTGAGTATTGGTTTGCTTGGTGTGGTCACAAGTTGGTGTCGGGCTGGTTTGATGTTGGTGGTGGAAATATATGTATGAGCACTGGTGGAAGCTGCAAGAGCTGAATAAATGGCTTCAGTGGGGGTTGGTGGGTGTAGTGGTTGTTATAGGTTTGCTTGGGGTGGACATGGGTTGGTGTTGGGTTGTTGGGTGTAGGAAGTTGTAGGTATATTTCTGGTTGTTTCTGTACCATTGAGGAATATGGATCATGCTGAGATAGGGTTACTTCATATGGGCAGTTGGTGGGTGTGGGGCAGTATTTTAGTTCTTGTACATCCATTTATGTAGGGTATGATGTATGTGTTTTGGTGTTCTGGCACAGAGTTGGGCCTGCCTTCCTGTGTATTCTTAGTATTGGGTGTAATCATATGTGTATGATTATGTTCACTACTAGTGGGAGCTGCAAAGGTGAACAAATGTGGTGTGTTGGTTGATAGGTTTGCTTGGGGTGGACCTATTTTGGTGTGGGAATATAGTTTCTGGTTCTAGTTGGTGTACCATTGAGAAATGTGGATTATGGTGAGTATAGGGTGGCTTGATGTGGGGTTGTTGGGTGTGGATTTGTGTTTGTTTCAGTTTAGGTTATAATGCATGTATTTTGGTCTTCTGGCACAGAGCTGGGCCGTCTTAATATTGGGTATATACTGGTATGGCTCACACTCCCCTCCTCCACACTTGCCCATAGTGGCTCATTATATCCATGCCTTCCCCTCTGTGTGATTTGTACTAATGTGCAGTGTTATAAACGGTCCGGTTCTGAGATGTGACTTGTCCATCTGCTCTGGGTTAAACCATTTGTGCCATATTAACTCTTTCCATGCAGGATGGAAGCTGGGGGTGGGAAGGGTGTAGGGGGAATACGCTGGACAGATCAGATATTTGATGCACACATGATGACAAACTAACATGCTGACCAGAATTCAACTCATACTGTACCCACCAAGTACATAATTACTAAACATGAATGCTGGGCAGGCCTTGGCACCATCCGGCTGTCTGTAGATGGGACTATACCTTATAAAGGTCTGGGCAGCCGGCATACATGACATGAATGTTAGAGAAAATGTATATATTGTCATGTCATTGATGTGTTATTAGACATTTGTGATCTGCTGGGGATGTCTGAGCTCCTTCACTCTCCCACACAAAGTGCTGCCACCCACAGAAATCCCTAACTTATTCTGAGTGCAACCATCAGATGTCTCTCCTGTCTATAAATGGTGTAATAATCCCCCCCCCCCCCATTATACAGGGAGTAATAATTCTCTAATTTCTCCCATACAGACTTTTACCGTTGATAACCTCGGCCTCAAACTTGGTCACTCTGTGGAGGTGAAGGGCTTCATTCCGGTGGACTGTGAAGTGTAAGTCACGGTTCCATCCTCAGCTACTTATTATACAATAGATGTCTGCTCTCTGTATAATTTGCCTAAAGTTTACCTTGCAGAAGCAGGAAAGTGTTCCGTGTACAGTACATCCTACTGACCCCTACACGCTGGGAATTCGGCATGCGTGGTCCCTCAAATGCCTGACTTTGTGTTGCTCACAGCAAACTTAGCTTAAATGTTTGTGTCTACATTCTCACAATTTCACCATATGAGATGCCAGCTGACTTCTATCTCTCTCCTCCTGGACCTCACCAAATTGTATAGCTGCAGGCACTGTGGAGGAATTTTTCCTCAATCTACAGTAAAGCGCTTCATTGCTACTAATTACCTAGTTAGAGGTCCAATGGTAAGAGGGAGTGAAAGGGCGCAAAGTAGTAGTGACTTCTCAGCTCCCCCTCCTAGCAGTGACACCTGAGTACCACAGGTGAAGGAATCAAGTACTATATCTGACCAGAACTGAGCAGAATATTTGCTTTTTCTGTCTTTCTAGGTTTGCCATAAACTTGGGAACAGATATGAAGAATTATGTGCTACACTTTAATCCTCGCTTTTCCTATGGTCAAGACCGGCTCGTGTTAAACTTGAACTCAAAGGTGAACGGTGTCTGGGGAAAAGAGCAGAAGGAAAACTTCTTCCCCTTCCAGAAGGGATCGGACACCACGGTATGTCTACACTGGGAGGGGAAGGAAAAATGGTGGATGGGGCAAAGTGTCATCACTGTTCATATTGGACACATCAGTCTCTAAAAGATGCAGTAGGCAGCTAGTGATGGCTTAGGTAAAGGGTATATAGGCTTTCTTTGCTATGATGGGTCAATCCTTCAGCTCATTCAATGGAGGATGAGACCCTTCCACATGGGAAGATGCAATGGATTCCATCATGCTGCCATTGATATACCACCTAGCAATTTGTTGCTATTGTTAACATTAATGATTGTCAGATATTGGCTTGCAAAATGTTTTCATGTAACATTTTCCTTCCATTTTGTGTATGCATGTCATTGATATACATGTTGGATGAATATTTTAGGAAAACGAGGGAATAGGGATAAGGAAATCCCTGACATGGACTCTGTAAAGTCTCAATCTGGGGAGTAGTGGGGGGCTGGCCTGCAACTTTAAATCGTGTTTTACCCTAAGCCAGTCATGGTAGATGAGACCTTTGTCCAAGGGCTCACTTGAGCCATGGCTAAGAGGTGTGTATTGGGGCTCCTGGAAGGGGGAGATTGTCATCTGACAGGGAATCCTGTAGAACAGAGCCTTTAGCACTTTCATGGTTCTAATACATGGCATGTAGTGTAGATGTTGTATAGCTTGCATGGCATACAGCAGCCTCTCCACCACTGGCCCCAGTGAAACCATTGAAATTTTTTTGATCTCTGGGAAACCCTTGCTAAAACCATTTCAGTGTGTTGCCCCATTTCTGGTAGTGGTCAAAATGCCACTCTTACAGGCAGTGAGAATTTGTCATGAAGCTGGCTCCACAAACTTGTGTTGGGGGTCCAAAAATAGGCAGGTACCATCAAATGGTAGTTTAATTGGCCACAAGTCTAGGTACCCCTAGAAACCTCTGGAGTCCAGGTCTGCTGGCCATTCTCACCCAGGGTTCCTTCAGACTGGCCATAAGCTATTGATCTGAGGGCTCGAGTCATTGATCTAGATGACAGACCGTCCTCAGACCCTGTTACTAAAACATTGCAGCTTCAGAAGCACATCCTTCCTTAGTCCAGCAAGCTGACACTGCCATCTTTTCTTACAGGTTTCCTTCTTGTTTGAGCAAGACAAGATCACCATACAATTGCTTACAGGAAATCCTCTCACATTTCCAGTCCGCTTTCGCATAAATGAGATCTCCTACTTGTCTTTGAAAACCCTCCAGCTAAAGTCAATCACACTGACATGAAGAATCTGCAATAGAGGAGCCACCTCTCCCACGTGTCCATATCCCGGCTCTTGTGAAATGGCCATAATGGATGGAGAGAAATGTTATTCTGTCTTGTACCCTTCTCCTTCCAATCTGCCTCCTTGCTGCTCATGTAGCCATACATTGTGCTTTGCTCAGATCACTTGCTAGAAATGAATTTCATCCACATTTCAAATAAAATCCAATGAGCTCTATTGTCTGATCAATCTTATTATTGAGCACTAAACTGACTCTGTATTCATTGCTGTAGTCTATAGCGCCCTCCTGCTGGAGGTTGGTTGCGTTACCTTTAGGCTGCATTCACACTTGAGCCACTTGTAGCTTTAAGTTCTGAAGCTCAAACTTGAGGAAATAAAATTTGTTCTCTATGGTGCCTGTTCACACCTGATCACACAAACGGGCACCATAGAGAACAATTTGATGTTTTTGGAGCTTCAAGCTACAAACTGCTCAAGTGTGAATGTAGCCTTAGAAGGTACACAGTAGCTGTGGCAGTGAATGTAGTAGTACTCCAGCAGGGGAAGGAGATGCTGGAGCAGCTTTAGGCTCAGTGTACGGGTAGTAGACTAGGGGTAGTAGTAACTACATAGCATGGGGAGTAAAGTGGTGGCAGCATAGGAAGGATAGTGTTGAGAAAATGTAATATTTGTAGCAGGGGGTATGGCGGCTATAAGATACGTTGGGTGGAGGAGGGGTAGGAGCAGTTCTAGCAGAAGTGTGGTAGTAATGGCATAGCATTGGTAGTGATAGGAGTAGTACTAGTTGTGGTAAGATGGTAATAGTAGTAGCATTGGGTGTAGTAATTGCAGCAGTATAGTAAAGGAAGTGGAAATTGCTAACCAGTCAGTGTATAGACTGCAGCTGGTTGGCACCAGCAGACAGAACATGAACATCGCTTTGGCTAAGAGGGGTGCCAGGCCGTCCCCACACAACTGCTGTGCCCAGTGGTGTATTTAGGTTTTGTGCTGCCCTAGCGCAACGATTGTCTGCCCCCACGGAGAGAGCCTGACATTGACCAACACCCCTTCCACTAACCCCCCCCGCAATGGAGAAACACTCCTCTTCACAGCTCCAGATATACCCGGGAACGAGAGTCAGGCTCTACAGACATCATCATGCAGCCTTTCTCGGATCCCACCTGTGTCCCTTCTATCCCTTCTGGGGGGAGGTGCCTGAAATTTGCCACCCTATGCAAGTGGCTTGTGGTAAATGCCTCCCTGGCTGTGACCCCCAGACACTGGAATCTGGATCCTGGTCCTTGGAGCCCAGTTAATCACATTCATAACAAAGCTGTTACGAATGAATTTGTTCATAACAGCTGTGATTGGCCCAATCCTAGTACCCTGTGATTATCTGTAGCCAGTCACTAGTTGTCCTGAATGGTTAACCCCTTTCATGACCATTAAACTTTGCTATCACAATGATCTTCAGCGTAACTGCAAATAAAGTATAAATCCCTCATCACCACCTCTGAGTGCAGTGTTACAATGGTGATCAAGTGTTTTTGTGGGTTTTTTATATATATTTTTTAAATATTGTCAGCATCCCTGATCAGCTCCACATCAGTTATGAGGATGCTATACTTCACTAGTGCCAGAATAGTAAAAAAATATATATATTCAGGAGTATACAACCCCATGCGAATCCCCAAGCTTCTTACTAAATGCTTTCAAAAAATGTAATTGGAAGATTATTTGTACTGTCCTGGAAGAGCCTCAAGAAATGAGATCGGCAATCAGCGCCTTGTGGTCAAACATTGTGTGTGTAATGTGTATATATATACACATAAATGAGCCTTAACATAACCACTCACAGGTAAATTGAATAATTTGTCACACCCCAACTGCAAAGAACTAGCATACCACCCATAGCCAGGTGCACAGGCATTTCACACTACCCATAGCCAGGTGCACAGATGTCTCAGGTTACCCATACAAGAGGGGGAATAAGGTTCTGGAGGGCAGGATGTTCAGTATGAAGCCAAGATGAAGAACACGGAGACATGACCTCCAACTGACTGGAGGAAAGTTCCCAACTCATCTTAGAAAGTCATATTTTCCTGAAAGGGTAGTTGATGGTTGGAATAGACCTCCAGCAGAGGTAGTGAGTCAGTCAGCAGTAAGTGGCTTCAGACATGCTTGGGGCAAACACAGATCTCAAATATAGATGTGTCAGACTCAATGGAGCACTTGGTCTTTTTTCTGCTGTCACTTATCTTTGTTTTTGTTTCTTGTGTGTCTCATATGATGTGTATCAGTATAGTGTTGCTGGTTGTGATGTAGTGGTTGGTATTGTGTTGGGGGATGTGGGCAGGTAATGTAAATTGTCACTTTTGAGGTTGAATTCCTAAACCTGGAGAGTCCAGAATCTGGTGCAGCTCTGCATAGAAACCAATCAGCTTCCAGGTTTTCCTGTCAAAGCTTCATTGAAGCAGCTAAAGGTAGAAGCTGATTGGCTCCCATGCACAGCGGCAGCAGATTTTGCACCCTCCAGTGTTAGGAAATCTCCCCCTTTGTGGTGTAGAAATGACTTTGAGGATAGTCCTCTTTTGCCCCCTTGCTGTTTGTGGTGAGTGGTGACATCCCAGCAGAGTGACGATGGACGACCCATGCTCAGTCACAGCGGATCCACATTTCATTCATTCTCTGTAATGAGTGGTTCTGGAACAATTGTCAGTCCAGGGAGCAGTGGGCGGAGTGATCCCTCCCTCCTGACTGGCTCCACCCTCAGCAGACCTCCTATATAAGAAGAAGTAGAAGAGCAGCTGATCACAAGTGTCTCTGATAAGGAAGAAGGATGGCAGATAATGTGAGTATGAGCACTGGTGGAAGCTGCAAGAGCTGAGCAAATGGCTTCTGTGGGGGATGGTGGGTGTAGTGTGGTGGGTAGTGGTGAGTATTGGTTTGCTTGGTGTGGACACAAGTTGGTGTCGGGCTGGTTTGATGTGGGTGGTGGAGGTATATGTATGAGCACTGGTGGAAGCTGCCAGAGCTGAGCAAATGGCTTCTGTGGGGAATGGTTGGCGTAGTGTTGAGGATGGTGACGGGCCTAGTGTTGAGGGCTGAGGAAAGTGGAGGTTATAAGGTTGCTGGATGTTGGCAGTGGTTGGGATGATACTGACCCCGGGCCCTCAGGCTGTGCCCTAGTTTCCAAATGGTCAGTCCGCCCCTGTACCAAGTACATTACTAAACGTGAATGCTGGGCAGGCCTTGTGCCGGTCAGTAATTGGCACCATCCGGCTGTCTGTAGATGGGACTATAACTTGTATAAAGCTCTGGGCAGCCGCCATACATGACATGAACATTTATAATAGAAAATGTATATATTGTGAAGTCCTTAGAATACATTTGTGATCGGCCGGGGTAGTCTGTGCTCCCTCCATTCTCCACAAATCTCTCAACAAAGTGCTGCGACCCTCAAATCCTATATTTATTCTGAGTTCAGTAGCTGCAACCATGAGATCTCTTCTGTCTATAATCGGTGTAATAATTCTCTCCTCCCATACAGACTGTTACCTTCGATAGCATCAGCCTCAAACCTGGTCACTCCGTGGAAGTGGAGGGCTTCATTCCATTGGACTGTAAAGAGTAAGTCCTGTTTCTCCCTTCAGCTATTTATTATATATTTTCTCTGTAGAATAATTTGCCAAAAGTTTAACTTGAAAAAGTAGAAAAGTGTGCTCTGTGTACAGAACATCCTACTGACCCCCCCCTCGCTGGGGTTTTGGTATGCTCGGTCCTTCATATACCTGACAGATTGTTTGGCTCAGAGCATGTTTAGCTCAATCATTTGGGTTTCTGCATTGTTACAAAATTGCATCATATGAAATAACTGACATGCCTTCTGCTACACTTTTTTTTTTTTTTTTTTTCTCCTGGACTCCAATAAATTTTATAGCTGCAGGCACTGTGGATGATTTTATCCTCAAAATGAATAGCAGAAAGCACTTTGTCCCTACTGCATACCTAGTTAAAGGTCCAACACCTCAGGAATGGCAACAGGGAGTGAAAGGACACATAGTAGTGACTTCTTGGCTCTTCCTTCTTGCAGGAACTCAGTAGCTCAGCTTTAATGTGATCATCTCCCCCCTCCTAGTGGTGACTCCTTGGCCCAATTCACCCTTCTCCCTTCCACAGCATTGACTCTCAGCTCAGATCACCCTTCCTCCCACACTAGTAGCATGCAATCGCAGAGTGCTTAGACCAGACCTGAATCACTTCACTGTTTCTCTTGCAAATATTCAGGATGAATTGTTCCACAGTGGCTGCAACTACAAATATCAGTGAGGGCTTGTCTCAAAGTTTAATTGGCACTCAATATAGAAACAATACAAGTGCAGCGCTACAAATAATCTCCAAGTGACAATTATATGCGGTCATCAAATATAGGAATATTAAAGATGATAAACAGTTCAGTGATGGGGGACTCGCAGGGAGTATAGGTGTAATCCAATCCCAGGAATAGATAAATTGCCTGCTTACCAGAAGCGCAATTATAATACACATGTACAGGTTTCATGTAGCCGGGGTCCCATGTAGGCGCTGCTTTATAGTACCCAGATGGTCCGTCGGTGGTAAGACGATGCTGGCCTGGTCGGATCACACTGCTCCTTGGATCCACACAAAGAACCTAAAAATGCTGGGGCTGAGGTATGGGAACTCAGTGCCAGGTATAAGGAGTAAAAATACTCATAGTGTAGTATGTTTAAAATTATTTATTAAATACAAATACGTAAAACCACAGAAGTTACAAAACGCATGCCTGCAGCCTGTATAAGCAGCTTGAAAAAAAAGGGAATCTATACACTGACCAGTGAAAACCATAGGTGGGCCGCCGGACCTCCTGACCCGGCGGCGTAACGTCAAGGCGTGCGAAGGCTCCTCCTAGACGCGTTTCGTGTCAGTACACGTCTACTATAGGCACTCAATATGTAGACATCCGTGTGTTTATATCCAGGCTACAGGTTTACTTTAGGTACTTTTGGTTTAGAGATGTATTAGCAGGGCCCCATGTTATACAAGCTAACCTTTAGTGTTCTGCCTCCCAATTAGTAAATATTAGCTAATATTTTTGGAGACTGAAGTACCTCTGACTCCCATGGGAGTACCACTGGTGAATGACTTGAGTACTATATCTGACAAGGTCAGCTGAGTAGAATAATGGTTTCTGTCTTTCTAGGTTTGCCATCATCTTGGGAACAGATGAGAAGAATCTTGTGCTACACTTTAGTCCTCGATTTGACTATGAAGGAGTCCAACTCCTGATAGTTATGAACTCAATGGTGGACAATGTCTGGGGAGAAGAGCAGAGGGAGAGTTTCTTCCCCTTCCAGGAGGGATCTGACACCATGGTATGTCTACACTGGGAGGGGCATGTTGGATGGTGCCAAGAGGCATCAGTGTTCATATTGGACACATCTCTGAAAGATGCAGTAGGCAGCCAGTGATGGCTTAAGTCCAGTGTATATAGACTCTGCTATGTTTGTCCCTTCAGCTCATTCCATGAAAGATGGGAATGTCCAATAGATTCCATCATGCTGCCATTGTGGCCTATGATATAATTCCTAGCAAATGGTTTTGGTTGCTCAGATTAATGGCTGAGAATTTTGCCATCACATTTTTCTGACATTTTTGTTTTAAATGTGGTGTTTTTAAAATCTTGTGTGATAAGAAGAGGGACACGTAAAGTCCCCTGTAAAGGCTCAATCTGAGTGGGGGGGCTGGTAACATAAGATCATTGGCATCATACTACTACTCTGGTATTTTCTCTGTATCCTCAACATGGCACACATGCATGTCTCTCCATAAACAGAGTGTGAGGGAGAGGCAGGGAATGGATATTACTGCTGATGAATGCTCTGTTCATCTAAATTCATTTCTGGGGGCAGAATTCCTCAAACTGTGACAAGCCTTAATTTTATATGGGGTAGAATAAAATAACTGCCCCAGAATAATGGCTCTCATTTACCCAAGTCTGTCATGGTAGATGGGCCCCTTGTCCATGGACATGTATGAATTGGAGCCATGGCTGGGACAGTGGCAGATGGGGCCTTTATCAGGACAAATGTGTATTTGGCACCCCTGGAAGGGGGATACTGTTTAACACTTTAGAAAGTACAAGATTTGGATTATTTGCAGATATGGTTTGTTCATGGTGTTCTGCACATCTCAGTATGGATAACTGAGGCATAACCTTCCCTTGATACAAACATCAAATGTTAAGCCCTGCCCCCTACGGTTCGCTGTCAAAATGCCAGAGCCCCAGTGCAGTTGAGTCACAGCACTTTCCCAATGCCAACCATCGGCATGTAGTGTAGATGCTATATCTATGTAGCATACAGGAGCCTTTCAAAAATCTCAAGGGTTCCTCTGGGGCATAGTTATGTCTTTGGGGAACCCCTTCCAAAACCAGCTCATTGGTAGTGAGTGGGGGCAATGCCCCTTACATTGGTGGCCATTGGTAAGAATGCTCCACTTTCAGCATTGGTCAAAATGCCACTTACAGGCAGTGAAAAAGTTAATCTGTCATGAAGCTGGCCCCACCAAGTAATGTTGGGGCCCAAAATAAGCACTCAATCAAATTGGAGGTTAATCAGCCAAAGCTCCAGGAAACCCTAGAAGCCTCTGAAGGAACCCTGGGTGAGACTGGCTGGCAGATCAGGACTCCAAACTGGCCAACAGCTATTGATCTCCTGAGGGCTACAGTCATTTGTTTAGGTGACAGATTGTCCATAAAATTGCAATGGAAGTGCATCCTTCTTTATGTGTTGCATTTAATTAATGTACAGTCAAAAAAAAAGAATACATGCATATATCTTATGTAATAAAGTTTAGTTGAAGTATTTTGGTGATGGTCTCTATGGCCAGCACTCATTGGTGGGTTTTTTCTTTTGTCTAGAAAGTTGACACTGTTACCTCTCTTACAGGCTTGCTTCCAGTTTGCACTAGACAAGATCACCATACAATTACCTACAGGAAATCCTTTCTCATTTCCAGTCCGCTTCTCCACAAAGGAGATCTCCTACTTGGCCGTGAGACACCTCCAGCTCAAGTCCATCACAATAAAATGAAGAATCCAGAAATGGAGGAGCCGCCTGTCCCACGTGTTCATATCCAGGCTCTGTGGTGGCCATAGTGGATGAAGGGGTTTTTCTGGTTTCGTAACACCCCTCCCTACAATCTGCATCCTTGCTGCTCATATAGACAGACCTTGTGTTTTTGCTCAGATCATTTACTAGAAATGAATTTCATCCACATTTCAAATAAACTCCAATGAGCTGTATTGTGTCTGATCATTGTTTATTCAGCTCTAAACTGACTTTGTATTGATTGCTGTGGTGGATAGCATCCCTGCCTGCTGCATAGCGCCCTCCTGCTGGACATTTGTTGCATTACTTTCAGAAGGCACGCAGTAACCAAGAGGGTGCTAATGCTGCTTTTCCTGCATGTGTAGGCTGATTTCATGGATGTCCAGTAAGGCCAAGACTTTCTGATTATTAAATGGTTTTAAAAATGTCTGGTTCCCGCAAGCTTTAACCATTAAGTAAAAAAGGCTGAATTCTCACTGATTTGTTTTAATTGTTTGACTTTTCTTGTTATTTTCCCCAAAAAAGTGACATTAAGTCCCTGGTCAAAGTGTTTCCATGACCACACTATTGCCATTTCCAGTGAGTCAGAGATTGGAATGACAAATTCTATATGCAAACTGTGTTCCAAATGGGGAGAGCTGCTGTACTTATTGTGGTGATTGGGGGGGGGGGGGGGGGGTCAGCTGGATTGCAGGAGGTGGGCTTCATCAAATCAGTGCTGGATTAAACAGTTCTCTCAAACACTGGATTCACTTACTCCTCTCACTAGTTATCAGGCCCTGACCATTACAACATCGGCAGACAGATGACACCAGAAATCTGAAGAGACATAGCCGTGCCCTGGAGTGATTGTGGAGTAAAACCAGATCCCAGCAAGTATTTTCTCTATAGAAATCTGCCTTCTTAAAATAATATGCCTTCTGCCCATTTGCCAGACAAGCCTACTTTGTCACGCTCTTTAATACTATCATCCAGTCCTCGTCTCAACGCTGTACTTTCTCCACCTTCACCCAGTAACTTGCTGCTCACGAGATTGCTTCAAAAACAAGATGGAGGCATTTTGTGGGGACATCTCCACTGCACCGATATTGATCCCACTCAACATATCCTGAACAAAACCACCCTCAACGCTTTCCACTTTGACCTTGCTACTACTGTTGGCTTGACCCATTCCCTCACAACTACAGCAATCCTTTCTATCATATGCTCACTTACTACTTCAATCTCTAACTCTGCAGTGGCATCTTTCCCTCTTAAAGTATGGGGGTGATCAGCACATGTTTAAAGACCCCACGAGCCTTAAACTAAAAACCATCTCATTGCTCCCGTTTACCTCAACTTTACGAATGTGTTGTCCACAACTGTCTGAACTCCTTCCTCACTGACAACAATCGCCTTGACCCCTCAGTCTGGGTTTTGCTTGCTACACTTCACTGAAACTGTTCTACTAAAACTCACTGCTGAAACCAATGGCCACTACGCCATACTCCTACACCTCTGTGGCCTATCATACTGTTGACCATTTGCTCAACCTCCACTTATTTGGTCTTCAAGACTCTGACCTCTCCTGATTCTATTCTTACCCATCGCAGCACTTTGTTGTCTATCTTTTTACTGATTCCTCCACCACTTCCTTTCTGTAAGTCTTTCAAGGTTCTGTCCATGGACCTCTCCTGCTTTTTCTCTATCTACACCTCCTCCCTTTGTCACTTGATAAACTCCCATGGCTTCCAGTGTCATCTCTGACACTCAAATCTATCTCTCTACTCCTCACGCCTTCAGTCTCCTCTTGCATTGCTAACATATTAACTGACATATCGGCATGGATGTCCTACCACTTCCTCACACTCAATCTTTCTAAAACTGAGCTCATAATATTTCCTCCTGTGATTGACTTTTACCTAAAGCGGTGAGATTCATCTTTCACATGCTTACTGGTTCATATTTCCTTGACAGTATTGCAACTATTTCTGTATAGGTTCTTGTGTGTTGTACTCAACCAGCTATTCCTGATGTGGGGCTCTTTGCAGGCGTTCTCTCTTTGCCCAGCAAGACTGTACTGCGCACCCCATTTCCAGTCAGGGATCCTTTAAATGCATTGTGATTCTCAACTAGAGGACAACCTGGTCATTGAGGTTCAGCCAATGTCAACGACACTGTGTAAGGTCATGTCTACGGGCTGGAAAAATCTGCATGTAAATGGGTAGAAAACTGGCTAAAAGATCGTATTCAGGGAGTAGTGGTTAATTCATACTCTGGTCTAGGGTTATTAGTGGGGTACCCCAAGGCTCAGGGTTATTAGTGGGGTAACCCAAGGCTCAGCATTATTAGTGGGGTACCCCAAGGCTCAGGGTTATTAGTGGGGTTCCCCAAGGCTCAGGGTTATTAGTGGGGTACCCCAAGGCTCAGGGTTATTAGTGGGGTTCCCCAAAGCTCAGTGTTATTAGTGGGGTACCCCAAGGCTCAGGGTTATTAGTGGGGAACCTCAAGGCTCAGGGTTATTAGTGGGGTACCCCAAGGCTCAGGGTTATTAGTGGGGTTCCCCAAGGCTCAGGGTTATTAGTGGGGTACCCCAAGGCTCAGTGTTAGTGGGGTACCCCAAGGCTCATTTTAGTGGGGTTCCCCAAGGCTCAGGGTTATTAGTGGGGTACCCCAAGGCTCAGTGTTAGTGGGGTACCCCAAGGCTCAGGATTATTAGTGGGGTACCCCAAGGCTCAGTGTTGGGACCCTTCCTTTTTAATATATTTATAAATGATAATGGGCCTGAACTTAAATCCCGTTCCAGTCTTTGCAGATGACACCAAGCTGTGCCGGGGAATAACGTCCTTCCAGGATGTCTCCAACTTACATCCGACCTCAATGCTCTGTGTAATTGGGGGACAATGGGGCCAATGAGGGTTAATGTTGATAAATGTAATGTTCTGCACTTGGGGGATAAGAATATGCATCATACAAACTAGGGGGGGGGGTACAACTGGGGGGGGTCAAAGGTGGAGAAGGATCTGGGGCTTCCGACAGATCATGAGCTTAATAATTGCATGCAAGCTGCGAGTTCTAAAGAAAGCAAAATCCTCTTGTACAAAAAAAAAAAAAAAGTATAGACTCCAGAGAGATCCCCCCCCCTTCCCCCCCAAAGTGCAAATCATTAGTAACACCTCATTTAGAATATGCAGTTTAGTTTTGGGCACCAATTCACAAAAAGAGGACATACAGAGAAGGGATCCAAACTGATACGAGGCATGGAGGAACTCAGCTATCAGGAGAGATTAGAGGAACTGAATGTATTCTCTACTGAGAAGAGGAGATTAAGGGGGGGGGGACCTGACCCCCATGTATAAACACATAAAGTGGGGGGTGGGTTTGATCTCCATGTATAATACATAAGGGGGGATTTGATCTCCATGTATAATACATAAGGGGGGGGGATATGACCTCCTTGTATAATACATAAGGGGCATACGATCTCCATGTATAATACATAAGGGGGGATATGATCTCCATGTATAATACATAAGGGGGATATGATCTCCATGTATAATACATAAGGGGGGATATGATCTCCATGTATAATACATAAGGGGGGGATATGATCACCATGTATAATACATAAGGGGGGGATATGATCTCCATGTATAATACATAAGGGGGATATGATCTCCATATATAATACATAAGGGGGGATATGATCTCCATATATAATACATAAGGGGGGGATATGATCACCATGTATAATACATAAGGGGGGGATATGATCTCCATGTATAATACATAAGGGGGATATGATCTCCATGTATAATACATAAGGGGGGGATATGATCTCCATGTATAATACATAAGGGGGGATATGATCTCCATGTATAATACATAAGGGGGATATGATCTCCATGTATAATACATAAGGGGGATATGATCTCCATGTATAATACATAAGGGGGGATATGATCTCCATGTATAATACATAAGGGGGGGATATGATCACCATGTATAATACATAAGGGGGGGATATGATCTCCATGTATAATACATAAGGGGGATATGATCTCCATGTATAATACATAAGGGGGGGATATGATCTCCATGTATAATACATAAGGGGGGATATGATCTCTATGTATAATACATAAGGGGGGGATATGATCTCCATGTATAATACATAAGGGGGATATGATCTCCATGTATAATACATAAGGGGGGATATGATCTCCATGTATAATACATAAGGGGGGGATATGATCACCATGTATAATACATAAGGGGGGGATATGATCTCCATGTATAATACATAAGGGGGATATGATCTCCATGTATAATACATAAGGGGGGGATATGATCTCCATGTATAATACATAAGGGGGGATATGATCTCTATGTATAATACATAAGGGGGGGATATGATCTCCATGTATAACACATAAGGGGGGATATGATCTCCATGTATAATACATAAGGGGGATATGATCTCCATGTATAATACATAAGGGGGGGGATATGATCTCCATGTATAATACATAAGGGGGGGGATATGATCTCCATGTATAATACATAAGGGGGATATGATCTCCATGTATAATACATAAGGGGGGATATGATCTCCATGTATAATACATAAGGGGGGATATGATCTCCATGTATAACATATAAGGGGGGATATGATCTCCATGTATAATACATAAGGGGGGGATATGATCTCCATGTATAATAAATAAGGGGGGATATGATCTCCATGTATAATACATAAGGGGGATATGATCACCATGTATAATATATAAGGGGGGGATATGATTAGAGATGAGCGAATTATTCAAAAATTCGATTCGACTGATTCGGCGAATTCGTGAAAAAATTTTGATTCGAGTCGAATATATTCGCTGCGAATTTAACTTATAAAAGGGTGTTTCTAGGCTTCAGAGAGCCTTTATATTAGTGCAGAACACTGTACCTTTAATTTAAATGCCCTTGGAGTCTGCTGGGGAAGAGAAATAATACTGTCAGTCAGTATGACATGCAGATGAGTGCCGTCGATCTTCACCGCACACTTCACTCATTTGGGCAGTCACGGGGCCAAAACCAGAGTGTGGAGCCACAGTGTGGCGGTGGAGGCAGCAGCAATGGGAGGCCATACAGCACCCTATGACAAAATGGAACCCACCAGCAGTGTGAGGAGACCTGAAAGTGGCACATGGCAGAGTGTGGCGATGGAGACAGCAGCAATGGGAGGCCGTACAGGGACCCATGACACACTCTGGACCTGGCAGCAGCATGAGGAGGCGGTACAGGGGCCCATGACAGATTACGGGCCTGGCAGCAGCATGAGGAGTCGGTACGGGGGCCCATGGCAGATTACGGGCCTGGCAGCAGCAATGGGAGGCAATACAGCACCCTATGACAAAATGGAACCCAGCAGCAGTGTGAGGAGACCTGAAAGTGGCACATGGCAGAGTGTGGCGATGGAGACAGCAGCAATGGGAAGCCGTACAGGGACCCATGACACACTCTGGACCTGGCAGCAGCATGAGGAGGCGGTACAAGGGCCCATGACAGATTACGGGCCTGGCAGCAGCATGAGGAGTCGGTACGGGGGCCCATGGCAGATTATGGGCCTGGCAGCAGCAATGGGAGGCCATACAGCACCCTATGACAAAATGGAACCCACCAGCAGTGTGAGGAGACCTGAAAGTGGCACATGGCAGAGTGTGGCGATGGAGACAGCAGCAATGGGAGGCCGTACAGGGACCCATGACACACTGTGGACCTGGCAGCAGCATGAGGAGGCGGTACAGGGGCCCATGACAGATTACGGGCCTGGCAGCAGCATGAGGAGTTGGTACGAGGGCCCATGGCAGATTACGGGCCTGGCAGCAGCAATGGGAGGCCGTACAGGGACCCATGACACACTCTGGACCTGGCAGCAGCATGAGGAGGCGGTACAGGGGCCCATGACAGATTACGGGCCTGGCAGCAGCATGAGGAGTCGGTACGGGGGCCCATGACACACTCTGGACCTGGCAGCAGCATGAGGAGGCGGTACAGGGGCGCATGACAGATTACGAGCCTGGCAGCAGCAACTTGGACAGGAGGACGTTCAGCTTCTGCACCGTCGGGTGCGTGCTCGCAAACTGTTGTCTCTTGGAAACGGATTCCAAGAAAGACTGCTGACGGAATCCGTGAAGAGGAGTAGCAGGAGAAGGAGCATCTGAACGAGCGGAATATGCCAACAAGCGACAACAGGGGCCCATGACAGATTACGGGCCTGGCAGCAGCATGAGGAGTCGGTACGGGGGCCCATGGCAGATTACGGGCCTGGCAGCAGCAATGGGAGGCCATACAGCACCCTATGACAAAATGGAAACCCACCAGCAGTGTGAGGAGACCTGAAAGTGGCACATGGCAGAGTGTGGCGATGGAGACAGCAGCAATGGGAGGCCGTACAGGGACCCATGACACACTGTGGACCTGGCAGCAGCATGAGGAGGCGGTACAGGGCCCATGACAGATTACGGGCCTGGCAGCAGCATGAGGAGTTGGTACGGGGGGCCATGGCAGATTACGGGCCTGGCAGCAGCAATGGGAGGCCGTACAGGGACCCATGACACACTCTGGACCTGGCAGCAGCATGAGGAGGCGGTACAGGGGCCCATGACAGATTACGGGCCTGGCAGCAGCATGAGGAGTCGGTACAGGGGCGCATGACAGATTACGAGCCTGGCAGCAGCAACTTGGACAGGAGGACGTTCAGCTTCTGCACCGTCGGGTGCGTGCTCGCAAACTGTTGTCTCTTGGAAACGGATTCCAAGAAAGACTGCTGACGGAATCCGTGAAGAGGAGTAGCAGGAGAAGGAGCATCTGAACGAGCGGAATATGCCAACAAGCGACAACAGGGGCCCATGACAGATTACGGGCCTGGCAGCAGCATGAGGAGTCGGTACGGGGGCCCATGGCAGATTACGGGCCTGGCAGCAGCAATGGGAGGCCATACAGCACCCTATGACAAAATGGAAACCCACCAGCAGTGTGAGGAGACCTGAAAGTGGCACATGGCAGAGTGTGGCGATGGAGACAGCAGCAATGGGAGGCGGTACAGGGACCCATGAGACACTGTGGACCTGGCAGCAGCATGAGGAGGCGGTACAGGGCCCATGACAGATTACGGGCCTGGCAGCAGCATGAGGAGTCGGTACGGGGGCCCATGACACACTCTGGACCTGGCAGCAGCATGAGGAGGCGGTACAGGGGCGCATGACAGATTACGAGCCTGGCAGCAGCAACTTGGACAGGAGGACGTTCAGCTTCTGCACCGTCGGGTGCGTGCTCGCAAACTGTTGTCTCTTGGAAACGGATTCCAAGAAAGACTGCTGACGGAATCCGTGAAGAGGAGTAGCAGGAGAAGGAGCATCTGAACGAGCGGAATATGCCAACAAGCGACAACAGGGGCCCATGACAGATTACGGGCCTGGCAGCAGCATGAGGAGTCGGTACGGGGGCCCATGGCAGATTACGGGCCTGGCAGCAGCAATGGGAGGCCATACAGCACCCTATGACAAAATGGAAACCCACCAGCAGTGTGAGGAGACCTGAAAGTGGCACATGGCAGAGTGTGGCGATGGAGACAGCAGCAATGGGAGGCCGTACAGGGACCCATGACACACTGTGGACCTGGCAGCAGCATGAGGAGGCGGTACAGGGCCCATGACAGATTACGGGCCTGGCAGCAGCATGAGGAGTTGGTACGGGGGTCCATGGCAGATTACGGGCCTGGCAGCAGCAATGGGAGGCCGTACAGGGACCCATGACACACTCTGGACCTGGCAGCAGCATGAGGAGGCGGTACAGGGGCCCATGACAGATTACGGGCCTGGCAGCAGCATGAGGAGTCGGTACAGGGGCGCATGACAGATTACGAGCCTGGCAGCAGCAACTTGGACAGGAGGACGTTCAGCTTCTGCACCGTCGGGTGCGTGCTCGCAAACTGTTGTCTCTTGGAAACGGATTCCAAGAAAGACTGCTGACGGAATCCGTGAAGAGGAGTAGCAGGAGAAGGAGCATCTGAACGAGCGGAATATGCCAACAAGCGACAACAGGGGCCCATGACAGATTACGGGCCTGGCAGCAGCATGAGGAGTCGGTACGGGGGCCCATGGCAGATTACGGGCCTGGCAGCAGCAATGGGAGGCCATACAGCACCCTATGACAAAATGGAAACCCACCAGCAGTGTGAGGAGACCTGAAAGTGGCACATGGCAGAGTGTGGCGATGGAGACAGCAGCAATGGGAGGCGGTACAGGGACCCATGAGACACTGTGGACCTGGCAGCAGCATGAGGAGGCGGTACAGGGCCCATGACAGATTACGGGCCTGGCAGCAGCATGAGGAGTCGGTACGGGGGCCCATGACACACTCTGGACCTGGCAGCAGCATGAGGAGGCGGTACAGGGGCGCATGACAGATTACGAGCCTGGCAGCAGCAACTTGGACAGGAGGACGTTCAGCTTCTGCACCGTCGGGTGCGTGCTCGCAAACTGTTGTCTCTTGGAAACGGATTCCAAGAAAGACTGCTGACGGAATCCGTGAAGAGGAGTAGCAGGAGAAGGAGCATCTGAATGAGCGGAATATGCCAACAAGCGACAACAGGGGCCCATGACAGATTACGGGCCTGGCAGCAGCATGAGGAGTCGGTACGGGGGCCCATGGCAGATTACGGGCCTGGCAGCAGCAATGGGAGGCCATACAGCACCCTATGACAAAATGGAAACCCACTAGCAGTGTGAGGAGACCTGAAAGTGGCACATGGCAGAGTGTGGCGATGGAGACAGCAGCAATGGGAGGCGGTACAGGGACCCATGAGACACTGTGGACCTGGCAGCAGCAGGAGGAGGCGGTACAGGGGCCCATGGCAGATTAGGGGCCTGGCAGCAGCAATGGGAGGCCCGTAATCTGCCAGCACTCTATGACAAAATGGAACACACCAGCAGTGTGAGGAGACCTGAAAGTGGCACATGTCATGACACACTGTGGACCTGGCAGCAGCATGAGGAGGCGGTACGGGGGCCCATGGCAGATTAGGGGCCTGGCAGCAGCTATGGGAGGCCTGTAATCTGCAAGCAACCTATGACAAAATGGAACCCAGCAGGAGTGTGAGGAGACCTGAAAGTGGCACATGGCAGAGTGTGGCGATGGAGACAGCAGCAATGGGAGGCGGTACAGGGACCCATGAGACACTGTGGACCTGGCAGCAGCATGAGGAGGTGGTACGGGGGCCCATGGCAGATTAGGGGCCTGTCAGCAGCTATTGGAGGCCTGTAATCTGCCAGCATCCTATGACAAAATGGAACCCAGCAGCAGTGTGAGGAGACCTGAAAGTGGCACATGGCAGAGTGTGGCGATGGAGACAGCAGCAATGGGAGGCGGTACAGGGACCCATGAGACACTGTGGACCTGGCAGCAGCATGAGGAGGCGGTACAGGGGCCCATGGAAGATTAAGGCCTGGCAGCAGCAATAGGAGGCCCGTAATCTGCCAGCACCCTATGACAAAATGGAACCCTGGGCTGGGGCAGGCAGAACCGCCGTATCTTTATCACGGTTTTCCCAGGCCACCGAATGGCGACGCTGCATATGCTGACGCAACGCTGTAGTCCCAACATGGGCCCCCTGGCCACGCTTGACTTTCTGGCCACATAGTCGACATACGGCTACGTTTACTTCCTCGGGCGGCTTGACAAAAACTTGCCACACCTCTGAGTAGGAAACTTTGCCCCCGCTACTCCTCACTGGCTGACTGCTACTTCCTCTGTGCACACCGGCACCACTACTGGCCGTGGTGGTAGGCTGCAGTGGAGCTGGTGCTCTACTCCGTGGCCGTTTGCCTCCACTGACACTGCTGCGACCCTGCTGCCTCCTGGCAGCAGCAATGGGAGGCCGTACAGGGACCCATGAGACACTGTGGACCTGGCAGCAGCATGAGGAGGCGGTACAGGGGCCCATGGCAGATTAGGGGCCTGGCAGCAGCTATGGGAGGCCTGTAATCTGCCAGCATCCTATGACAAAATGGAACCCAGCAGGAGTGTGAGGATACCTGAAAGTGGCACATGGCAGAGTGTGGCGATGGAGACAGCAGCAATGGGAGGACGTACCGGGACCCATGAGACACTGTGGACCTGGCAGCAGCATGAGGAGGCGGTACGGGGGCCCATGGCAGATTAGGGGCCTGGCAGCAGCAATGGGAGACGCCCGTAATCTGCCAGCACTCTATGACAAAATGGAACCCAGCAGCAGTGTGAGGAGACCTGAAAGTGGCACATGGCAGAGTGTGACGATGGAGACAGCAGCAATGGGAGGCGGTACAGGGACCCATGAGACACTGTGGACCTGGCAGCAGCATGAGGAGGCGGTACAGGGGCCCATGGCAGATTACAGGCCTGGCAGCAGCAATGGGAGACGCCCGTAATCTGCCAGCAACCTATGACAAAATGGAACCCAGTAGGAGTGTGAGGAGACCTGAAAGTGGCACATGGCAGAGTGTGGCGATGGAGACAGCAGCAGTGGGAGGCGGTACAGGGACCCATGAGACACTGTGGACCTGGCAGCAGCATGAGGAGGCGGTACAGGGGCCCATGGCAGATTAGGGGCCTGGCAGCAGCTATGGGAGGCCTGTAATCTGCCAGCATCCTATGACAAAATGGAACCCAGCAGGAGTGTGAGGAGACCTGAAAGTGGCACATGGCAGAGTGTGGCGATGGAGACAGCAGCAATGGGAGGCGGTACAGGGACCCATGAGACACTGTGGACCTGGCAGCAGCATGAGGAGGCTGTACAGGGGCCCATGGCAGATTAGGGGCCTGGCAGCAGCAATGGGAGACGCCCGTAATCTGCCAGCAACCTATGACAAAATGGAACCCAGTAGGAGTGTGAGGAGACCTGAAAGTGGCACATGGCAGAGTGTGGCGATGGAGACAGCAGCAGTGGGAGGCGGTACAGGGACCCATGAGACACTGTGGACCTGGCAGCAGCATGAGGAGGCGGTACAGGGGGCCATGGCAGATTAGGGGCCTGGCAGCAGCTATGGGATGCCTGTAATCTGCCAGCATCCTATGACAAAATGGAACCCAGCAGGAGTGTGAGGAGACCTGAAAGTGGCAACTGGCAGAGTGTGGCGATGGAGACAGCAGCAATGGGAGGCGGTACAGGGACCCATGAGACACTGTGGACCTGGCAGCAGCATGAGGAGGTGGTACGGGGGCCCATGGCAGATTAGGGGCCTGGCAGCAGCAATGGGAGACGCCCGTAATCTGCCAGCAACCTATGACAAAATGGAACCCAGCAGGAGTGTGAGGAGACCTGAAAGTGGCACATGGCAGAGTGTGGCGATGGAGACAGCAGCAATGGGAGGCCGTACAGGGACCCATGAGACACTGTGGACCTGGCAGCAGCATGAGGAGGCGGTACAGGGGCCCATGGCAGATTAGGGGCCTGGCAGCAGCTATGGGAGGCCTGTAATCTGCCAGCATCCTATGACAAAATGGAACCCAGCAGGAGTGTGAGGAGACCTGAAAGTGGCACATGGCAGAGTGTGGCGATGGAGACAGCAGCAATGGGAGGCGGTACAGGGACCCATGAGACACTGTGGACCTGGCAGCAGCATGAGGAGGCGGTACAGGGGCCCATGGCAGATTACAGGCCTGGCAGCAGCAATGGGAGACGCCCGTAATCTGCCAGCAACCTATGACAAAATGGAACCCAGCAGGAGTGTGGGAGACCTGAAAGTGGCACATTGCAGAGTGTGGCGATGGAGACAGCAGCAATAGGAGGCGGTACAGGGACCCATGAGACACTGTGGACCTGGCAGCAGCATGAGGAGGCGGTACGGGGGCCCATGGCAGATTAGGGGCCTGGCAGCAGCAATGGGAGACGCCCGTAATCTGCCAGCAACCTATGACAAAATGGAACCCAGCAGGAGTGTGAGGAGACCTGAAAGTGGCACATGGCAGAGTGTGGCGATGGAGACAGCAGCAATGGGAGGTGGTACAGGGACCCATGAGACACTGTGGACCTGGCAGCAGCATGAGGAGGCGGTACGGGGGCCCATGGCAGATTAGGGGCCTGGCAGCAGCAATGGGAGACGCCCGTAATCTGCCAGCACTCTATGACAAAATGGAACCCAGCAGCAGTGTGAGGAGACCTGAAAGTGGCACATGGCAGAGTGTGACGATGGAGACAGCAGCAATGGGAGGCCGTACAGGGACCCATGAGACACTGTGGACCTGGCAGCAGCATGAGGAGGTCAATTCTGTGTCCCTCAGTAACAATTCTGTGTCCCTCAGTAACAATTCTGTGTCTGTCCCTGAGTAACAATTCTGTGTCCCTGAGTAACAATTCTGTGTCCCTCAGTAACAATTCTTTGTCCCTGAGTAACAATTCTGTGTCTGTCCCTGAGTAACAATTCTGTTTCTGTCCCTGAGTAACAATTCTGTGTCCCTGAGTAACAATTCTGTGTCCCTCAGTAACAATTCTGTGTCCCTCAGTAACAATTCTGTGTCCCTCAGTAACAATTCTGTGTCTGTCCCTGAGTAACAATTCTGTGTCTGTCCCTGAGTAACAATTCTGTGTCCCTCAGTAACAATTCTGTGTCCCTCAGTAACAATTCTGTGTCTGTCCCTGAGTAACAATTCTGTATCTGTCCCTGAGTAACAATTCTGTGTCCCTCAGTAACAATTCTGTTTCCCTCAGTAACAATTCTGTGTCCCTCAGTAACAATTCTGTGTCTGTCCCTGAGTAACAATTCTGTGTCTGTCCCTGAGTAACAATTCTGTGTCTGTCCCTGAGTAACAATTCTGTGTCCCTCAGTAACAATTCTGTGTCCCTCAGTAACAATTCTGTGTCCCTCAGTAACAATTCTGTCTGTCCCTGAGTAACAATTCTGTGTCTGTCCCTGAGTAACAATTCTGTGTCTGTCCCTGAGTAACAATTCTGTGTCCCTCAGTAACAATTCTGTGTCCCTCAGTAACAATTCTGTGTCCCTCAGTAACATTTCTGTCTGTCCCTGAGTAACAATTCTGTGTCTGTCCCTGAGTAACAATTCTGTGGCCCTAAGTAACGTTTCTGTGGCCCTAAGTAACGGTTCTGTGTCCCTAAGTAACGATTCTGTGGCCCTAAGTAACGTTTCTGTGGCCCTAAGTAACGTTTCTGTGGCCCTAAGTAACGATTCTGTGGCCCTAAGTAACGTTTCTGTGGCCCTAAGTAACGTTTCTGTGGCCCTAAGTAACGATTCTGTGGCCCTAAGTAACGTTTCTGTGGCCCTAAGTAACGTTTCTGTGTCCCTAAGTAACGTTTCTGTGTCCCTAAGTAACGTTTCTGTGTCCCTAACTCTCTCCCTCAATACAGCCAGGTCTGCCTCTCTTGAATGACTGCAGGCAAATGGAGAATTCTAAAGTGGCCGCCATTTATAGCTCGACCATTACACAGTGCTGGCTGGCTGGCTGGCTGGCTGCTGATTGGCTAATGCGATCACATGTCATGAATGAATGCATTATGGGTCAGCGCGCCTTGTCTGCGCGCCTTCCCAGACATCCCCGCTCCGTCGCCGCACATGTCGCTGCCATTTTAGGAAAAATTTTGATTCGCGCATCCGAAGTATGCTAATTTTCGGATTCGGCGCGAATCTAAATTTTTCTAATATTCGAAACGAATTCCACTTCGCCTACTTCGATTCGCTCATCTCTAGACATAATATGAGACATAAAAAATATAATAACAAAGATAAGTGACATCAGAATAAAATCCAAGTGCTCCATCGAGTCTGTTTCCTTTTTTAAATGTATCCTTGTTTATTTATTTATTTGTTGGTAAGTATTTTGTCTGAGTCTAGATCTGTGTTTGCCCCAAGCAAATTGAAGGTAAATTGCATTGAAGTTGTCACAGACCTCTCATACCCAGATGTACAGATGTCCCAAGTTGTAGTGGAATGTATCTCCTGCAGGACGAGTGTGACCGGCCATGAGGAGAGTTCTGGTGCTGAAGGGGTTAAGATCCATTTTCCATTTTGCTGATGACACCCAGATCTATCTCTCCACTCCCCAGCTCACCCCCTCAATCTCCTCACGTATCACAAATCTACTGAGCGACAAATCAGCGTGGATGTCACACCACTACCGGAAACTCAATCTTTCAAAAACTGAGCTGTAATATTACCTCCCCCCCAATCCTCCACTCATGACTTTACCATTAAGATCAACAGCACAACCATTGGTCCTTCCCCTCATGCCAGGGTGCTGGGCGTAGTCCTAGACTCTGACCTCTCCTTTGGGCACCACATCCACTCACTGGCTAAATCCTGCCTCCTCAACCTCCAGAACATTTCCAAAATCCGCCCCTTCCTGACCAATGACACCACAAAACAACTCATCCACGCCTTGGTTTTATCCCGCCTTGATTACTGCAACTCCCTCCTCACTGGTCTACCATTACACAGGCTATCCCCCCTTCAGTCTATTATGAATGCTGCTGCTAGACTCATACACCTTACGAACCGATCAGCGACTGCTGCCCCTCTCTGCCAATCCCTCCACTGGCCTCCACTCAGTGTCCTCCACCCCTCTCTGCCAATCCCTCCACTGACCTCCACTCAGTGTCCTCCACCCCTCTCTGCCAATCCCTTCACTGGCCTCAACTCAGTGTCCTCCACCCCTCATTGCCAATCCTTTCACTGGCCTCCACTCAGTGTCCTCCACCCCTCTCTGCCAATCCTTCCACTGGCCTCCATTCAGTGTCCTCCTCCTCTCTCTGCCAATCCCTCCACTGACCTCCGCTCAGTGTCCTCCACCCCTCTCTGCCAATCCCTCCACTGACCTCTAATCAGTGTCCTCCACCCCTCTCTGCCAATCCCTCCACTAACCTCCGCTCAGTGTCCTCCACCCCTCTCTGCCAATCCCTCCACTGGCTTCCATTCAGTGTCCTCCACCCCTCTCTGCCAATCCCTCCACTGACCTCCGCTCAGTGTCCTCCACCCCTCTCTGCCAATCCCTCCACTGGCCTCCACTCAGTGTCCTCCATCCCTCTCTGCCAATCCCTCCACTGGCTTCCATTCAGTGTCCTCCAACCCTCTCTGCCAAACCTTCCACTGACCTCCACTCAGTGTCCTCCACCCTTCTCTGCCAATCCCTCCACTGGCCTCCACTCAGTGTCCTCCACCCCTCTCTGCCAATCTGAATCACCTCCACGAGATCATCCCCCGCAGCTATCACCCTTTGTATCACCTCCCCCTTCCTTTAGATTGTAAGCTCCATGAGCCGGGCCCTCTTATTCCTTCTGTACTGAAATGTATTGTAATTGTATTGTCTCCCGTTATATTGTACAGCTCTGCGCAAACTGTTGGTGCCATAAATCCTGTATAATAATAATCATAATTTTAGCACGTCCACTATGGGGTGCCTGGCTGTGCCGTGCCCCCCCATACTAGGATCAGTAATGACAATTCCTGGGATGTCATGCCTCTCATGTGATGTATTGGAGGTCCTGGGTCCTCTACATGGATCTTTAGTTGGACCTCATTTAGAATACTGTGTCCAGTTCTGGAGATCTCACTTCCATAAAGATATTGATGAGATAGAACGAGTCCAGAGACGGGGAACACAAATGGTGAAAGGTCTGAGGGATCAAACATATCAGGAGAGACTGCAGGAACGTCATATGTACAGTCTGGAGGAAAGAAGGGAAAGGATGGACATGACCAAAACCTTTCAATACATCAAGAGGGAGAATAAGGTTCTGGAGGGCAGGATGTTCAGTATGAAGCCAAGATGAAGAACACGGGACATGACCTCCAACTGACTGGAGGAAAGTTCCCAACTCATCTTAGAAAGTCATATTTTCCTGAAAGGGTAGTTGATGGTTGGAATAGACCTCCAGCAGAGGTAGTGAGTCAGTCAGCAGTAAGTGGCTTCAGACATGCTTGGGGCAAACATGGATCTAGACTCAGACAACACACCAATATAATAAATAAATAAATAACGAAGCAATTAAAAAAGGAAACAGACTCGATGGACCACTTGGACTTTTTCTGTTGCCACTTATCTTTGTTATTATATCCTTTATGTCTCATATGATGCCATGCGTCTCATGTGATGTCAGGGGTCTCGTGATGTCATGCGTCTCATGTGATGTCAGGGGTCTCGTGATGTCATGCATCTCATGTGATGTCAGGGGTCTCGTGATGTCATGCATCTCATGTGATGTCAGAGGTCTCATATGATGTCATGCATCTCATGTGATGTCAGGGGTCTCATATGATGTCATGCATCTCATGTGATGTCAGGGGTCTCATATGATGTCATGCATCTCATGTGATGTCAGGGGTCTCATATGATGTCATGCATCTCATGTGATGTCAGGGGTCTCATATGATGTCAGGGGTCTCATATAATGTCATGCATCTCATGTGATGTCAGGGGTCTCATATGATGTCAGGGATCTCATATGATGTCATGCATTTCATGTGATGTCAGGGGTCTCACATGATGTAATGTGTATCAAGTAATGTAAATTGTTACTTTGCGGTTGAATTCCTAAATCTGGTGCAGCTCTGCATAGAAACCAATCAGCTTCCAGGTTTTCCTGTCAAAGCTTCATTGATCCAGCTGAAGGGAGAAGCTGATTGGCTCCCATGCACAGCTGCAGCAGATTTTGCACCCTCCAGTGTTAGGAAATCTCCCCCTTTGTGGTGTAGAAATGACTTTGAGGATAGTCCTCTTTTGCCCCCTTGCTGTTTGTGGTGAGTGGTGACATCCCAGCAGAGTGACGATGGACGACCCATGCTCAGTCACAGCGGATCCACATTTCATTCATTCTCTGTAATGAGCGGTTCTGGAACAATTGTCAGTCCAGGGAGCAGTGGGCGGAGTGATCCCTCCCTCCTGACTGGCTCCACCCTCAGCAGACCTCCTATATAAGAAGAAGTAGAAGAGCAGCTGATCACAAGTGTCTCTGATAAGGAAGCAGGATGGCAGATGCTGTGAGTATGAGCACTGGTGGAAGCTGCAAGAGCTGAGCAAATGGCTTCTGTGGGGGATGGTGGGTGTAGTGTGGTGGGTAGTGGTGAGTATTGGTTTGCTTGGTGTGGACACAAGTTGGTGTTGGGCTGGTTTGATGTTGGTGGTGGAGGTATATGTATGAGCACTGGTGGAAGCTGCAAGAGCTGAGCAAATGGCTTCTGTAGGTAGTGGTGGGTGTAGTGGTTGTTATAGGTTTGCTTGGGGTGGACATGGGTTGGTGTTGGGTTGTTGGGTGTAGGAAGTTGTAGGTATATTTCTGGTTGTCTCTGTACCATTGAGGAATATGGATCATGCTGAGATAGGGTTGCTTGATGTCGGCAGTTGGTGGGTGTGGGGCAGTATTTTAGTTCTTGTACATCCATTTATGTAGGGTGTGATGTATGTGTTCTGGCACAGAGCTGGGCCGTCTTAATATTGGGTATATACTGGTATGGCTCACACTCCCCTCCCCCACACTTGCCCATAGTGGCTCATTATATCCATGCCTTCCCCTCTGTGATTTATACTAATGTGCAGTGTTATAAACGGTCCGGTTCTGAGATGTGACATGTCCATCCGCTCTGGGTTAAACCATTTGTGCCATATTAACTCTTTCCATGCAGGATGGAAGCTGGGGGTGGGAAGGGTGTAGGGGGAATACGCTGGACAGATCAGATATTTGATGCACATATGATGACAAACTAACATGCTGACCAGAATTCAATTCATACTGTACCCACCAAGTACATAATTACTAAACATGAATGCTGGGCAGGCCTTGGCACCATCCGGCTGTCTGTAGATGGGACTATACCTTATAAAGGTCTGGGCAGCCGGCATACATGAGATGAATGTTAGAGAAAATGTATATATTGTCATGTCATTGATGTGTTATTAGACATTTGTGATCCGCTGGGGATGTCTGAGCTCCTCCACTCTCCCACAAAGTGCTGCCACCCACAGAAATCCCAAACTTATTCTGAGTGCAACCATCAGATGTCTCTCCTGTCTATAAATGGTGTAATAATCCCCCCCCCCCCCCCCCATTATACAGGGAGTAATAATTCTCTAATTTCTCCCATACAGACTTTTACCTTTTATAACCTCGGCCTCAAACTTGGTCACTCCGTGGAGGTGAAGGGCTTCATTCCGGAGGACTGTAAAATGTAAGTCATGGTTCCATCCTCAGCTACTTATTATACAATAGATGTCTGCTCTCTGTATAATCTGCCTAAAGTTTACCTTGCAGAAGCAGGAAAGTGTTCTGTGTACAGTACATCCTACTGACCCCTACACGCTGGGAATTCGGCATGTGTGGTCCCTCAAATGCCTGACATTGTGTTGCTCACAGCGAACTTAGCTTAAATGTTTGTCTACATTGACACAATTTCACCATATGAGATGCCAGCTGACTTCTATCTCTCTCCTCCTGGACCTCACCAAACTGTATAGCTGCAGGCACTGTGGAGGATTTTTTCCTCAATCTACAGTAAAGCGCTTCATCGCTACTAATTGCCTAGTTAGAGGTCCAATGGTAAGAGGGAGTGAAAGGGCACAAAGTAGTAGTGACTTCTCAGCTCCCCCTCCTAGCAGTGACACCTTAGCCCCGTTCACCCTTCTCCCTCCCACAACAGTGACCCAACAGCTCAGATCACCCTTCTCCCTGTCTATTTGGATTGAACACGGTCATTCAAGTCTGATCTCAACCTCTCTGCACGCCCATCCCAACACACACGTTCCTGCTTTAAAAATGGCTGTGTATAAGTGACCGTCGGCTGGAACCGACCACATGCCTGATGAAGGGTGACTGCAAGACTCCAATATGTTGCCACACTCTAACTATGTAATCGTTCATTAAAATGTTTGGACCCATATTGGTGATCCTTGGTGTGCTGGTGACATCCTCCCAGACTTGAATGACGTTACTGTTTTTCTCTTGTGAACTTTCAGGAGAAATTCTCCACAGTGGCTGCAACTACAAATGTCAGTGAGGGATTCACTCAGAGCTTAGTTACTTTTTTTTTTTTTTAAGAATATATAGAAAAGTCTGTCCATATCCAGGCTACAGGTTCACTTTAGGTACTCTTGGCATAGAGTATTACCAGGACCCCATGTTTTTCAAGCAAACTGTCGGTTTTAGTCTCCAAAAATATTATCTGACATAATTGTGACCTTGTTTGTGAATCAGAGGTACTTCTCCCACCCGAGTACCACAGGTGAAGGACTCGAGTACTATATCTGACCAGAACTGAGCAGAATATTTGCTTTTTCTGTCTTTCTAGGTTTGCCATAAACTTGGGAACAGATGTGAAGAATTATGTGCTACACTTTAATCCTCGCTTTTCCTATGGTCAAGACCGGCTCGTGTTAAACTTGAACTCAAAGGTGAATGGTGTCTGGGGAAAAGAGCAGAAGGAAAACTTCTTCCCCTTCCAGAAGGGATCGGACACCACGGTATGTCTACACTGGGAGGGGAAGGAAAAATGGTGGATGGGGCAAAGTGTCATCACTGTTCATATTGGACACATCAGTCTCTAAAAGATGCAGTAGGCAGCTAGTGATGGCTTAGGTAAAGGGTATATAGGCTTTCTTTGCTATGATGGGTCAATCCTTCAGCTCATTCAATGGAGGATGAGACCCTTCCACATGGGAAGATGCAATGGATTCCATCATGCTGCCATTGATATACCACTTGGCAAATGGTTGCTGTTGGTAACATTAATGGTTGTCAGAAGGAAAATATTACATGAAAACATTTTGCAAGCCATTTTGTGTATGCATGTCATTGATGTTATACATGTTGGATGAATATTTTAGGAAAACGAGGGAATAGGGATAAGGAAATCCCTGACATGGACTCTGTAAAGTCTCAATCTGGGGAGTAGTGGGGGGCTGGCCTGCAACTTTAAATCGCGTTTTACCCTAAGCCAGTCATGGTAGATGAGACCCTTGTCCAAGGGCTCACTTGAGCCATGGCTAAGAGGTGTGTATTGGGGCTCCTGGAAGGGGGAGATTGTCATCTGACAGGGAATCCTGTAGAACAGAGCCTTTAGCACTTTCATGGTTCTAATACATGGCATGTAGTGTAGATGTTGTATAGCTTGCATGGCATACAGCAGCCTCTCCACCACTGGCCCCAGTGAAACCATTGAAATTTTTTTGATCTCTGGGAAACCCTTGCTAAAACCATTTCAGTGTGTTGCCCCATTTCTGGTAGTGGTCAAAATGCCACTCTTACAGGCAGTGAGAATTTGTCATGAAGCTGGCTCCACAAACTTGTGTTGGGGGTCCAAAAATAGGCAGGTACCATCAAATGGTAGTTTAATTGGCCACAAGTCTAGGTACCCCTAGAAACCTCTGGAGTCCAGGTCTGCTGGCCATTCTCACCCAGGGTTCCTTCAGACTGGCCATAAGCTATTGATCTGAGGGCTCGAGTCATTGATCTAGATGACAGACCGTCCTCAGACCCTGTTACTAAAACATTGCAGCTTCAGAAGCACATCCTTCCTTAGTCCAGCAAGCTGACACTGCCATCTTTTCTTACAGGTTTCCTTCTTGTTTGAGCAAGACAAGATCACCATACAATTGCCTACAGGAAATCCCTTAACATTTCCAGTCCGCTTTCCCATAAATGAGATCTCCTACTTGGCTTTGGAAACCCTCCAGCTAAAGTCCATCACACTGACGTGAAGAATCTGCAACAGAGGAGCCGCCTCTCCCACGTGTCCATATCCCGGCTCTTGTGAAATGGCCATAATGGATGGAGAGAAATGTTATCCTGTCTTGTACCCTTCTCCTTCCAATCTGCCTCCTTGCTGCTCATGTAGCCATACATTGTGCTTTGCTCAGATCACTTGCTAGAAATGAATTTCATCCACATTTCAAATAAAATCCAATGAGCTCTATTGTGTCTGATCAATCTTATTATTGAGCACTAAACTGACTCTGTATTCATTGCTGTAGTCTATAGCGCCCCCCTGCTGGAGGTTGGTTGCATTACCTTTAGGCTGCATTCACACTTGAGCCACTTGTAGCTTTAAGTTCTGAAGCTCAAACTTGAGGAAATAAAATTTGTTCTCTATGGTGCCTGTTCACACCTGTTCACACAAACGGGCACCATAGAGAACAATTTGAGGTTATTGGAGCTTCATGCTACAAAATGCTCAAGTGTGAATGTAGCCTTAGAAGGTACACGGTATCTGTGGCAGTGAATGTAGTAGTACTCCAGCAGGGGAAGGAGATGCTGGAGCAGCTTTAGTCTCAGTGTACGGGTAGTAGACTAGGGGTAGTAGTAACTACATAGCATGGGGAGTAAAGTGGTGGCAGCATAGGAAGGATAGTGTTGAGAAAATGTAATATTTGTAGCAGGGGGTATGGCGGCTATAAGATACGTTGGGTGGAGGAGGGGTAGGAGCAGTTCTAGCAGAAGTGTGGTAGTAATGGCATAGCATTGGTAGTGATAGGAGTAGTACTAGTTGTAGTAAGATGGTAATAGTAGTAGCATTGGGTGTGGTAATTGCAGCAGTATAGTAAAGGAAGTGGAAATTGCCAACCAGTCAGTGGATAGACTGCAGCTGGTTGGCACCAGCAGACAGACCATGAACATCACTTTGGCAGCTTGGGCTAAGAGGGGTGCCAGGCCGTCCCCACACAACTGCTGTGCCCAGTGGTGTATTTAGGTTTTGTGCTCCCCTAGCACGATTGTCTGCCCCACGGAGAGAGCCTGACATTGACCAACACCCCTTCCACTAACCCCCCCCACACACACGCAATGGAGAAAAACACTCCTCTTCACAGCTCCAGATATCCCCGGGAACGAGAGTCAGGCTCTACAGACACCATGCAGCCTTTCTCGGATCCCACCTGTGTCCCTTCTGGGGGGAGGAGCCTGAAATTTGCCACCCTATGCAAGTGGCTTGTGGTAAATGCACCCCTGGCTGTGTCCCCCAGACACTGGAATCTGGATCCTGGTCCTTGGAGCCCAGTTAATCACATTCATAACAAAGCTGTTAGGAATGAATTTGTTCATAACAGCTGTGATTGGCCCAATCCTAGTACCATGTGATTATCTGTAGCCAGTCACTAGTTGTCCTGAATGGTTAACCCCTTTCATGACCATCAAACTTTGCTATCACAATGATCTTCAGTGTAACTGCAAATAAAGTATAAATCCCTCATCACCACCTCTGAGTGCAGTGTTACAATGGTGATCAAGTGTTTTTGTTTTTTTTTTTTTAATTTTTTTTTTTATATATATTCTAAATATTGTCAGCATCCCTGATCAGCTCCACATCTGTTATGAGGATGCTATACTTCACTGGTGCCAGCATAGTAAACAAAATATATATTCAGGAGTATACAACCCCATGCGAATCCCCAAGCTTCTTACTAAATGCTTTCAAAAAATGTAATTGGAAGATTATTTGTACTGTCCTGGAAGAGCCTCAAGAAATGAGATCGGCAATCAGCGCCTTGTGGTCAAACACATGTGTGACCATCCTCAACTCATCGGCTAGACTCATCCACCTCACCACCCACTCCACCTCTGCCACCCCCTCTGCCTCTCCCTCCACTGGCTCCCTATCGCCCAACGCATCAAATGCAAACTACTCACTCTGACCTACAAAGCCATTCACAACACTGCCCCTAACTACCTCACCAACCTGATTCCCAGGTATCACCCTACCCGTACCCTTCGCTCTTCACAGGACATCCTTCTATCTTGCTCCCTGGTCTCCTCCTCACACGCACGTCTGCAAGACTTCTCCAGGTCCTCCCCCATCCTCTGGAACTCACTACCCCAATCCATTAGACTGTCACCTTCCCTCCTCACCTTCAGGTGCTCCCTGAAAACCCACCTCTTCAGGGAAGCCTACCCCACCCTCACCTAACTGCTGCTCTCCTTCTTTCCTCCCACCACTCCATCCCCCACAGCCACTTCCTCCTGTACCACTACCCCCTCCCTCCTAGATTGTAAGCTCGAAAGAGTAGGGCCCTCTTACCCCTCGTGTGCTGTTTGTAGTTGCTGTAATGTTTCATGTATTGTCCCCCCCTCTATTGTACAGCGCTGAGCAAACCCTTTGGCGCTATATAAACTCAATGTAATGTGTGTGTATATATATATATATATATATATATATATATATATATATACACACATAAATGAGCCTTAACATAACCACTCACAGGTAAATTGAATAATTTGTCACACCCCAACTGCAAAGAACTAGCATACCACCCATAGCCAGGTGCACAGGCATTTCACACTACCCATAGCCAGGTGCACAGATGTCTCAGGTTACCCATGTAGAAGAATGCATCTACAGGAAAGGAAAGTTCTGGTGCTTACGAATTTAAGATCCAGTTTCAGCAGAGAACATCCACTATGGGGTGCCTGGCTGGGCCGTGCTCCCCCCATACTAGGATCAGTAATGACAATTCCTGGGAGGTCATGCGTCTCATGATGTATTGGAGGTCCTGGGTCCTCTACACGGATCTTTAGTTGGACCTCATTTAGAATACTGTGTCCAGTTCTGGAGATCTCACTTCCATGAAGATATTGATGAGATAGAACGAGTCCAGAGACGGGGAACACAAATGGTGAAAGGTCTGAGGGATCAAACATATCAGGAGAGACTGCAGGAACTTCATATGTCCAGTCTGGAGGAAAGAAGGGAAAGGATGGACATGACCAAAACCTTTCAATACATCAAGAGGGGGAATAAGGTTCTGGAGGGCAGGATGTTCAGTATGAAGCCAAGATGAAGAACACGGGACATGACCTCCAACTGACTGGAGGAAAGTTCCCAACTCATCTTAGAAAGTCATATTTTCCTGAAAGGGTAGTTGATGGTTGGAATAGACCTCCAGCAGAGGTAGTGAGTCAGTCAGCAGTAAGTGGCTTCAGACATGCTTGGGGGAAACATGGATCTAGACAAAAAAAGGTAATAAAAAATCAAAAGTAAAAACAAAAAACAAAATAAAAACAATTTACAAAATAAAGAGTCAGACTCAATGGAGCACTTGGTCTTTTTTCTGCTGTCACTTATCTTTGTTTTTGTTTCTTGTGTGTCTCATATGATGTGTATCAGTATAGTGTTGCTGGTTGTGATGTAGTGGTTGGTATTGTGTTGGGGGATGTGGGCAGGTAATGTAAATTGTCACTTTGAGGTTGAATTCCTAAACCTGGAGAGTCCAGAATCTGGTGCATGTATGAGCACTGGTGGAAGCTGCAAGAGCTGAGCAACTGGCTTCTGTGAGGGATGGTAGGTGTAATGTTGAGGATGGTGACGGGCCTAGTGTTGGGGGCTGAGGGCGGCGACGGGTGTATTGTTGGGGGGCTGAGGGCAGTGACGGGCGTAGTGTTGGGGGCTGAGGGCGGTGACGGGCGTAGTGTTGGGGGCTGAGGGCGGCGACAGGCCTAGTGTTGGGGGCTGAGGGTCTGCGACGGGCGTAGTGTTGGGGGCTGAGGGCTGCGACGGGCGTAGTGTTGGGGGTTGAGGATGGTGACGGGCCTAGTGTTGGGGGCTGAGGGCTGCGACGGGCCTAGTGTTGGGGGCTGAGGGCGGCGACGGGCGTAGTGTTGGGGGCTGAGGGCCGCGACGGGCCTAGTGTTGGGGGCTGAGGGCGGCGACGGGCGTAGTGTTGGGGGCTGAGGGCTGCGACGGGCCTAGTGTTGGGGGCTGAGGGCTGCGACAAGCGTAGTGTTGGGGGCTGAGGGCGGTGACGGGTGTAGTGTTGGGGGCTGAGGGCTGCGACGGACGTAGTGTTGGGGGCTGAGGGCTGCGACGGGCCTAGTGTTGGGGACTGAGGGCTGCGACGGGCGTAGTGTTGGGGGCTGAGGGCGGCGACGGGCGTAGTGTTGGGGGCTGAGGGCTGCGACGGGCCTAGTGTTGGGGGCTGAGGGCGGAGACGGGCCTAGTGTTGGGGGCTGAGGAAAGTGGAGGTTATAAGGTTGCTGGATGTTGGCAGTGGTTGGGATGTTGGCAGTGGTTGGTATGGTGTTGCTGGAGGAGGCCATTGATATGTCAGGGGGGCATTTAGTTGCTAAGTTTGGGTGGTGATGGGTATAGATTGGTGTAGGTTATGATCTTGTTTGTGTAGTTTTGTTTTTTTCTTTTACTATTTAGGGTGTGCTGAATGCGTTTTCCTGTCCTGGCACAGAGCTGGGTCGGCCTTCCTGGATTTTCTTAATATTGGGTATATACTGGTACGGATTATTTCCTTTACAGATTTAGGCTCCATGTATATCAGTTTACCCTGACTGCAGGAAAATGTAGCAACTAAGGTATTGTGATTTTGCTGTTTTGTTTTCCTGTGGCCGGTGATCAAAATGTTCCTAACCTGAATGTGGTTCTTCTATGTTCGGGAGAGGGAGGATAACTTTGTCTAACTGTGGCAGCTCCTGAACTCTGCTAAAAGCCTGTGTGTACAGTACAGGGGATACATAGGCTTTTATGGAGTTGAGTTTAGGAGCTTTTGGCCAAAAAAAGCCAGATGTTCCTAAACTTGTGTTTTTAGCAGCTGCTCCATATACACGATTCTTTGCTCTTAGTGACTCCTTATTTTCATGTCTCTGTATTTTGTGATTATATTCTGTTTGGCTTTATAAATATAACGGTCCTGATCTGAGATGTCCATCTTCTGGGGGTTCACCCATTGTTCCAGATCATTAACTTTTTTTCTATGTGGGGTGGGAAGGGGGTAGGGGGGATACTCCAGACAGATCAGATATTTTATGAACACATAACAAACATGCTGACCAGAATTCAATTCTTACTATACACACCAAGAACATAATTACTAAACATGAATGCTGGGCAGGCCTTGTGCCAGACCCATCAGACATTTTGATGTACTCTTGACAAACATGCTGACTAGAAATCAATTCATACTGTACATACCAAGTCAGGAGTGGACTGACAACTCATGGGTCCCCTGGGCAATAGGGGATCATGGGGCCCCTGTGTTCTTGCCCAAACTCAAGCCTATGAAAAAGGTACCAGGGGCATATCATGGGGCCCCCTACTGACCCTCAGGCAGTGCCCGAGTTTCCAAATGGTCAGTCCGCCCCTGTACCAAGTACATTACTAAACATGAATGCTGGGCAGGCCTTGTGCCGGTCAGTAATTGGCACCATCCGGCTGTCTGTAGATGGGACTATAACTTGTATAAAGCTCTGGGCAGCCGCCATACATGACATGAACATTTATAATAGAAAATGTATATATTGTGAAGTCCTTAGAATACATTTGTGATCGGCCGGGGTAGTCTGTGCTCCCTCCATTCTCCACAAATCTCTCAACAAAGTGCTGCGACCCTCAAATCCTATATTTATTCTGAGTTCAGTAGCTGCAACCATGAGATCTCTTCTGTCTATAATCGGTGTAATAATTCTCTCCTCCCATACAGACTGTTACCTTCGATAGCATCAGCCTCAAACCTGGTCACTCCGTGGAGGTGGAGGGCTTCATTCCATTGGACTGTAAAGAGTAAGTCCTGTTTCTCCCCTCAGCTATTTATTATATATTTTCTCTGTAGAATAATTTGCAAAAAGTTTAACTTGAAAAAGTAGAAAAGTGTGCTCTGTGTACAGAACATCCTACTGATCCCCCCCCCCCTCGCTGGGGTTTTGGTATGCTTGGTCCTTCATATACCTGACAGATTGTTTTGGCTCAGAGCATGTTTAGCTCAATCATTTGGGTTTCTGCATTGTTACAAAATTGCATCATGTGAAATAACTGACATGCGTTCTGCTACCTTTTTTCTCCTGGACCCCAATAAACTTTATAGCTGCAGGCACTGCAGAGGAATTTATCCTCAAAATTAATAGCAGAAAGCACTTTGTCCCTACTGCATACCTAGTTAAAGGTCCAACACCTCAGGAATGGCAACAGGGAGTGAAAGGGAACATAGTAGTGACTTCTCGGCTCTTCCTTCTTGCAGGGACTCAGTAGCTCAGCTTTAATGTGATTAGCTCTCCCTCCTAGTGGTGACTCCTTGGCCCAATTCACCCTTCTCCCTTCCACAGCATTGACTCGCAGCTTGGATCACCCTTCCTCCCACACTAGTAGCATGGAATCGCAGAGTGCTTAGACCAGACCTGAATCACTTCACTGTTTCTCTTGCAAATATTCAGGATGAATTGTTCCACAGTGGCTGCAACTACAAATATCAGTGAGGGCTTGTCTCAAAGTTTAATTGGCACTCAATATGTAGACAACCGTATGTTTATATCCAGGCTACAGGTTTACTTTAGGTACTTTTGGTATAGAGATGTATTAGCAGGGCCCCATGTTATACAAGCAAACCTTTAGTGTTCTGCCTCCCAATTAGTAAATAATAGCTAATATTTTTGGAGACTGAAGTACCTCTGACTCCCATGGGAGTACCACTGGTGAATGACTTGAGTACTATATCTGACAAGGTCAGCTGAGTAGAATAATGGTTTCTGTCTTTCTAGGTTTGCCATCATCTTGGGAACAGATGAGAAGAATCTTGTGCTACACTTTAGTCCTCGATTTGACTATGAAGGAGTCCAGCTCATGATAGTTATGAACTCAATGGTGGACAATGTCTGGGGAGAAGAGCAGAAGGAAAGTTTCTTCCCCTTCCAGAAGGGATCTGACACCATGGTTGTCTACACTGGGAGGGGCATGTTGGATGGTGCCAAGAGGCGTCAGTGTTCATATTGGACACATCTCTGAAAGATGCAGTAGGCAGCCAGTGATGGCTTAAGTCCAGTGTATATAGACTCTGCTATGTTTGCCCCTTCAGCCCATTCCATGAAAGATGGGAATGTCCAATAGATTCCATCATGCTGCCATTGTGGCCTATGATATAATTCCTAGCAAATGGTTTTGGTTGCTCAGATTAATGGCTGAGAATTTTGCAATCACATTTTTAAAACCTTTTTGGTTTTAAATGTGGTGTTTTTAAAATGTTTTGTGATAATAGGAAGAGGGAATGGGGATACAGTAATCCCTGACATGGAAAGTCCCCTGTAAAGGCTGAATCTGGGGAGTAGTGGGGGGGGGGGGGGGGGCTGGGAACATAAGATCATTGGCATCATACTACTACTCTGGTATTTTCTCTGTATCCTCAACCTGGCACACAGGCATGTCTCTCCATAAACAGAGTGTGAGGGAGAGGCAGGGAATGGATATTACTGCTGATGAATGCTCTGTTCATCTAAATTCATTTCTGGGGGCAGAATTCCTCAAACTGTGACGAGCCTTAATTTTATATGGGGTAGAATAAAATAACTGCCCCAGAATAATGGCTCTTATTTACCCAAGTCTGTCATGGTAGATGGGCCCCTTGTCCATGGACATGTATGAATTGGAGCCATGGCTGGGACAGTGGCCGATGGGGCCTTTATCAGGACAAATGTGTATTTGGCACCCCTGGAAGGGGGATACTGTTTAACACTCTAGAAAGTACAAGATTTGGATTCTTTGCAGATATGGTTTGTTCATGGTGATCTGCACATCTCAGTATTGATAACTGAGGCATAACCTTCCCTTGATAAACACATCAAATGTTAAGCCCTGCCCCCTAGGATTCACTGTCAAATGCCAGAGCCCCAGTGCAGTTGAGTCACAGCACTTTCCCAATGCTAACCATTGGCCTGTAGTGTAGATGCTATATCTGTGGCATACAGCAGCCTTTCAAAAATCTCAAGGGTTCCTCTGGGGCATAGTTATGTCTTTGGGGAACCCCTTCCAAAACCAGCTCATTGGTAGTGAGTGGGGGCAATGCCCCTTACATTGGTGGCCAGTGGTCAAAATGCTTCACTTTCAGCAGTGGTCAAAATGTCACTTACAGGCAGTGAAAAAGTTAATCTGTGTCATGAAGCTGGCCCCACCAAGTGGTGTTGGGCCCCAAAATAAGCACTCAATCAAATTGGAGGTTAATCAGCCAAAGCTCCAGGAACCCCTAGAAGCCTCTGAAGGAACCCTGGGTGAGACTGGCTGGCAGATCAGGACTCCAAACTGGCCAACAGCTATTGATCTCCTGAGGGCTCCAGTCATTTGTTTAGGTGACAGATTGTCCATAAAATTGCAATGGAAGTGCATCCTTCTTTATGTGTTGCATTTAATTAATGGATAGTCAAAAAAAAAGAATACATGCATATATCTTATGTAATAAAGTTTAGTTGAAGTATTTTGGTGATGGTCTCTATGGCCAGCACTCATTGGTGGGTTTTTTCTTTTGTCTAGAAAGTTGACACTGTTACCTCTCTTACAGGCTTGCTTCCAGTTTGCACTAGACAAGATCACCATACAATTACCTACAGGAAATCCTTTCTCATTTCCAGTCCGCTTCTCCACAAAGGAGATCTCCTACTTGGCCGTGAGACACCTCCAGCTCAAGTCCATCACAATAAAATGAAGAATCCAGAAATGGAGGAGCCGCCTGTCCCACGTGTTCATATCCAGGCTCTGTGGTGGCCATAGTGGATGAAGGGGTTTTTCTGGTTGTAACACCCCTCCCTACAATCTACATCCTTGCTGCTCATATAGACAGACCTTGTGTTTTTTCTCAGATCATTTACTAGAAATGAATTTCATCCACATTTCAAATAAACTCCAATGAGCTCTATTGTGTCTGATCATTGTTTATTTAGCTCTAAACTGACTTTGTATTGATTGCTGTGGTGGATAGCATCCCTGCCTCCTGCATAGCGCCCTCCTGCTGGACATTTGTTGCATTACTTTCAAAAGGCATGCAGTAACCAAGAGGGTGCTAATGCTGTTTTCCTGCATGTGTAGGCTGATTTCTTGGATGTCCAGTAAGGCCAAGACTTTCTGATTAAATAGTTTTAAAAATGTCTGGCTCCCGCAAGCTATAACCATTAAGTAAAAAAGGCTGAATTCTCACTGATTTGTTTTAATTGTTTGACTTTTTTCTTGTAATTTTCCCAAAAAAATTGCCAGTTCCAGTGAGTCGCAGAGATTGGAATGACAAATTCTATATGCCAACTGTGTTCCAAATGGGGAGAGCTGCTATACTTATTGTGGTGATTGGGGGTCAGCTGGATTGCAGGAGGTGGGCTTCATCAAATCAGTGCTGGATTAAACAGTTCTCTCAAACACTGGATTCACTTGCTCCTCTCACTAGTTATCAGGCCCTGACCATTACAACATCGGCAGACAGATGACACCAGAAAACTGAAGAGACATAGCCGTGCCCTGGAGTGATTGTGGAGTAAAACCAGATCCCAGCAAGTATTTTCTCTATAGAAATCTGCCTTCTTAAAATAATATGCCTTCTGCCCATTTGCCAGACAAGCCTACTTTGTCACGCTCTTTAATACTATCATCCAGTCCTCGTCTCAACGCTGTACTTTCTCCACCTCCACCCAGTAACTTGCTGCTCACGAGATTGCTTCAAAAACAAGATGGAGGCATTTTGTGGGGACATCTCCACTGCACCGATATTGATCCCACTCAACATATCCTGAACAAAACCACCCTCAACGCTTTCCACTTTGACCTTGCTACTACTGTTGACTTGACCCATTCCCTCACAACTACAGCAATCCTTTCTATCATATGCTCACTTACTACTTCAATCTCTAACTCTGTAGTGGCATCTTCCCCTCTTAAAGTATGGGGGTGATCAGCACATGTTTAAAGACCCCACGAGCCTTAAACTAAAAACCATCTCATTGCTCCCGTTTACCTCAACATTACGAATGTGTTGTCCACAACTGTCTGAACTCCTTCCTCACTGACAACAATCACCTAGACCCCTCAGTCTGGGTTTTGCTTGCTACACTTCACTGAAACTGTTCTACTAAAACTCAACTGCTGAAACCAATGGCCACTACTCCATACTCCTACACCTCTGTGGCCTATCATACTGTTGACCATTTGCTCAACCTCCACTTATTTGGTCTTCAAGACAATGACCTCTCCTGATTCTATTCTTACCCATCGCAGCACTTTGTTGTCTACCTTTACTGTTTCCTCCTCCACTTCCTTTCTGTAGGTCTCTCAAGGTTCTGTCCATGGACCTCTCCTCATTTTCTCTATCTACACCTCCTCCCTTGGTCACTTGATAAACTCCCATGGCTTCCAGTGCCAACTCTGACACTCAAATCTATCTCTCTACTCCTCACACCTTCAGTCTCCTCTTGCATTGCTAACTTATTAACTGACATATCGGCATGGATGTCCTAGCACTGCCTCACACTTAATCTTTCTAAAACTGAGCTCATAATATTCCCTCCTGACTGCTCCCTTCCCCCTCAAGATCAATAATACAACTATCAGTCCTTCCCTCTCATGCCAGGGTACTAGGTGTACTTCTGTACTCTGACCTGTCTTTTCAGCCCCAAATCCAATCACTGTGCTGACCTTGTCGACTTCACCTCTGTAACATCTCCAAAATATGCCCATTTTCATCACTGAAACCACTAAGCAAATTATTCACACCCTTATCTCTTGACTTCTTGTAACTCCCTCCTCCATAGACCTACTGTGATAGTCCCAATCAGGACAGGGGTTTATGGAGAGGACTGCAGGCTAGTCTACTGACTATGGGACCTGGTATTTGAGGGGGCTCTATTCTATGGGATGTGTATGCCTGGGGGACTTTTGGAGAAGTTGTACTTTGGATTCAAGCCTATGTCTCCCCAAAACACACTTTGAGAATTGGAGGACCGGATACAGATTTGTGCTGTCTGTTTTTGTTGGGGTATAGAATCAACAGCCCAAACCAGTGGTCTAGTTAGATTGTGCTGCCCTAGGCAACACAAACTGTGTGTGCTCTCCAGGGCTGGGCTCTCTTTCCCATCTAGTCAATAGGCAGAGCTGAGCTTTGGCTGCCCCCAGGTAGCACTCCCCTATTAGCGGAGGCTCTTTTCTAGTCCAGCTGCTTGGCTCCAGCTTGTGTGTGCCATGCAGATCTGGTGCCACCGTCTACCATTCACTGGCCACCCTAGGCTGCTCATTGATCCCTGGGATGTGGCATAAGAGCCTGTGATTGACTTTTACCTAAAGCAGTGAGATTCATCTTTCACATGCTTACTGGTTCATATTTCCTTGACAGTATTGCAACTATTTCCGTATAGGTTCTTGTGTGTTGTACTCAACCAGCTATTCCTGATGTGGGGCTCTTTGCAGGCTTTCTCTCTTTGCCGAGCAAGACTGTACTGCGCACCCCATTTCCAGTCAGGGGTCCTTTGAATGCATTGTGATTCTCAACTAGAGGACAACCTGGTCATTGAGGTTCAGCCAATGTCAAAGACACTGTGTAAGGTCATGTCTACGGGCTGGAAAAATCTGTATGTAAATGGTAGAAAACTGGCTAAAAGATCGTATTCAGGGAGTAGTGGTTAATTCATACTCTGGTCTAGGGTTATTAGTGGGGTACCCCAAGGCTCAGGGTTATTAGTGGGGTACCCCAAGGCTCAGGGTTATTAGTGGGGTACCCCAAGGCTCAGTGTTATTAGTGGGGTACCCCGAGGCTCAGTGTTATTAGTGGGGAACCCCAAGGCTCAGGGTTATTAGTGGGGTACACCAAGGCTCAGGGTTATTAGTGGGGTTCCCCAAGGCTCAGGGTTATTAGTGTGGTTCCCCAAGGCTCAGTGTTATTAGTGGGGTACCCCAAGGCTCAGGGTTATTAGTGGGGTACCCCAAGGCTCAGGGTTATTAGTGGGGTTCCCCAAGGCTCAGGGTTATTAGTGGGGTACCCCAAGGCTCAGTGTTGGGATCCTTCCTTTTTAATATATTTATAAATGATAATGGGTCTGAACTTAAATCCCGTTCCAGTCTTTGCAGATGACACCAAGCTGTGCCGGGAAATAACGTCCTTCCAGGATGTCTCCAACTTACATCCGACCTCAATGCTCTGTGTAATTGGGGGCCAATGGGGCCAATGAGGGTAAATGTTGATAAATGTAATGTTCTGCACTTGGGGGATAAGAATATGCATCATACATACTGGGGGGGGGTACAACTGGGGGGGTCAATGGTGGAGAAGGATCTGGGGCTTCCGACAGATCATGAGCTTAATATTTGCATGCAAGCTGCGAGTTCTAAAGAAAGCAAAATCCTCTTGTACAAAAAAAAAAAAAGTATAGACTCCAGAGAGATTCCCCCCCTTCCCCCCCAAAGTGCAAATCATTAGTAACACCTCATTTAGAATATGCAGTTTAGTTTTGGGCACCAATTCACAAAAAGAGGACGTACAGAGAAGGGATCCAAACTGATACGAGGCATGGAGGAACTCAGCTATGAGGAAAGATTAGAGGAACTGAATGTTTTCTCTACTGAGAAGAGGAGATTAAGGGGGGGGGGACCTGACCCCCATGTATAAATACATAAAGGGGGGATATGATCTCCATGTATAATACATAAGGGGGGATATGATCTCCATGTATAATACATAAGGGGGGATATGATCTCCATGTATAATACATAAGGGGGATATGATCTCCATGTATAATACATAAGGGGGGATATGATCTCCATGTATAATACATAAGGGGGGATATGATCTCCATGTATAATACATGAGGGGGGATATGATCTCCATGTATAATACATAAGGGGGGATATGATCTCCATGTATAATACATAAGGGGGATATGATCTCCATGTATAATACATAAGGGGGGGATATGATCTCCATGTATAATACATAAGGGGGATGTGATCTCCATGTATAATACATAGGGGGGGATATGATCTCCATGTATAATACATAAGGGGGGATATGATCTCCATGTATAATACATAAGGGGGGATATGATCTCCATGTATAATACATAAGGGGGGATATGATCTCCATGTATAATACATAAGGGGGGATATGATCTCCATGTATAATACATAAGGGGGGATATGATCTCCATGTATAATACATAAGGGGGGATATGATCTCCATGTATAATACATAAGGGGGGATATGATCTCCATGTATAATACATAAGGGGGGATATGATCTCCATGTATAATACATAAGGGGGGATATGATCACCATGTATAATACATAAGGGGGGATATGATCTCCATGTATAATACATAGGGGGGGATATGATCACATAATATGAGACCCATGACATCACATGAGGTGTATGACATAATATGAGACATAAAAAATATAATAACAAAGATACGTGACAGCAGAATAAAATCCAAGTGCCCTCTCTGCCAATCCCCCCACTGGCCTCCTCTCAGTGTCCTCCACCCCTCTCTGCCAATCCCTCCACTAACCTCCATTCAGTGTCCTCCACCCCTCTCTGCCAATCCCTTCACTGGCTTCCATTCAGTGTCCTCCACCCCTCTCTGCCAATCCCTCCACTGACCTCCACTAAGTGTCCTTCACCCCTCTCTGCCAATCCCTCCACTGGCCCCACTCAGTGTCCTCCATCCCTCTCTGCCAATCCCTCCACTGACCTCCACTCAGTGTCCTCCACCCCTCTCTGCCAATCCCTCCACTGGCCTCTACTCAGTGTCCTCCACCCCTCTCTGCCAATCCCTCCACTGGCCTCCAGTCAGTGTCCTCCACCCCTCTCTGCCAATCCCTCCACTGGCCTCCGCTCAGTGTCCTCCACCCCTCTCTGCCAATCCCTCCACTGACCTCTGCTTAGTGTCCTCCACCCCTCTCTGCCAATCCCTCCACTGGCCTCCACTCAGTGTCCTCCATCCCTCTCTGCCAATCCCTCCACTGGCTTCCATTCAGTGTCTTCCAACCCTCTGTGCCAAACCTTCCACTGACCTCCACTCAGTGTCCTCCACCCTTCTCTGCCAATCTGATTCATCCCAACGAGATCATCCCCCGCAGCTATCACTTTCGTATCACCTCCCCCTTCCTTTAGATTGTAAGCTCCATGAGCCGGGCCCTCTTATTCCTTCTGTACTGAAATGTATTGTGATTGTATTGTCTCCCGTTATATTGTAAAGCTCTGCGCAAACTGTTGGCGCCATAAATCCTGTATAATAATAATCATAATTTTAGCACGTCCACTATGGGGTGCCTGGCTGTGCCGTGCCCCCCATACTAGGATCAGTAATGACAATTCCTGGGAGGTCATGCCTCTCATGTGATGTATTGGAGGTCCTGGGTCCTCTACATGGATCTTTAGTTGACCTCATTTAGAATACTGTGTCCAGTTCTGGAGATCTCACTTTCATGAAGATATTGATGAAATAGAACGAGTCCAGAGACGGGGAACACAAATGGTGAAAGGTCTGAGGGATCAAACATATCAGGAGAGACTGCAGGAACTTCATATGTACAGTCTGGAGGAAAGAAGGGAAAGGATGGACATGACCAAAACCTTTCAATACAACAAGAGGGAGAATAAGGTTCTGGAGGGCAGGATGTTCAGTATGAAGCCAAGATGAAGAACACGGGACATGACCTCCAACTGACTGGAGGAAAGTTCCCAACTCATCTTAGAAAGTCATATTTTCCTGAAAGGGTAGTTGATGCTTGGAATAGACCTCCAGCAGAGGTAGTGAGTCAGTCAGCAGTAAGTGGCTTCAGACATGCTTGGGGCAAACATGGGATCTAGACTCAGACAACACACCAATATAATAAATAAATAAATAACGAAGCAATTAAAAAGGAAACAGACTTGATGGACCACTTGGACTTTTTCTATTGCCACTTATCTTTGTTATTATATCTTTTATGTCTCATATGATGTCATACATCTCATGTGATGTCAGAGGTCTCATGTGATATCAGGGGTCTCATGTGATGTCAGGGGTCTCATATGATGTCATGCATCTCATGTGATGTCAGGGGTCTCATATGATGTCATGCATCTCATGTGATGTCAGGCGTCTCATATGATGTCATGCATCTCATGTGATGTCAGGGGTCTCATATGATGTCATGCATCTCATGTGATGTCAGGGGTCTCATATTATGTCATGCATCTCATGTGATGTCAGGGGTCTCATATGATGTCATATGATGTAATGTGAATCAGGTAATGTAAATTGTTACTTTGCGGTTGTATTCCTAAACCTGGAGAGTCCAGAATCTGGTGCAGCTCTGCATAGAAACCAATCAGCTTCCAGGTTTTCCTGTCAAAGCTTCATTGATCCAGCTGAGGGTAGAAGCTGATTGGCTCCCATGCACAGCTGCAGCAGATTTTCCACTCTCCAGTGTTAGGAAATCTCCCCCTTTGTGGTGTAGAAATGACTTTGAGGATAGTCCTCTTTTGCCCCCTTGCTGTTTGTGGTGAGTGGTGACATCCCAGCAGAGTGACGATGGACGACCCATGCTCAGTCACAGCGGATCCACATTTCATTCATTCTCTGTAATGAGCGGTTCTGGAACAATTGTCAGTCCAGGGAGCAGTGGGCGGAGTGATCCCTCCCTCCTGACTGGCTCCACCCTCAGCAGACCTCCTATATAAGAAGAAGTAGAAGAGCAGCTGATCACAAGTGTCTCTGATAAGGAAGCAGGATGGCAGATGCTGTGAGTATGAGCACTGGTGGAAGCTGCAAGAGCTGAGCAAATGGCTTCTGTGGGGGGTGGTGGGTAGTGGTGAGTATTGGTTTGCTTGGTGTGGACACAAGTTGGTGTCGGGCTGGTTTGATGTTGATGGTGGAGATATATGTATGAGCACTGGTGGAAGCTGCAAGAGCTGAGTAAATGGCTTCTGTGGGGGTTGGTGGGTGTAGTGGTTGTTATAGGTTTGCTTGGGGTGGACATGGGTTGGTGTTGGGTGTAGGAAGTTGTAGGTATATTTCTGGTTGTCTCTGTACCATTGAGGAATATGGATCATGCTGAGATAGGGTTGCTTGATGTGGGCAGTTGGTGGGTGTGGGGCAGTATTTTAGTTCTTGTACATCCATTTATGTAGGGTGGGATGTATGTGTTTTGGTGTTCTGGCACAGAGTTGGGCCTGCCTTCCTGTGTATTCTTAGTATTGGGTATATACTGGGATATCCCCCCCCCCCCCCCCCCCTCCCTTCATATGTGCATGATTATGTTCACTACTAGTGGGAGCTGCAAAGGTGAACAAATGTGGTGTGTTGGTTGATATAGGTTTGCTTGGGGTGGACCTATTTTGGTGTGGGAATATAGTTTTTGGTTCTAGTTTGTGTACCATTGAGAAATGTGGATTATGGTGAGTATAGGGTGGCTTGATGTGGGGTTGTTGGGTGTGGATTTGTGTTTGTTTCAGTTTAGGTTATAATGCATGTATTTTGGTCTTCTGGCACAGAGCTGGGCCGTCTTAATATTGGGTATATACTGGTATGGCTCACACTCCCCTCCTCCACACTTGCCCATAGTGGCTCATTATATCCATGCCTTCCCCTCTGTGATTTATACTAATGTGCAGTGTTATAAATGGTCTGGTTCTGAGATGTGACATGTCCATCCGCTCTGGGTTAAAGAGAAAATGTATATATTGTCATGTCATTGATGTGTTATTAGACATTTGTGATCTGCTGGGGATGTCTGAGCTCCTCCACTCTCCCACACAAAGTGCTGCCACCCACAAAAATCCCAAACTTATTCTGAGTGCAACCATCAGATGTCTCTCCTGTCTATAAATGGTGTAATAACCCCCCCCCCCCATTATACAGGGAGTAATAATTCTCTAATTTCTCCCATACAGACTTTTACCGTTGATAACCTCGGCCTCAAACTTGGTCACTCGGTGGAGGTGAAGGGCTTCATTCCGGTGGACTGTGAAGTGTAAGTCACGGTTCCATCCTCAGCTACTTATTCTACAATAGATGTCTGCTCTCTGTATAATTTGCCTAAAGTTTACCTTGCAGAAGCAGGAAAGTGTTCCATGTACAGTACATCCTACTGACCCCTACACGCTGGGAATTCGGCATGCGTGGTCCCTCAAATGCCTGACATTGTGTTGCTCACAGCAAACTTAGCTTAAATGTTTGTGTCTACATTGACACAATTTCACCATATGAGATGCCAGCTGACTTCTATCTCTCTCCTCCTGGACCTCACCAAATTGTATAGCTGCAGGCACTGTGGAGGAATTTTTCCTCAATCTACAGTAAAGCGCTTCATTGCTACTAATTACCTAGTTAGAGGTCCAATGGTAAGAGGGAGTGAAAGGTCACAAAGTAGTAGTGACTTCTCAGCTCCCCCTCCTAGCAGTGACACCTGAGTACCACAGGTGAAGGACTCGAGTACTATATCTGACCAGAACTGAGCAGAATATTTGCTTTTTCTGTCTTTCTAGGTTTGCCATAAACTTGGGAACAGATATGAAGAATTATGTGCTACACTTTAATCCTCGTTTTTCCTATGGTCAAGACCGGCTCGTGTTAAACTTGAACTCAAAGGTGAACGGTGTCTGGGGAAAAGAGCAGAAGGAAAACTTCTTCCCCTTCCAGAAGGGATCGGACGCCACGGTATGTCTATACTGGGAGGGGAAGGAAAAATGGTGGATGGGGCAAAGTGTCATCCCTGTTCATATTGGACACATCAGTCTCTAAAAGATGCAGTAGGCAGCTAGTGATGGCTTACGTAAAGGGTATATAGGCTTTCTTTGCTATGATGGGTCAATCCTTCAGCTCATTCAATGGAGGATGAGACCCTTCCACATGGGAAGATGCAATGGATTCCATCATGCTGCCATTGATATACCACCTAGCAATTTGTTGCTATTGTTAACATTAATGATTGTCAGATATTGGCTTGCAAAATGTTTTCATGTAACATTTTCCTTCTATTTTGTGTATGCATGTCATTGATATACATGTTGGATGAATATTTTAGGAAAACGAGGGAATAGGGATAAGGAAATCCCTGACATGGACTCTGTAAAGTCTCAATCTGGGGAGTAGTGGTGGGCTGGCCTGCAACTTTAAATCGTGTTTTACCCTAAGCCAGTCATGGTAGATGAGACCTTTGTCCAAGGGCTCACTTGAGCCATGGCTAAGAGGTGTGTATTGGGGCTCCTGGAAGGGGGAGATTGTCATCTGACAGGGAATCCTGTAGAACAGAGCCTTTAGCACTTTCATGGTTCTAATATTTGGCATGTAGTGTAGATGTTGTATAGCTTGCATGGCATACAGCAGCCTCTCCACCACTGGCCCCAGTGAAACCATTGAAATTTTTTTGATCTCTGGGAAACCCTTACTAAAACCATTTCAGTGTGTTGCCCCATTTCTGGTAGTGGTCAAAATGCCACTCTTACAGGCAGTGAGAATTTGTCATGAAGCTGGCTCCACAAACTTGTGTTGGGGGTCCAAAAATAGGCAGGTACCATCAAATGGTAGTTTAATTGGCCACAAGTCTAGGTACCCCTAGAAACCTCTGGAGTCCAGGTCTGCTGGCCATTCTCACCCAGGGTTCCTTCAGACTGGCCATAAGCTATTGATCTGAGGGCTCCAGACATTGATCTAGATTACAGACCGTCCTCAGACCCTGTTACTAAAACATTGCAGCTTCAGAAGCACATCCTTCCTTAGTCCAGCAAGCTGACACTGCCATCTTTTCTTACAGGTTTCCTTCTTGTTTGAGCAAGACAAGATCACCATACAATTGCTTACAGGAAATCCTCTCACATTTCCAGTCCGCTTTCGCATAAATGAGATCTCCTACTTGTCTTTGAAAACCCTCCAGCTCAAGTCCATCACACTGACATGAAGAATCTGCAATAGAGGAGCCACCTCTCCCACGTGTCCATATCCCGGCTCTTGTGAAATGGCCATAATGGATGGAGAGAAATGTTATCCTGTCTTGTACCCTTCTCCTTCCAATCTGCCTCCTTGCTGCTCATGTAGCCATACATTGTGCTTTGCTCAGATCACTTGCTAGAAATGAATTTCATCCACATTTCAAATAAAATCCAATGATCTCTATTGTGTCTGATCAATCTTATTATTGAGCACTAAACTGACTCTGTATTCATTGCTGTAGTCTATAGCGCCCTCCTGCTGGAGGTTGGTTGCATTACCTTTAGGCTGCATTCACACTTGAGCCACTTGTAGCTTTAAGTTCTGAAGCTCAAACTTGAGGAAATAAAATTTGTTCTCTATGGTGCCTGTTCACACCTGATCACACAAACGGGCACCATAGAGAACAATTTGATGTTTTGGAGCTTCAAGCTACAAAATGCTCAAGTGTGAATGTAGCCTTAGAAGGTACACAGTAGCTGTGGCAGTGAATGTAGTAGTACTCCAGCAGGGGAAGGAGATGCTGGAGCAGCTTTAGTCTCAGTGTACGGGTAGTAGACTAGGGGTAGTAGTAACTACATAGCATGGGGAGTAAAGTGGTAGCAGCATAGGAAGGATAGTGTTGAGAAAATGTAATATTTGTAGCAGGGGGTATGGCGGCTATAAGATACGTTGGGTGGAGGAGGGGTAGGAGCAGTTCTAGCAGAAGTGTGGTAGTAATGGCATAGCATTGGTAGTGATAGGAGTAGTACTAGTTGTGGTAAGATGGTAATAGTAGTAGCATTGGGTGTAGTAATTGCAGCAGTATAGTAAAGGAAGTGGAAATTGCTAACCAGTCAGTGTATAGACTGCAGCTGGTTGGCACCAGCAGACAGAACATGAACATCGCTTTGGCTAAGAGGGGTGCCAGGCCGTCCCCACACAACTGCTGTGCCCAGTGGTGTATTTAGGTTTTGTGCTGCCCTAGCGCAACGATTGTCTGCCCCCACGGAGAGAGCCTGACATTGACCAACACCCCTTCCACTAACCCCCCCGCAATGGAGAAACACTCCTCTTCACAGCTCCAGATATACCCGGGAACGAGAGTCAGGCTCTACAGACACCATCATGCAGCCTTTCTCGGATCCCACCTGTGTCCCTTCTATCCCTTCTGGGGGGAGGTGCCTGAAATTTGCCACCCTATGCAAGTGGCTTGTGGTAAATGCCTCCCTGGCTGTGACCCTCAGACACTGGAATCTGGATCCTGGTCCTTGGAGCCCAGTTAATCACATTCATAACAAAGCTGTTACGAATGAATTTGTTCATAACAGCTGTGATTGGCCCAGTCCTAGTACCATGTGATTATCTGTAGCCAGTCACTAGTTGTCCTGAATGGTTAACCCCTTTCATGACCATTAAACTTTGCTATCACAATGATCTTCAGTGTAACTGCAAATAAAGTATAAATCCCTCATCACCACCTCTGAGTGCAGTGTTACAATGGTGATCAAGTGTTTTTTATATATATTTTTTAAATATTGTCAGCATCCCTGATCAGCTCCACATCAGTTATGAGGATGCTATACTTCACTAGTGCCAGAATAGTAAAAAAATATATATATTCAGGAGTATACAACCCCATGCGAATCCCCAAGCTTCTTACTAAATGCTTTCAAAAAATGTAATTGGAAGATTATTTGTACTGTCCTGGAAGAGCCTCAAGAAATGAGATCGGCAATCAGCGCCTTGTGGTCAAACATTGTGTGTGTAATGTGTATATATATACACATAAATGAGCCTTAACATAACCACTCACAGGTAAATTGAATAATTTGTCACACCCCAACTGCAAAGAACTAGCATACCACCCATAGCCAGGTGCACAGGCATTTCACACTACCCATAGCCAGGTGCACAGGCATTTCACACTACCCATAGCCAGGTGCACAGGCATTTCACACTACCCATAGCCAGGTACACAGATGTCTCAGGTTACCCATACAAGAGGGGGAATAAGGTTCTGGAGGGCAGGATGTTCAGTATGAAGCCAAGATGAAGAACACGGGACATGACCTCCAACTGACTGGAGGAAAGTTCCCAACTCATCTTAGAAAGTCATATTTTCCTGAAAGGGTAGTTGATGGTTGGAATAGACCTCCAGCAGAGGTAGTGAGTCAGTCAGCAGTAAGTGGCTTCAGACATTCTTGGGGCAAACACAGATCTCAAATATAGATGTGTCAGACTCAATGGAGCACTTGGTCTTTTTTCTGCTGTCACTTATCTTTGTTTTTGTTTCTTGTGTGTCTCATATGATGTGTATCAGTATAGTGTTGCTGGTTGTGATGTAGTGGTTGGTATTGTGTTGGGGGATGTGGGCAGGTAATGTAAATTGTCACTTTTGAGGTTGAATTCCTAAACCTGGAGAGTCCAGAATCTGGTGCAGCTCTGCATAGAAACCAATCAGCTTCCAGGTTTTCCTGTCGAAGCTTCATTGAAGCAGCTAAAGGTAGAAGCTGATTGGCTCCCATGCACAGCGGCAGCAGATTTTGCACCCTCCAGTGTTAGGAAATCTCCCCCTTTGTGGTGTAGAAATGACTTTGAGGATAGTCCTCTTTTGCCCCCTTGCTGTTTGTGGTGAGTGGTGACATCCCAGCAGAGTGACGATGGACGACCCATGCTCAGTCACAGCGGATCCACATTTCATTCATTCTCTGTAATGAGCGGCTGTGGAACAATTGTCAGTCCAGGGAGCAGTGGGTGGAGTGATCCCTCCCTCCTGACTGGCTCCACCCTCAGCAGACCTCCTATATAAGAAGAAGTAGAAGAGCAGCTGATCACAAGTGTCTCTGATAAGGAAGCAGGATGGCAGATAATGTGAGTATGAGCACTGGTGGAAGCTGCAAGAGCTGAGCAAATGGCTTCTGTGGGGGATGGTGGGTGTAGTGTGGTGGGTAGTGGTGAGTATTGGTTTGCTTGGTGTGGACACAAGTTTGTGTCGGGCTGGTTTGATGTGGGTGGTGGAGGTATATGTATGAGCACTGGTGGAAGCTGCAAGAGCTGAGCAAATGGCTTCTGTGGGGAAAGGTTGGCGTAGTGTTGAGGATGGTGACGGGCCTAGTGTTGAGGGCTGAGGAAAGTGGAGGTTATAAGGTTGCTGGATGTTGGCAGTGGTTGGGACGATACTGACCCCGGGCCCTCAGGCAGTGCCCGAGTTTCCAAATGGTCAGTCCGCCCCTGTACCAAGTACATTACTAAACGTGAATGCTGGGCAGGCCTTGTGCCGGTCAGTAATTGGCACCATCCGGCTGTCTGTAGATGGGACTATAACTTGTATAAAGCTCTGGGCAGCCGCCATACATGACATGAACATTTATAATAGAAAATGTATATATTGTGAAGTCCTTAGAATACATTTGTGATTGGCCGGGGTAGTCTGTGCTCCCTCCATTCTCCACAAATCTCTCAACAAAGTGCTGCGACCCTCAAATCCTATATTTATTCTGAGTTCAGTAGCTGCAACCATGAGATCTCTTCTGTCTATAATCGGTGTAATAATTCTCTCCTCCCATACAGACTGTTACCTTCGATAGCATCAGCCTCAAACCTGGTCACTCCGTGGAGGTGGAGGGCTTCATTCCATTGGACTGTAAAGAGTAAGTCCTGTTTCTCCCTTCAGCTATTTATTATATATTTTCTCTGTAGAATAATTTGCCAAAAGTTTAACTTGAAAAAGTAGAAAAGTGTGCTCTGTGTACAGAACATCCTACTGACCCCCCCCTCGCTGGGGTTTTGGTATGCTCGGTCCTTCATATACCTGACAGATTGTTTGGCTCAGAGCATGTTTAGCTCAATCATTTGGGTTTCTGCATTGTTACAAAATTGCATCATATGAAATAACTGACATGCCTTCTGCTACACTTTTTTTTTTTTTTTTTTTTTTTTTTTCTCCTGGACTCCAATAAATTTTATAGCTGCAGGCACTGTGGATGATTTTATCCTCAAAATGAATAGCAGAAAGCACTTTGTCCCTACTGCATACCTAGTTAAAGGTCCAACACCTCAGGAATGGCAACAGGGAGTGAAAGGACACATAGTAGTGACTTCTTGGCTCTTCCTTCTTGCAGGAACTCAGTAGCTCAGCTTTAATGTGATCATCTCCCCCCTCCTAGTGGTGACTCCTTGGCCCAATTCACCCTTCTCCCTTCCACAGCATTGACTCTCAGCTCAGATCACCCTTCCTCCCACACTAGTAGCATGGAATCGCAGAGTGCTTAGACCAGACCTGAATCACTTCACTGTTTCTCTTGCAAATATTCAGGATGAATTGTTCCACAGTGGCTGCAACTACAAATATCAGTGAGGGCTTGTCTCAAAGTTTAATTGGCACTCAATATAGAAACAATACAAGTGCAGCGCTACAAATAATCTCCAAGTGACAATTATATGCGGTCATCAAATATAGGAATATTAAAGATGATAAACAGTTCAGTGATGGGGGACTCGCAGGGAGTATAGGTGTAATCCAATCCCAGGAATAGATAAATTGCCTGCTTACCAGAAGCGCAATTATAATACGCATGTACAGGTTTCATGTAGCCGGGGTCCCATGTAGGCGCTGCTTTATAGTACCCAGATGGTCCGTCGGTGGTAAGACGATGCTGGCCTGGTCGGATCACACTGCTCCTTGGATCCACACAAAGAACCTAAAAATGCTGGGGCTGAGGTATGGGAACTCAGTGCCAGGTATAAGGAGTAAAAATACTCATAGTGTAGTATGTTTAAAATTATTTATTAAATACAAATACGTAAAACCACAGAAGTTACAAAACGCATGCCTGCAGCCTGTATAAGCAGCTTGAAAAAAAAGGGAATCTATACACTGACCAGTGAAAACCATAGGTGGGCCGCCGGACCTCCTGACCCGGCGGCGTAACGTCAAGGCGTGCGAAGGCTCCTCCTAGACGCGTTTCGTGTCAGTACACGTCTACTATAGGCACTCAATATGTAGACATCCGTATGTTTATATCCAGGCTACAGGTTTACTTTAGGTACTTTTGGTATAGAGATGTATTAGCAGGGCCCCATGTTATACAAGCAAACCTTTAGTGTTCTGCCTCCCAATTAGTAATTGGCTAATATTTTTGGAGACTGAAGTACCTCTGACTCCCATGGGAGTACCACTGGTGAATGACTTGAGTACTATATCTGACAAGGTCAGCTGAGTAGAATAATGGTTCCTGTCTTTCTAGGTTTGCCATCATCTTGGGAACAGATGAGAAGAATCTTGTGCTACACTTTAGTCCTCGATTTGACTATGAAGGAGTCCAACTCCTGATAGTTATGAACTCAATGGTGGACAATGTCTGGGGAGAAGAGCAGAGGGAAAGTTTCTTCCCCTTCCAGGAGGGATCTGACACCATGGTTGTCTACACTGGTAGGGGCATGCTGGATGGTGCCAAGAGGCGTCAGTGTTCATATTGGACACATCTCTGAAAGATGCAGTAGGCAGCCAGTGATGGCTTAAGTCCAGTGTATATAGACTCTGCTATGTTTGCCCCTTCAGCTCATTCCATGAAAGATGGGAATGTCCAATAGATTCCATCATGCTGCCATTGTGGCCTATGATATAATTCCTAGCAAATGGTCTTGGTTGCTCAGATTAATGGCTGAGAATTTTGCCATCACATTTTTCTGACATTTTTGTTTTAAATGTGGTGTTTTTAAAATGTTGTGTGATAAGAAGAGGGACACGTAAAGGCTCAATCTGAGTGGGGGGGCTGGTAACATAAGATCATTGGCATCATACTACTACTCTGGTATTTTCTCTGTATCCTCAACATGGCACACATGCATGTCTCTCCATAAACAGAGTGTGAGGGAGAGGCAGGGAATGGCTATTACTGCTGATGAATGCTCTGAGGAATTCTGCCCCCAGAAATGAATTTAGATGAACAAACTGTGACAAGCCTTAATTTTATATGGGGTAGAATAAAATAACTGCCCCAGAATAATGGCTCTCATTTACCCAAGTCTGTCATGGTAGATGGGCCCCTTGTCCATGGACATGTATGAATTGGAGCCATGGCTGGGACAGTGGCAGATGGGGCCTTTATCAGGACAAATGTGTATTTGGCACCCCTGGAAGGGGGATACTGTTTAACACTTTAGAAAGTACAAGATTTGGATTATTTGCAGATATGGTTTGTTCATGGTGTTCTGCACATCTCAGTATGGATAACTGAGGCATAACCTTCCCTTGATACAAACATCAAATGTTAAGCCCTGCCCCCTACGGTTCGCTGTCAAAATGCCAGAGCCCCAGTGCAGTTGAGTCACAGCACTTTCATAATGCCAACCATCGGCATGTAGTGTAGATGCTATACTGTATCTATGTAGCATACAGGAGCCTTTCAAAAATCTCAAGGGTTCCTCTGGGGCATAGTTATGTCTTTGGGGAACCCCTTCCAAAACCAGCTCATTGGTAGTGAGTGGGGGCAATGCCCCTTACATTGGTGGCCATTGGTAAGAATGCTCCACTTTCAGCATTGGTCAAAATGCCACTTACAGGCAGTGAAAAAGTTAATCTGTGTCATGAAGCTGGCCCCACCAAGTAATGTTGGGGCCCAAAATAAGCACTCAATCAAATTGGAGGTTAATCAGCCAAAGCTCCAGGAACCCGTAGAAGCCTCTGAAGGAACCCTGGGTGAGACTGGCTGGCAGATCAGGACTCCAAACTGGCCAACAGCTATTGATCTCCTGAGGGCTCCAGTCATTTGTTTAGGTGACAGATTGTCCATAAAATTGCAATGGAAGTTCATCCTTCTGTTTTTTTTTTTTTACTATCCATTAATTAAATGCAACACATAAAGAATACATGCATATATCTTATGTAATAAAGTTTAGTTGAAGTATTTTGGTGATGGTCTCTATGGCCAGCACTCATTGGTGGGTTTTTTCTTTTGTCTAGAAAGTTGACACTGTTACCTCTCTTACAGGCTTGCTTCCAGTTTGCACTAGACAAGATCACCATACAATTACCTACAGGAAATCCTTTCTCATTTCCAGTCCGCTTCTCCACAAAGGAGATCTCCTACTTGGCCGTGAGACACCTCCAGCTCAAGTCCATTACAATAAAATGAAGAATCCAAAAATGGAGGAGCCGCCTGTCCCACGTGTTCATATCCAGGCTCTGTGGTGGCCATAGCGGATGAAGGGGTTTTTCTGGTTTCGTAACACCCCTCCCTACAATCTACATCCTTGCTGCTCATATAGACAGACCTTGTGTTTTTTCTCAGATCATTTACTAGAAATGAATGTCATCCACATTTCAAATAAAATCCAATGAGCTCTATTGTGTCTGATCATTGTTTATTCAGCTCTAAACTGACTTTGTATTGATTGCTGTGGTGGATAGCATCCCTGCCTGCTGCATAGCGCCCTCCTGCTGGACATTTGTTGCATTACTTTCAAAAGGCACACAGTAACCAAGAGGGAGCTAATGCTGCTTTTCCTGCATGTGTAGGCTGATTTCATGGATGTCCAGTAAGGCCAAGACTTTCTGATTATTAAATGGTTTTAAAAATGTCTGGCTCCCGCAAGCTTTAACCATTAAGTAAAAAAGGCTGAATTCTCACTGATTTGTTTTAATTGTTTGACTTTTCTTGTTGTTTTCCCCAAAAAAGTGACATTAAGTCCCTGGTCAAAGTGTTTCCATGACCACACTATTGCCATTTCCAGTGAGTCAGAGATTGGAATGACAAATTCTATATGCAAACTGTGTTCCAAATGGGGAGAGCTGCTGTACTTATTGTGGTGATTGGGGGGGTCAGCTTGATTGCAGGAGGTGGGCTTCATCAAATCAGTGCTGGATTAAACAGTTCTCTCAAACACTGGATTCACTTGCTCCTCTCACTAGTTATCAGGCCCTGACCATTACAACATCGGCAGACAGATGACACCAGAAATCTGAAGAGACATAGCCGTGCCCTGGAGTGATTGTGGAGTAAAACCAGATCCCAGCAAGTATTTTCTCTATAGAAATCTGCCTTCTTAAAATAATATGCCTTCTGCCCATTTGCCAGACAAGCCTACTTTGTCACGCTCTTTAATACTATCATCCAGTCCTCGTCTCAACGCTGTACTTTCTCCACCTTCACCCAGTAACTTGCTGCTCACGAGATTGCTTCAAAAACAAGATGGAGGCATTTTGTGGGGACATCTCCACTGCACCGATATTGATCCCACTCAACATATCCTGAACAAAACCACCCTCAACGCTTTCCACTTTGACCTTGCTACTACTGTTGGCTTGACCCATTCCCTCACAACTACAGCAATCCTTTCTATCATATGCTCACTTACTACTTCAATCTCTAACTCTGCAGTGGCATTTTCCCCTCTTAAAGTATGGGGGTGATCAGCACATGTTTAAAGACCCCACGAGCCCTAAACTAAAAACCATCTCATTGCTCCCGTTTACCTCAACTTTACGAATGTGTTGTCCACAACTGTCTGAACTCCTTCCTCACTGACAACAATTGCCTTGACCCCTCAGTCTGGGTTTTGCTTGCTACACTTCACTGAAACTGTTCTACTAAAACTCACTGCTGAAACCAATGGCCACTACTCCATACTCCTACACCTCTGTGGCCTATCATACTGTTGACCATTTGCTCAACCTCCACTTATTTGGTCTTCAAGACTCTGACCTCTCCTGATTCTATTCTTACCCATCGCAGCACTTTGTTGTCTATCTTTTTACTGATTCCTCCACCACTTCCTTTCTGTAGGTCTTTCAAGGTTCTGTCCATGGACCTCTCCTGCTTTTTCTCTATCTACACCTCCTTTCCTTGACAGTATTGCAACTATTTCCGTATAGGTTCTTGTGTGTTGTACTCAACCAGCTATTCCTGATGTGGGGCTCTTTGCAGGCTTTCTCTCTTTGCCCAGCAAGACTGTACTGCACACCCCATTTCCAGTCAGGGGTCCTTTGAATGCATTGTGATTCTCAACTAGAGGACAACCTGGTCATTGAGGTTCAGCCAATGTCAAAGACACTGTGTAAGGTCATGTCTACGGGCTGGAAAAATCCGTATGTAAATGGGTAGAAAACTGGCTAAAAGATTGTATTCAGGGAGTAGTGGTTAATTCATACTCTGGTCTAGGGTTATTAGTGGGGTACCCCAAGGCTCAGAGTTATTAGTGGGGTAACCCAAGTCTCAGCATTAGTGGGGTACCCCAAGGCTCAGGGTTATTAGTGGGGTACCCCAAGGCTCAGGGTTATTAGTGGGGTTCCTCAAAGCTCAGTGTTAGTGGGGTACCCCAAGGCTCAGGGTTATTAGTGGGGAACCCCAAGGCTCAGGGTTATTAGTGGGGTACCCCAAGGCTCAGGGCTATTAGTGGGGTTCCCCAAGGCTCAGGGTTATTAGTGGGGTACCCCAAGGCTCAGTGTTATTAGTGGGGTACCCCAAGGCTCTTTTTAGTGGGGTTCCCCAAGGCTCAGGGTTATTAGTGGGGTACCCCAAGGCTCAGGGTTATTAGTGGGGTACCCCAAGGCTCAGTGTTAGTGGGGTACCCCAAGGCTCAGGGTTATTAGTGGGGTACCCCAAGGCTCAGGATTATTAGTGGGGTACCCCAAGGCTCAGTGTTGGGACCCTTCCTTTTTAATATATTTATAAATGATAATGGGCCTGAACTTAAATCCCGTTCCAGTCTTTGCAGATGACACCAAGCTGTGCCGGGGAATAACGTCCTTCCAGGATCTCTCCAACTTACATCCAACCTCAATGCTCTGTGTAATTGGGGGCCAATGGGGCCAATGAGGGTTAATGTTGATAAATGTAATGTTCTGCACTTGGGGGATAAGATTATGCATCATACAAACTAGGGGGGGGGTACAACTGGGGGGGTCAAAGGTGGAGAAGGATCTGGGGCTTCCGACAGATCATGAGCTTAAAAATGGCATGCAAGCTGCGAGTTCTAAAGAAAGCAAAATCCTCTTGTACAAAAAAAAAAAAAAAGTATAGACTCCAGAGAGATCCCCCCCCCCCTTCCCCCCCCTTCCCCCCCCAAAGTGCAAATCATTAGTAACACCTCATTTACAATATGCAGTTTAGTTTTGGGCACCAATTCACAAAAAGAGGACGTACAGAGAAGGGATCCAAACTGATACGAGGCATGGAGGAACTCAGCTATGAGGAAAGATTAGAGGAACTGAATGTATTCTCTACTGAGAAGAGGAGATTAAGGGGGGGGGGGACCTGACCCCCATGTATAAACACATAAAGGGGGGGGGGGTGGGTTTGATCTCCATGTATAATACATAAGGGGGGATATGATCTCCATGTATAATACATAAGGGGGGGATATGATCTCCATGTATAATACATAAGGGGGGATATGATCTCCATGTATAATACATAAGGGGGGGATATGATCTCCATGTATAATACATAAGGGGGGATATGATCTCCATGTATAATACATAAGGGGGGGATATGATCTCCATGTATAATACATAAGAGGGGATATGATCTCCATGTATAATACATAAGGGGGGGGATATGATGTCCATGTATAATACATAAGGGGGGATATGATCTCCATGTATAATACATAAGGGGGATATGATCTCCATGTATAATACATAAGGGGGGGGATATGATCTCCATGTATAATACATAAGGGGGGGGATATGATCTCCATGTATAATACATAAGGGGGATATGATCTCCATGTATAATACATAAGGGGGGATATGATCTCCATGTATAATACATAAGGGGGGATATGATCTCCATGTATAATAAATAAGGGGGGATATGATCTCCATGTATAATACATAAGGGGGGATATGATCACCATGTATAATATATAAGGAGGAATAAGATCACCATGTATAATACATAAGGGGGGGATATGATTAGAGATGAGCGAATTATTCAAAAATTCGATTCGACTGATTTGGCGAATTCGTGAAAAAATTTTGATTCGAGTCGAATATATTCGCTGCGAATTTAACTTATAAAAGGGTGTTTCTAGGCTTCAGAGAGCCTTTATATTAGTGCAGAACACTGTACCTTTAATTTAAATGCCCTTGGAGTCTGCTGGGGAAGAGAAATAATACTGTCAGTCAGTATGACATGCAGATGAGTGCCGTCGATCTTAGAATCACCGCACACTTCACTCATTTGGGCAGTCACGGGGCCAAAACCAGAGTGTGGAGCCACAGTGTGGCGGTGGAGGCAGCAGCAATGGGAGGCCATACAGCACCCTATGACAAAATGGAACCCACCAGCAGTGTGAGGAGACCTGAAAGTGGCACATGGCAGAGTGTGGCGATGGAGACAGCAGCAATGGGAGGCCGTACAGGGACCCATGACACACTCTGGACCTGGCTGCAGCATGAGGAGGCGGTACAGGGGCCCATGACAGATTACGGGCCTGGCAGCAGCATGAGGAGTCGGTGCGGGGGCCCATGGCAGATTACAGGCCTGGCAGCAGCAATGGGAGGCCATACAGCACCCTATGACAAAATGGAACCCACCAGCAGTGTGAGGAGACCTGAAAGTGGCACATGGCAGAGTGTGGCGATGGAGACAGCAGCAATGGGAGGCCGTACAGGGACCCATGACACACTGTGGACCTGGCAGCAGCATGAGGAGGCGGTACAGGGCCCATGACAGATTACGGGCCTGGCAGCAGCATGAGGAGTTGGTACGGGGGCCCATGGCAGATTACGGGCCTGGCAGCAGCAATGGGAGGCCGTACAGGGACCCATGACACACTCTGGACCTGGCAGCAGCATGAGGAGGCGGTACAGGGGCCCATGACAGATTACGGGCCTGGCAGCAGCATGAGGAGTCGGTACGGGGGCCCATGACACACTCTGAACCTGGCAGCAGCATGAGGAGGCGGTACAGGGGCGCATGACAGATTACGAGCCTGGCAGCAGCAACTTGGACAGGAGGACGTTCAGCTTCTGCACCGTCGGGTGCGTGCTCGCAAACTGTTGTCTCTTGGAAACGGATTCCAAGAAAGACTGCTGACGGAATCCGTGAAGAGGAGTAGCAGGAGAAGGAGCATCTGAATGAGCGGAATATGCCAACAAGCGACAACAGGGGCCCATGACAGATTACGGGCCTGGCAGCAGCATGAGGAGTCGGTACGGGGGCCCATGGCAGATTACGGGCCTGGCAGCAGCAATGGGAGGCCATACAGCACCCTATGACAAAATGGAAACCCACCAGCAGTGTGAGGAGACCTGAAAGTGGCACATGGCAGAGTGTGGCGATGGAGACAGCAGCAATGGGAGGCGGTACAGGGACCCATGAGACACTGTGGACCTGGCAGCAGCATGAGGAGGCGGTACAGGGCCCATGACAGATTACGGGCCTGGCAGCAGCATGAGGAGTTGGTACGGGGGCCCATGGCAGATTACGGGCCTGGCAGCAGCAATGGGAGGCCGTACAGGGACCCATGACACACTCTGGACCTGGCAGCAGCATGAGGAGGCGGTACAGGGGCCCATGACAGATTACGGGCCTGGCAGCAGCATGAGGAGTCGGTACGGGGGCCCATGACACACTCTGGACCTGGCAGCAGCATGAGGAGGCCGTACAGGGGCGCATGACAGATTACGAGCCTGGCAGCAGCAACTTGGACAGGAGGACGTTCAGCTTCTGCACCGTCGGGTGCGTGCTCGCAAACTGTTGTCTCTTGGAAACGGATTCCAAGAAAGACTGCTGACGGAATCCGTGAAGAGGAGTAGCAGGAGAAGGAGCATCTGAACGAGCGGAATATGCCAACAAGCGACAACAGGGGCCCATGACAGATTACGGGCCTGGCAGCAGCATGAGGAGTCGGTACGGGGGCCCATGGCAGATTACGGGCCTGGCAGCAGCAATGGGAGGCCATACAGCACCCTATGACAAAATGGAAACCCACCAGCAGTGTGAGGAGACCTGAAAGTGGCACATGGCAGAGTGTGGCGATGGAGACAGCAGCAATGGGAGGCGGTACAGGGACCCATGAGACACTGTGGACCTGGCAGCAGCATGAGGAGGCGGTACAGGGCCCATGACAGATTACGGGCCTGGCAGCAGCATGAGGAGTTGGTACGGGGGCCCATGGCAGATTACGGGCCTGGCAGCAGCAATGGGAGGCCGTACAGGGACCCATGACACACTCTGGACCTGGCAGCAGCATGAGGAGGCGGTACAGGGGCCCATGACAGATTACGGGCCTGGCAGCAGCAATGGGAGGCCATACAGCACCCTATGACAAAATGGAAACCCACTAGCAGTGTGAGGAGACCTGAAAGTGGCACATGGCAGAGTGTGGCGATGGAGACAGCAGCAATGGGAGGCGGTACAGGGACCCATGAGACACTGTGGACCTGGCAGCAGCAGGAGGAGGTGGTACAGGGGCCCATGGCAGATTAGGGGCCTGGCAGCAGCAATGGGAGGCCCGTAATCTGCCAGCACTCAATGACAAAATGGAACACACCAGCAGTGTGAGGAGACCTGAAAGTGGCACATGTCATGACACACTGTGGACCTGGCAGCAGCATGAGAAGGCGGTACGGGGGCCCATGGCAGATTAGGGGCCTGGCAGCAGCTATTGGAGGCCCGTAATCTGCCAGCACCCTATGACAAAATGGAACCCTGGGCTGGGGCAGGCAGAACCGCCGTATCTTTATCACGGTTTTCCCAGGCCACCGAATGGCGACGCTGCATATGCTGACGCAACGCTGTAGTCCCAACATGGGCCCCCTGGCCACGCTTGACTTTCTGGCCACATAGTCGACATACGGCTACGTTTACTTCCTCGGGCGGCTTGACGAAAAATTGCCACACCGCTGAGTAGGAAACTTTGCCCCCGCTACTCCTCACTGGCTGACTGCTACTTCCTCTGTGCACACCGGCACCACTACTGGCCGTGGTGGTAGGCTGCAGTGGAGCTGGTGCTCTACTCCGTGGCCGTTTGCCTCCACTGACACTGCTGCGACCCTGCTGCCTCCTGGCAGCAGCAATGGGAGGCCGTACAGGGACCCATGAGACACTGTGGACCTGGCAGCAGCATGAGGAGGCGGTACAGGGGCCCATGGCAGATTAGGGGCCTGGCAGCAGCTATGGGAGGCCCGTAATCCGCCAGCATCCTATGACAAAATGGAACCCAGCAGGAGTGTGAGGATACCTGAAAGTGGCACATGGCAGAGTGTGGCGATGGAGACAGCAGCAATGGGAGGCCGTACAGGGACCCATGAGACACTGTGGACCTGGCAGCAGCAAGAGGAGGCGGTACAGGGGCCCATGGCAGATTAGGGGCCTGGCAGCAGCTATGGGAGGCCCGTAATCTGCCAGCATCCTATGACAAAATGGAACCCAGCAGGAGTGTGAGGAAACCTGAAAGTGGCACATGGCAGAGTGTGGCGATGGAGACAGCAGCAATGGGAGGACGTACAGGGACCCATGAGACACTGTGGACCTGGCAGCAGCATGAGGAGGCGGTACGGGGGCCCATGGCAGATTAGGGGCCTGGCAGCAGCAATGGGAGACGCCCGTAATCTGCCAGCACTCTATGACAAAATGGAACCCAGCAGCAGTGTGAGGAGACCTGAAAGTGGCACATGGCAGAGTGTGACGATGGAGACAGCAGCAATGGGAGGCGGTACAGGGACCCATGAGACACTGTGGACCAGGCAGCAGCATGAGGAGGCGGTACAGGGGCCCATGGCAGATTACAGGCCTGGCAGCAGCAATGGGAGACGCCCGTAATCTGCCAGCAACCTATGACAAAATGGAACCCAGTAGGAGTGTGAGGAGATCTGAAAGTGGCACATGGCAGAGTGTGGCGATGGAGACAGCAGCAATGGGAGGCCGTACAGGGACCCATGAGACACTGTGGACCAGGCAGCAGCATGAGGAGGCGGTACAGGGGCCCATGGCAGATTACAGGCCTGGCAGCAGCAATGGGAGACGCCCGTAATCTGCCAGCAACCTATGACAAAATGGAACCCAGCAGGAGTGTGAGGAGACCTGAAAGTGGCACATGGCAGAGTGTGGCGATGGAGACAGCAGCAATGGGAGGCGGTACAGGGACCCATGAGACACTGTGGACCTGGCAGCAGCATGAGGAGGCGGTACAGGGGCCCATGGCAGATTAGGGGCCTGGCAGCAGCAATGGGAGACGCCCGTAATCTGCCAGCAACCTATGACAAAATGGAACCCAGCAGGAGTGTGAGGAGACCTGAAAGTGGCATATGGCAGAGTGTGGAGATGGAGACAGCAGCAATGGGAGGCGGTACAGGGACCCATGAGACACTGTGGACCTGGCAGCAGCATGAGGAGGCGGTACAGGGGCCCATGGCAGATTACAGGCCTGGCAGCAGCAATGGGAGATGCCCGTAATCTGCCAGCAACCTATGACAAAATGGAACCCAGCAGGAGTGTGAGGAGACCTGAAAGTGGCACATGGCAGAGTGTGGCGATGGAGACAGCAGCAATGGGAGGCGGTACAGGGACCCATGAGACACTGTGGACCTGGCAGCAGCATGAGGAGGCGGTACGGGGGCCCATGGCAGATTAGGGGCCTGGCAGCAGCAATGGGAGACGCCCGTAATCTGCCAGCACTCTATGACAAAATGGAACCCAGCAGCAGTGTGAGGAGACCTGAAAGTGGCACATGGCAGAGTGTGACGATGGAGACAGCAGCAATGGGAGGCCGTACAGGGACCCATGAGACACTGTGGACCTGGCAGCAGCATGAGGAGGTCAATTCTGTGTCCCTCAGTAACAATTCTGTGTCCCTCAGTAACAATTCTGTGTCTGTCCCTGAGTAACAATTCTGTGTCCCTCAGTAACAATTCTGTGTCCCTCAGTAACAATTCTGTGTCTGTCCCTGAGTAACAATTCTGTATCTGTCCCTGAGTAACAATTCTGTGTCTGTCCCTGAGTTTCAATTCTGTATCTGTCCCTGAGTAACAATTCTGTGTCTGTCCCTGAGTAACAATTTTGTGTCTGTCCCTGAGTAACAATTCTGTGTCCCTCAGTAACAATTCTGTGTCCCTCAGTAACAATTCTGTGTCCCTCAGTAACAATTCTGTCTGTCCCTGAGTAACAATTCTGTGTCTGTCCCTGAGTAACAATTCTGTGGCCCTAAGTAACGTTTCTATGGCCCTAAGTAACGGTTCTGTGTCCCTAAGTAACGATTCTGTGGCCCTAAGTAACGTTTCTGTGGCCCTAAGTAACGTTTCTGTGGCCCTAAGTAACGTTTCTGTGGCCCTAAGTAACGATTCTGTGGCCCTAAGTAACGTTTCTGTGGCCCTAAGTAACGTTTCTGTGTCCCTAAGTAACGTTTCTGTGGCCCTAAGTAACGTTTCTGTGTCCCTAAGTAACGTTTCTGTGTCCCTAACTCTCTCCCTCAATACAGCCAGGTCTGCCTCTCTTGAATGACTGGAGGCAAATGGAGAATTCTAAAGTGGCCGCCATTTATAGCTCGACCATTACACAGTGCTGGCTGGCTGGCTGCTGATTGGCTAATGCGATCACATGTCATGAATGAATGCATTATGGGTCAGCGCGCCTTGTCTGCGCGCCTTCCCAGACATCCCCGCTCCGTCGCCGCACATGTCGCCGCCATTTTAGGAAAAAATTTTTCTAATATTCGAAACGAATTCCACTTCGCCGACTTCGATTCACTCATCTCTAGACATAATATGAGACATAAAAAATCTAATAACAAAGATAAGTGACAGCAGAATAAAATCCAAGTGCTCCATCGAGTCTGTTTCCTTTTTTAAATGTATCCTTGTTTATTTATTTATTTGTTGGTAAGTATTTTGTCTGAGTCTAGATCTGTGTTTGCCCCAAGCAAATTGAAGGTAAATTGCATTGAAGTTGTCACAGACCTCTCATACCCAGATGTACAGATGTCCCAAGTTGTAGTGGAATGTATCTCCTGCAGGACGAGTGTGACCGGCCATGAGGAGAGTTCTGGTGCTGAAGGGGTTAAGATCCCGTTTCCATTTTGCTGATGACACCCAGATCTAACTCTCCACTCCCCAGCTCACCCCCTCAATCTCCTCACGTATCACAAATCTACTGAGCGACAAATCAGCATGGATGTCACACCACTACCGGAAACTCAATCTTTCAAAAACTGAGCTGTAATATTACCTCCCCCCCAATCCTCCACTCATGACTTTACCATTAAGATCAACAGCACAACCATTGGTCCTTCCCCTCATGCCAGGGTGCTGGGCGTAGTCCTAGACTCTGACCTCTCCTTTGGGCACCACATCCACTCACTGGCTAAATCCTGCCTCCTCAACCTCCAGAACATTTCCAAAATCCGCCCCTTCCTGACCAATGACACCACAAAACAACTCATCCACGCCTTGGTTTTATCCCGCCTCGATTACTGCAACTCCCTCCTCACTGGTCTACCATTACACAGGCTATCCCCCCTTCAGTCTATTATGAATGCTGCTGCTAGACTCATACACCTTACCAACCGATCAGCGACTGCTGCCCCTCTCTTCCAATCCCTTCACTGGCCTCCACTCAGTGTCCTCCACCCCTCTCTGCCAATCCTTCCACTGGCCTCCATTCAGTGTCCTCCTCCCCTCTCTGCCAATCCCTCCACTGACCTCCGCTCAGTGTCCTCCACCCCTCTCTGCCAATCCCTCCACTGACCTCCAATCAGTGTCCTCCACCCCTCTCTGCCAATCCCTCCACTAACCTCCGCTCAGTGTCCTCCAGCCCTCTCTGCCAATCCCTCCACTGGCTTCCATTCAGTGTCCTCCACCCCTCTCTGCCAATCCCTCCACTGACCTCCGCTCAGTGTCCTCCACCCCTCTCTGCCAATCCCCCCACTGGCCTCCACTCAGTGTCCACCACCCCTCTCTGCCAATCCCTCCACTGGCCTCCACTCAGTGTCCTCCATCCCTCTCTGCCAATCCCTCCACTGGCTTCCATTCAGTGTCCTCCAACCCTCTCTGCCAAACCTTCCACTGACCTCCACTCAGTGTCCTCCACCCTTCTCTGCCAATCCCTCCACTGGCCTCCACTCAGTGTCCTCCACCCCTCTCTGCCAATCTGAATCACCTCCACGAGATCATCCCCCGCAGCTATCACCTTTTGTATCACCTCCCCCTTCCTTTAGATTGTAAGCTCCATGAGCCGGGCCCTCTTATTCCTTCTGTACTGAAATGTATTGTAATTGTATTGTCTCCCGTTATATTGTAAAGCTCTGCGCAAACTGTTGGCGCCATAAATCCTGTATAATAATAATCATAATTTTAGCACGTCCACTATGGGGCGCCTGGCTGTGCCGTGTCCCCCCATACTAGGATCAGTAATGACAATTCCTGGGATGTCATGCCTCTCATGTGATGTATTGGAGGTCCTGGGTCCTCTATATGGATCTTTAGTTGGACCTCATTTAGAATACTGTGTCCAGTTCTGGAGATCTCACTTCCATAAAGATGTTGATGAGATAGAACGAGTCCAGAGACGGGGAACACAAATGGTGAAAGGTCTGAGGGATCAAACATATCAGGAGAGACTGCAGGAACGTCATATGTACAGTCTGGAGGAAAGAAGGGAAAGGATGGACATGACCAAAACCTTTCAATACATCAAGAGGGAGAATAAGGTTCTGGACGGAAGGATGTTCAGTATGAAGCCAAGATGAAGAACACGGGACATGACCTCCAACTGACTGGAGGAAAGTTCCCAACTCATCTTAGAAAGTCATATTTTCCTGAAAGGGTAGTTGATGCTTGGAATAGACCTCCAGCAGAGGTAGTGAGTCAGTCAGCAGTAAGTGGCTTCAGACATGCTTGGGGCAAACATGGATCTAGACTCAGACAACACACCAATATAATAAATAAATAAATAACGAAGCAATTAAAAAAGGAAACAGACTCGATGGACCACTTGGACTTTTTCTGTTGCCACTCATCTTTGTTATTATATCCTTTATGTCTCATATGATGCCATGCGTCTCATGTGATGTCAGGGGTCTCGTGATGTCATGCGTCTCATGTGATGTCAGGGGTCTCGTGATGTCATGCATCTCATGTGATGTCAGGGGTCTCGTGATGTCATGCATCTCATGTGATGTCAGAGGTCTCATGTGATGTCATGCGTCTCATGTGATGTCAGGGGTCTCGTGATGTCATGCGTCTCATGTGATGTCAGGGGTCTCGTGATGTCATGCATCTCATGTGATGTCAGGGGTCTCGTGATGTCATGCATCTCATGTGATGTCAGAGGTCTCATGTGATGTCATGCATCTCATGTGATGTCAGGGGTCTCATATGATGTCATGCATCTTATGTGATGTCTGGAGTCTCATGTGATGTCATGCATCTCATGTGATGTCAGGGGTCTCATATGATGTCATGCATCTCATGTGATGTCAGGGGTCTCATATGATGTCATGCATCTCATGTGATGTCAGGGGTCTCATATGATGTCATGCATCTCATGTGATGTCAGGGGTCTCATATGATGTCATGCATCTCATGTGATGTCAGGGGTCTCATATGATGTCAGGGGTCTCATATGATGTCATGCATCTCATGTGATGTCAGGGGTCTCATATGATGTCAGGGATCTCATATGATGTCATGCATCTCATGTGATGTCAGGGGTCTCACATGATGTAATGTGTATCAAGTAATGTAAATTGTTACTTTGCGGTTGAATTCCTAAATCTGGTGCAGCTCTGCATAGAAACCAATCAGCTTCCAGGTTTTCCTGTCAAAGCTTCATTGATCCAGCTGAAGGGAGAAGCTGATTGGCTCCCATGCACAGCTGCAGCAGATTTTGCACCCTCCAGTGTTAGGAAATCTCCCCCTTTGTGGTGTAGAAATGACTTTGAGGATAGTCCTCTTTTGCCCCCTTGCTGTTTGTGGTGAGTGGTGACATCCCAGCAGAGTGACGATGGACGACCCATGCTCAGTCACAGCGGATCCACATTTCATTCATTCTCTGTAATGAGCGGTTCTGGAACAATTGTCAGTCCAGGGAGCAGTGGGCGGAGTGATCCCTCCCTCCTGACTGGCTCCACCCTCAGCAGACCTCCTATATAAGAAGAAGTAGAAGAGCAGCTGATCACAAGTGTCTCTGATAAGGAAGCAGGATGGCAGATAATGTGAGTATGAGCACTGGTGGAAGCTGCAAGAGCTGAGCAAATGGCTTCTGTGGGGGATGGTGGGTGTAGTGTGGTGGGTAGTGGTGAGTATTGGTTTGCTTGGTGTGGACACAAGTTGGTGTCGGGCTGGTTTGATGTGGGTGGTGGAGGTATATGTATGCGCACTGGTGGAAGCTGCAAGAGCTGAGCAAATGGCTTCTGTAGGTATTGGTGGGTGTAGTGGTTGTTATAGGTTTGCTTGGGGTGGACATGGGTTGGTGTTGGGTTGTTGGGTGTAGGAAGTTGTAGGTATATTTCTGGTTGTCTCTGTACCATTGAGGAATATGGATCATGCTGAGATAGGGTAGCTTGATGTGGGCAGTTGGTGGGTGTGGGGCAGTATTTTAGTTCTTGTACATCCATTTATGTAGGGTGTGATGTATGTGTTCTGGCACAGAGCTGGGCCATCTTAATATTGGGTATATACTGGTATGGCTCACACTCCCCTCCTCCACACTTGCCCATAGTGGCTCATTATATCCATGCCTTCCCCTCTGTGATTTTATACTAATGTGCAGTGTTATAAACGGTCCGGTTCTGAGATGTGACATGTCCATCCGCTCTGGGTTAAACCATTTGTGCCATATTAACTCTTTCCATGCAGGATGGAAGCTGGGGGTCGGAAGGGTGTAGGGGGAATACGCTGGACAGATCAGTTATTTGATGCACACATGATGACAAACTAACATGCTGACCAGAATTCAATTCATACTGTACCCACCAAGTACATAATTACTAAACATGAATGCTGGGCCGGCCTTGGCACCATCCGGCTGTCTGTAGATGGGACTATACCTTAGAAAGGTCTGGGCAGCTGGCATACATGATATGAATGTTAGAGAAAATGTATATATTGTCATGTCATTGATGTGTTATTAGACATTTGTGATCTGCTGGGGATGTCTGAGCTCCTCCACTCTCCCACAAAGTGCTGCCACCCACAGAAATCCCAAACTTATTCTGAGTGCAATGATCAGATGTCTCTCCTGTCTATAAATGGTGTAATAATCCCCCCCCCCCCCCATTATACAGGGAGTAATAATTCTCTAATTTCTCCCAAACAGACTTTTACCTTTTATAACCTCGGCCTCAAACTTGGTCACTCCGTGGAGGTGAAGGGCTTCATTCCGGTGGACTGTGAAATGTAAGTCACGGTTCCATCCTCAGCTACTTATTATACAATAGATGTCTGCTCTCTGTATAATTTGCCTAAAGTTTACCTTGCAGAAGCAGGAAAGTGTTCCGTGTACAGTACATCCTCCTGACCCCTACACGCTGGGAATTCGGCATGCGTGGTCCCTCAAATGCCTGACATTGTGTTGCTCACAGCAAACTTGGCTTAAATGTTTGTGTCTACATTGAGACAATTTCACCATATGAGATGCCAGCTGACTTTTATCTCTCTCCTCCTGGACCTCACCAAACTGTAAAGCTGCAGGCACTGTGGAGGACTTTTTCCTCAATCTACAGTAAAGCGCTTCATCGCTACTAATTACCTAGTTAGAGGTCCAATGGTAAGAGGGAGTGAAAGGGCACAAAGTAGTAGTGACTTCTCAGCTCCCCCCTCCTAGCAGTGACACCTTAGCCCCGTTCACCCTTCTCCCTCCCACAACAGTGACCCAACAGCTCAGATCACCCTTCTCCCTGTCTATTTGGATTGAACACGGTCGTTCAAGTCTGATCTCAACCTCTCTGCACGCCCATCCCAACACACACATTCCTGCTTTAAAAATGGCTGTGTATAAGTGACCGTCGGCTGGAACCGACCACATGCCTGATGAAGGGTGACTGCAAGACTCCAATATGTTGCCACACTGTAACTATGTAATCGTTCATTAAAATGTTTGGACCCATATTGGTGATCCTTGGTGTGCTGGTGACATCCTCCCAGACTTGAATGACGTTACTGTTTTTCTCTTGTGAACTTTCAGGAGAAATTCTCCACAGTGGCTGCAACTACAAATGTCAGTGAGGGATTCTCTCAGAGCTTAGTTACTTTCTTTTTTTAAGAATATGTAGAAAAGTCTGTCCATATCCAGGCTACAGGTTCACTTTAGGTACTCTTGGCATAGAGTATTACCAGGACCCCATGTTTTTCAAGCAAACTGTCGGTTTTAGTCTCCAAAAATATTATCTGACATAATTGTGACCTTGTTTGTGAATCAGAGGTACTTCTCCCACCCGAGTACCACAGGTGAAGGACTCGAGTACTATATCTGACCAGAACTGAGCAGAATATTTGCTTTTTCTGTCTTTCTAGGTTTGCCATAAACTTGGGAACAGATGAGAGGAATTATGTGCTACACTTTAATCCTCGATTTTCCTATGGTCAAGACCGGCTCGTGTTAAACTTGAACTCAATGGTGAACGGTGTCTGGGGAAAAGAGCAGAAGGAAAACTTCTTCCCCTTCCAGAAGGGATCGGACACCACGGTATGTCTACACTGGGAGGCGAAGGAAAAATGGTGGATGGGGCAAAGTGTCATCACTGTTCATATTGGACACATCAGTCTCTAAAAGATGCAGTAGGCAGCTAGTGATGGCTTAGGTAAAGGGTATATAGGCTTTCTTTGCTATGATGGGTCAATCCTTCAGCTCATTCAATGGAGGATGAGACCCTTCCACATGGGAAGATGCAATGGATTCCATCATGCTGCCATTGATATACCACCTAGCAAATGGTTGCTGTTGGTAACATTAATGGTTGTCAGATATTAGAAGGAAAATGTTACATGAAAACATTTTGCAAGCCATTTTGTGTATGCATGTTATTGATGTCATACATGTTGGATGAATATTTTAGGAAAACGAGGGAATAGGGATAAGGAAATCCCTGACATGGACTCTGTAAAGTCTCAATCTGGGGAGTAGTGGGGGGCTGGCCTGCAACTTTAAATCGTGTTTTACCCTAAGCCAGTCATGGTAGATGAGACCCTTGTCCAAGGGCTCACTTGAGCCATGGCTAAGAGGTGTGTATTGGGGCTCCTGGAAGGGGGAGATTGTCATCTGACAGGGAATCCTGTAGAACAGAGCCTTTAGCACTTTCATGGTTCTAATATTTGGCATGTAGTGTAGATGTTGTATAGCTTGCATGGCATACAGCAGCCTCTCCACCACTGGCCCCAGTGAAACCATTGAAATTTTTTGATCTCTGGGAAACCCTTACTAAAACCATTTCAGTGTGTTGCCCCATTTCTGGTAGTGGTCAAAATGCCACTCTTATAGGCAGTGAGAATTTGTGTCATGAAGCTGGCTCCACAAACTTGTGTTGGGGGTCCAAAAATAGGCAGGTACCATCAAATGGTAGTTTAATTGGCCACAAGTCTAGGTACCCCTAGAAACCTCTGGAGTCCAGGTCTGCTGGCCATTCTCACCCAGGGTTCCTTCAGACTGGCCATAAGCTATTGATCTGAGGGCTCCAGTCATTGATCTAGATGACAGACCGTCCTCAGACCCTGTTACTAAAACATTGCAGCTTCAGAAGCACATCCTTCCTTAGTCCAGCAAGCTGACGCTGCCATCTTTTCTTACAGGTTTCCTTCTTGTTTGAGCAAGACAAGATCACCATACAATTGCCTACAGGAAATCCTTTAACATTTCCAGTCCGCTTTCCCATAAATGAGATCTCCTACTTGTCTTTGGAAACCCTCCAGCTAAAGTCCATCACACTGACATGAAGAATCTGCAATAGAGGAGCCACCTCTCCCACGTGTCCATATCCCGGCTCTTGTGAAATGGCCATAATGGATGGAGAGAAATGTTATCCTGTCTTGTACCCTTCTCCTTCCAATCTGCCTCCTTGCTGCTCATGTAGCCATACATTGTGCTTTGCTCAGATCACTTGCTAGAAATGAATTTCATCCACATTTCAAATAAAATCCAATGAGCTCTATTGTGTCTGATCAATCTCATTATTGAGCACTAAACTGACTCTGTATTTATTGCTGTAGTCTATAGCGCCCTCCTGCTGGAGGTTGGTTGCATTACTTCTAGGCTGCATTCACACTTGAGCTGCTTGTAGCTTTAAGTTCTGAAGCTCAAACTTGAGGAAATAAAATGTGTTCTCTATGGTGCCTGTTCACACCTGATCACACAAACGGGCACCATAGAGAACAATTTGAGGTTTTTGGAGCTTTAAGCTACAAAATGCTGAAGTGTGAATGTAGCCTTAGAAGGTACACAGTAGCTGTGGCAGTGAATGTAGTAGTACTCCAGCAGGGGAAGGAGATGCTGGAGCAGCTTTAGTCTCAGTGTACGGGTAGTAGACTAGGGGTAGTAGTAACTACATAGCATGGGGAGTAAAGTGGTGGCAGCATAGGAAGGATAGTGTTGAGAAAATGTAATATTTGTAGCAGGGGGTATGGCGGCTATAAGATACGTTGGGTGGAGGAGGGGTAGGAGCAGTTCTAGCAGAAGTGTGGTAGTAATGGCATAGCATTGGTAGTGATAGGAGTAGTACTAGTTGTAGTAAGATGGTAATAGTAGTAGCATTGGGTGTGGTAATATTTGCAGCAGTATAGTAAAGGAAGTGGCAATCACCAACCAGTCAGTGGATAGACTGCAGCTGGTTGGCACCAGCAGACAGAACATGAACATTACTTTGGCAGCTTGGGCTAAGAGGGGTGCCAGGCCGTCCCCACACAACTGCTGTGCCCAGTGGTGTATTTAGGTTTTGTGCTCCCCTAGCACGATTGTCTGCCCCATGGAGAGAGCCTGACATTGACCAACACCCCTTCCACTAACCCCCCCCCCCCCCCCACACACACACACACACACGCAATGGAGAAAAACACTCCTCTTCACAGCTCCAGATATCCCCGGGAACGAGAGTCAGGCTCTACAGACACCATCATGCAGCCTTTCTCAGATCCCACCTGTGTCCCTTCTATCCCTTCTGGGGGGAGGTGCCTGAAATTTGCCACCCTATGCAAGTGGCTTGTGGTAAATGCACCCCTGGCTGTGTCCCCCAGACACTGGAATCTGGATCCTGTTCCTTGGAGCCCAGTTAATCACATTCATAACAAAGCTGTTGGGAATGAATTTGTTCATAACAGCTGTGATTGGCCCAATCCTAGTACCATGTGATTATCTGTAGCCAGTCACTCATTGTCCTGAATGGTTAACCCCTTTCATGACCATTAAACTTTGCAGTTACACTGAAGATCATTGTGATAGCAAATAAAGTATAAATCCCTCATCACCACCTCTGAGTGCAGTGTTACAATGGTGATCAAGTGTGTTTTTTTTTTAATATATATTTTAAATATTGTCAGCATCCCTGATCAGCTCCACATCTGTTATGAGGATGCTATATTTCACTGGTGTCAGCATAGTAAACAAAATATATATTCAGGAGTATACAACCCCATGCGAATCCCCAAGCTTCTTGCTAAATGCTTTCAAAAAATGTAATTGGAAGATTATTTGTACTGTCCTGGAAGAGCCTCAAGAAATGAGATCGGCAATCAGTGCCTTGTGGTCAAACATTGTGTGTGTAATATATATACACATAAATGAGCCTTAACATAACCACTCACAGGTAAATTAAATAATTTGTCACACCCCAACTGCAAAGAACTAGCATACCACCCATAGCCAGGTGCACAGGCATTTCACAACACCCATAGCCAGGTGCACAGATGTCTCAGGTTACCCATGCAGAAGAATGCATCTTCCTGCAGGACAAGTGTGACCGGCCATGAGGAAAGTTCTGGTGCTTACGAAGTTAAGATCCATTTTCAGCAGAGAATATCCACTATGGGGCGCCTGGCTGGGCCATGCCCCCCCCCCCATACTAGGATCAGTAATGACAATTCCTGGGATGTCATGCATCTCATGTGATGTATTGGAGGTCCTGGGTCCTCTACATGGATCTTTAGTTGGACCTCATTTAGAATACTGTGTCCAGTTCTGGAGCTATCACTTCCATAAAGATATTGATTATTATTATTACGAGTTTATATAGCGCCAAAGGGTTTGCTCAGCGCTGTACAATAGGGGGGACAATACATGGCACAGTACAACAACAAACAACGTACGAGGGGTAAGAGGGCCCTACTCTTACGAGCTTACAATCTAGGAGGTAGGGGGTAAAGATACAGTAGGAAGTGGCTGAGGGGGATGAAGTGGTGGGAGGAATGAGGGAGGATGGCCATTAGGTGAGGATGGGGTAGGCTTCCCTGAAGAGATGGGTTTTGAGGGAGCGCCTGAATGTGAATAGGGAAGGTGACAGTCTGATGGATTGGGGCAGTGAGTTCCAGAGGATGGGGGAGGACCTGGAGAAGTCCTGCAGTTGTGCATGGGAGGAGGAGACCAGGGAGAAGGATAGAAGGAAGTCCTGTGAGGAGCGAAGGGTACGGGTAGGGTGGTACTTGGTGATCAGGTTGGTGAGGTAGTCAGGGGCAGTGTTGTGAACGGCTTTGTAGGTCAGGGTTAGGAGTTTAAATTTGATGCGTTGGGCAATCGGGAGCCAGTGGAGGGAGAGGCAGAGGGGGGTGGCAGAGGTGGAGCGGGTGGTGAGGTGGATGAGTCTGGCAGCTGAGTTCAGGATGGTCTGGAGCGGGTAGAGCCTGCACTTGGGTAGGCCAGTGAGGAGGGAGTTGCAGTAGTCATATATTGATGAGATAGAACGAGTCCAGAGACGGGGAACACAAATGGTGAAAGGTCTGAGGGATCAAACATATCAGGAGAGACTGCAGGAACTTCATATGTCCAGTCTGGAGGAAAGAAGGGAAAGGATGGACATGACCAAAACCTTTCAATACATCAAGAGGGGGAATAAGGTTCTGGACGGCAGGATTTTCAGTATGAAGCCAAGATGAAGAACACGGGACATGACCTCCAACTGACTGGAGGAAAGTTCCCAACTCATCTTAGAAAGTCATATTTTCATGAAAGGGTAGTTGATGGTTGGAATAGACCTCCAGCAGAGGTAGTGAGTCAGTCAGCAGTAAGTGGCTTCAGACATGCTTGGGGCAAACATGGATCTAGACAAAAAAAGGTAATAAAAAATCAAAAGTAAAAAAAAACCAAAATAAAAACAATTTACAAAATAAAGAGTCAGACTCAATGGAGCACTTGGTCTTTTTTCTGCTGTCACTTATTTTTGTTTTTGTTTCTTGTGTGTCTCATATGATGTGTATCAGTATAGTGTTGCTGGTTGTGATGTAGTGGTTGGTATTGTGTTGGGGGATGTGGGCAGGTAATGTAAATTGTCACTTTGAGGTTGAATTCCTAAACCTGGAGAGTCCAGAATCTGGTGCATGTATGAGCACTGGTGGAAGCTGCAAGAGCTGAGCAACTGGCTTCTGTGAGGGATGGTAGGTGTAATGATGGTGACGGGCGTAGTGTTGGGGGCTGAGGGCGGCGACGGGCGTAGTGTTGGGGGCTGAGGGCGGTGACGGGCGTAGTGTTGGGGGCTGAGGGCGGTGACGGGCGTAGTGTTGGGGGCTGAGGGCTGCGACGGGCGTAGTGTTGGGGGCTGAGGGCTGCGACGGGCATAGTGTTGGGGGCTGATGGCGGCGACGGGCATAGTGTTGGGGGCTGAGGGCGGCGACGGGCGTAGTGTTGGGGGCTGAGGGCGGCGACGGGCGTAGTGTTGGGGGCTGAGGAAAGTGGAGGTTATAAGGTTGCTGGATGTTGGCAGTGGTTGGGATGTTGGCAGTGGTTGGGATGTTGGCAGTGGTTGGTATGGTGTTGCTGGAGGAGGCCATTGATATGTCAGGGGGGCATTTAGTTGCTAAGTTTGGGTGGTGATGGGTATAGATTGGTGTAGGTTATGATCTTGTTTGTGTAGTTTTGTTTTTTTCTTTTACTATTTAGGGTGTGCTGAATGCGTTTTCCTGTCCTGGCACAGAGCTGGGTCGGCCTTCCTGGATTTTCTTAATATTGGGTATATACTGGTATGGATTATTTCCTTTACAGATTTAGGCTCCATGTATATCCGCTTACCCTGACTGCAGGAAAATGTAGCAACTAAGGTATTGTGATTTTGCTGTTTTGTTTTCCTGTGGCCGGTGATCAAAATGTTCCTAACCTGAATGTGGTTCTTCTGTGTTCGGGAGAGGGAGGATAACTTTGTCTAACTGTGACAGCTCCTGAACTCTGCTAAAAGCCTGTGTGTACAGTACAGGGGATACATAGGCTTTTATGGAGTTGAGTTTAGGAGCTTTTGGCCAAAAAAAGCCAGAAGCTCCTAAACTTGTGTTTTTAGCAGCTGCTCCATATACACGATTCTTTGCTCTTAGTGACTCCTTATTTTCATGTCTCTGTATTTTGTGATTATATTCTGTTTGGCTTTATAAATATAACGGTCCTGATCTGAGATGTCCATCTTCTGGGGGTTCACCCATTGTTCCAGATCATTAACTTTTTTTCTATGTGGGGTGGGAAGGGGGTAGGGGGGATACTCCAGACAGATCAGATATTTTATGAACACATAACAAACATGCTGACCAGAATTCAATTCTTACTATACACACCAAGAACATAATTACTAAACATGAATGCTGGGCAGGCCTTGTGCCAGACCCATCAGACATTTTGATGTACTCTTGACAAACATGCTGACTAGAAATCAATTCATACTGTACATACCAAGTCAGGGGTGGACTGACAACTCATGGGGCCCCTGGGCAATAGGGGATCATGGGGCCCCTGTGTTCTTGCCCAAACTCAAGCCTATGAAAAAGGTACCAGGGGCATATCATGGGGCCCCCTACTGACCCTCAGGCAGTGCCCGAGTTTCCAAATGGTCAGTCCGCCCCTGTACCAAGTACATTACTAAACATGAATGCTGGGCAGGCCTTGTGCCGGTCAGTAATTGGCACCATCCGGCTGTCTGTAGATGGGACTATAACTTGTATAAAGCTCTGGGCAGCCGCCATACATGACATGAACATTTATAATAGAAAATGTTTATATTGTGAAGTCCTTAGAATACATTTGTGATCGGCCGGGGTAGTCTGTGCTCCCTCCATTCTCCACAAATCTCTCAACAAAGTGCTGCGACCCTCAAATCCTATATTTATTCTGAGTTCAGTAGCTGCAACCATGAGATCTCTTCTGTCTATAATCGGTGTAATAATTCTCTCCTCCCATACAGACTGTTACCTTCAATAGCATCAGCCTCAAACCTGGTCACTCCGTGGAGGTGGAGGGCTTCATTCCATTGGACTGTAAAGAGTAAGTCATGTTTCTCCCCTCAGCTATTTATTATATATTTTCTCTGTAGAATAATTTGCAAAAAGTTTAACTTGCAAAAGTAGAAAAGTGTGCTCTGTGTACAGAACATCCTACTGATCCCCCCCTCGCTGGGGTTTTGGTATGCTCGGTCCTTCATATACCTGACAGATTGTTTGGCTCAGAGCATGTTTAGCCCAATCATTTGGGTTTCTGCATTGTTACAAAATTGCATCATATGAAATAACTGACATGCGTTCTGCTACACTTTTTTTTTTCTCCTGGACTCCAATAAACTTTATAGCTGCAGGCACTGCGGAGGAATTCATCCTCAAAATTAATAGCAGAAAGCACTTTGTCCCTACTGCATACCTAGTTAAAGGTCCAACACCTCAGGAATGGCAACAGGGAGTGAAAGGGAACATAGTAGTGACTTCTCGGCTCTTCCTTCTTGCAGGGACTCAGTAGCTCAGCTTTAATGTGATCAGCTCTCCCGCCTAGTGGTGACTCCTTGGCCCAATTCACCCTTCTCCCTTCCACAGCATTGACTTGCAGCTTGGATCACCCTTCCTCCCACACTAGTAGCATGAAATCGCAGAGTGCTTAGACCAGACCTGAATCACTTCACTGTTTCTCTTGCAAATATTCAGGATGAATTGTTCCACAGTGGCTGCAACTACAAATATCAGTGAGGGCTTGTCTCAAAGTTTATTTGTCACTCAATATCTAGACATCCGTATGTTTATATCCAGGCTACAGGTTTACTTTAGGTACTTTTGGTATAGAGATGTATTAGCAGGGCCCCATGTTATACAAGCAAACCTTTAGTGTTCTGCCTCCCAATTAGTAATTGGCTAATATTTTTGGAGACTGAAGTACCTCTGACTCCCATGGGAGTACCACTGGTGAATGACTTGAGTACTATATCTGACAAGGTCAGCTGAGTAGAATATTGGTTTCTGTCTTTCTAGGTTTGCCATCATCTTGGGAACAGATGAGAAGAATCTTGTGCTACACTTTAGTCCTCGATTTGACCATGAAGGAGTCCAGCTCATGATAGTTATGAACTCAATGGTGGACAATGTCTGGGGAGAAGAGCAGAGGGAAAGTTTCTTCCCCTTCCAGGAGGGATCTGACACCATGGTATGTCTACACTGGGAGGGGCATGTTGGATGCTGCCAAGAGGCGTCAGTGTTCATATTGGACACATCTCTGAAAGATGCAGTAGGCAGCCAGTGATGGCTTAAGTCCAGTGTATATAGACTCTGCTATGTTTGCCCCTTCAGCTCATTCCATGAAAGATGGGAATGTCCAATAGATTCCATCATGCTGCCATTGTGGCCTATGATATAATTCCTAGCAAATGGTTTTGGTTGCTCAGATTAATGGCTGAGAATTTTGCAATCACATTTTTAAAACCTTTTTGGTTTTAAATGTGGTGGTTTGAAAATGTTTTGTGATAATAGGAAGAGGGAATGGGGATACAGTAATCCCTGACATGGAAAGTCCCCTGTAAAGGCTGAATCTGGGGAGTAGTGGGGGGGGGGGGGGGGCTGGGAACATAAGATCATTGGCATCATACTACTACTCTGGTATTTTCTGTTTATGGAGAGACATGCATGTGTGCCAGGTTGAGGATACAGAGAAAATACCAGAGTGTGAGGGAGATGTAGGGAATGGATATTACTGCTGATGAATGCTCTGTTCATCTAAATTCATTTCTGGGGGCAGAATTCCTCAAACTGTGACAAGCCTTAATTTTATATGGGGTAGAATAAAATAACTGCCCCAGAATAATGGCTCTCATTTACCCAAGTCTGTCATGGTAGATGGGCCCCTTGTCCATGGACATGTATGAATTGGAGCCATGGCTGGGACAGTGGCAGATGGGGCCTTTATCAGGACAAATGTGTATTTGGCACCCCTGGAAGGGGGATACTGTTTAACATTTTAGAAAGTACAAGATTTGGATTCTTTGCAGATATGGTTTGTTCATGGTGATCTGCACATCTCAGTATTGATAACTGAGGCATAACTTTCCCTTTGATAAACACATCAAATGTTAAGCCCTGCTCCCTAGGATTCAATGCCAGAGCCCCAGTGCAGTTGAGTCACAGCACTTTCCCAATGCTAACCATTGGCCTGTAGTGTAGATGCTATATCTGTGGCATACAGCAGCCTTTCAAAAATCTCAAGGGTTTCTCTGGGGCATAGTTATGTCTTTGGGGAACCCCGTCCAAAACCAGCTCATTGGCAGTGAGTGGGGGCAATGCCCCTTACATTGGTGGCCGGTGGTCAAAATGCTCCACTTTCAGCAGTGAAAAAGTTAATCTGTGTCATGAAGCTGGCCCCACCAAGTGGTGTTGGGCCCCAAAATAAGCACTCTATCAAATTGGAGGTTAATCAGCCAAAGCTCCAGGAACCCCTAGAAGCCTCTGAAGGAACCCTGTGTGAGACTGGCTGGCAGATCAGGACTCCAAACTGGCCAACAGCTATTGATCTCCTGAGGGCTCCAGTCATTTGTTTAGGTGACAGATTGTCCATAAAATTGCAATGGAAGTGCATCCTTCTGTTTTTTTTTTACTATCCATTAATTAAATGCAACACATAAAGAATACATGCATATATCTTATGTAATAAAATTTAGTTGAAGTATTTTGGTGATGTTCTCTATGGCCAGCACTCATTGGTGGGTTTTTTCTTTTGTCTAGAAAGTTGACACTGTTACCTCTCTTACAGGCTTGCTTCCAGTTTGCACTAGACAAGATCACCATACAATTACCTACAGGAAATCCTTTCACATTTCCAGTCCGCTTCTCCACAAAGGAGATCTCCTACTTGGCCGTGAGACACCTCCAGCTCAAGTCCATCACAATAAAATGAAGAATCCAGAAATGGAGGAGCCGCCTGTCCCACGTGTTCATATCCAGGCTCTGTGGTGGCCATAGTGGATGAAGGGGTTTTTCTGGTTTTGTAACACCCCTCCCTACAATCTGCATCCTTGCTGCTCATATAGACAGACCTTGTGTTTTTGCTCAGATCATTTACTAGAAATGAATTTCATCCACATTTCAAATAAACTCCAATGAGCTGTATTGTGTCTGATCATTGTTTATTCAGCTCTAAACTGACTTTGTATTGATTGCTGTGGTGGATAGCATCCCTGCCTGCTGCATAGCGCCCTCCTGCTGGACATTTGTTGCATTACTTTCAAAAGGCACGCAGTAACCAAGAGGGTGCTAATGCTGCTTTTCCTGCATGTGTAGGCTGATTTCATGGATGTCCAGTAAGGCCAAGACTTTCTGATTATTAAATAGTTTTAAAAATGTCTGGTTCCCGCAAGCTTTAACCATTAAGTAAAAAAGGCTGAATTCTCACTGATTTGTTTTAATTGTTTGACTTTTCTTGTTGTTTTCCCCAAAAAAGTGACATTAAGTCCCTGGTCAAAGTATTTCCATGACCACACTATTGCCATTTAAAGTGAGTCGCAGAGATTGGAATGACAAATTCTATATGCAAACTGTGTTCCAAATGAGGAGAGCTGCTGTACTTATTGTGGTAATTGGGGGGGGGTCAGCTGGATTGCAGGAGGTGGGCTTTATCAAATCAGTGCTGGATTAAACAGTTCTCTCAAACACTGGATTCACTTGCTCCTCTCACTAGTTATCAGGCCCTGACCATTACAACATCGGCAGACAGATGACACCAGAAATCTGAAGAGACATAGCCGTGCCCTGGAGTGATTGTGGAGTAAAACCAGATCCCAGCAAGTATTTTCTCTATAGAAATCTGCCTTCTTAAAATAATATGCCTTCTGCCCATTTGCCAGACAAGCCTACTTTGTCACGCTCTTTAATACTATCATCCAGTCCTCGTCTCAACGCTGTACTTTCTCCACCTCCACCCAGTAACTTGCTGCTCACGAGATTGCTTCGAAAACAAGATGGAGGCATTTTGTGGGGACATCTCCACTGCACCGATATTGATCCCACTCAACATATCCTGAACAAAACCACCCTCAACGCTCTCCACTTTGACCTTGCTACTACTGTTGGCTTGACCCATTCCCTCACAACTACAGCAATCCTTTCTATCATATGCTCACTTACTACTTCAATCTCTAACTCTGCAGTGGCATCTTCCCCTCTTTAAACATGTGCTGATCACCCCCATACTTTCAGACCCCACGAGCCTTAAACTAAAAACCATCTCATTGCTCCCGTTTACCTCAACTTTACGAATGTGTTGTCCACAACTGTCTGAACTCCTTCCTCACTGACAACAATCACCTTGACCCCTCAGTCTGGGTTTTGCTTGCTACACTTCACTGAAACTGTTCTACTAAAACTCACTGCTGAAACCAATGGCCACTACTCCATACTCCTACATCTCTGTGGCCTATCATACTGTTGACCATTTGCTCAACCTCCACTTTTTTGGTCTTCAAGACTCTGACCTCTCCTGATTCTCTTCTTACCCATCGCAGCACTTTGTTGTCTGCCTTTTTTTTACTGTTTCCTCCACCACTTCCTTTCTGTAGGTCTCTCAAGGTTCTGTCCATGGACCTCTCCTCCTCTTCTCTATCTACACCTCCTCCCTTGGTCACTTGATAAACTCCCATGGCTTCCAGTGCCATCTCTGACACTCAAATCTATCTCTCTACTCCTTACACCTTCAGTCTCCTCTTGCATTGCTAACTTATTAACTGACATATCGGCATGGATGTCCTACCACTTCCTCACACTCAATCTTTCTAAAACTGAGCTCATAATATTCCCTCCTGACTGTTCCCTTCCCCCTCAAGATCAATAATCTAATTATCAGTCCTTCCCTCTCATGCCAGGGTACTAGATGTACTTCTGTACTCTGACCTGTCCTTTCAGCCCCAAATCCAATCACTGTGCAGACCTTGTCAACTTCACCTCTGTAACATCTCCAAAATATGCCCATTTTCATCACTGAAACCACTAAGCAAATTATTCACACCCTTAGGCAACACAAACTGTGTGTGCTCTCCACGGCTGGGCTCTCTTTGCCATCTAGTCAATAGGCAGAGCTGAGCTTTGGCTGCCCCCAGGTAGCACTCCCCTATTAGCGGAGGCTCTTTTCTAGTCCAGCTGCTTGGCTCCAGCTTGTGTGTGCCATGCAGATCTGGTGCCACCATCTACCATTCACTGGCCACCCTAGGCTGCTCATTGATCCCTGAGATGTGGCATAAGAGCCTGTGATTGACTTTTACCTAAAGCAGTGAGATTCATCTTTCACATGCTTACTGGTTCATATTTCCTTGACAGTATTGCAACTATTTCCGTATAGGTTCTTGTGTGTTGTACTCAACCAGCTATTCCTGATGTGGGGCTCTTTGCAGGCTTTCTCTCTTTGCCCAGCAAGACTGTACTGCACACCCCATTTCCAGTCAGGGGTCCTTTGAATGCATTGTGATTCTCAACTAGAGGACAACCTGGTCATTGAGGTTCAGCCAATGTCAAAGACACTGTGTAAGGTCATGTCTACGGGCTGGAAAAATCCGTATGTAAATGGTAGAAAACTGGCTAAAAGATCGTATTCAGGGAGTAGTGGTTAATTCATACTCTGGTCTAGGGTTATTAGTGGGGTACCCCAAGGCTCAGGGTTATTAGTGGGGTACCCCAAGGCTCAGTGTTAGTGGGGTTCCCCAAGGCTCAGGGTTATTAGAGGGGTACCCCAAGGCTCAGGGTTATTAGTGGGGTACTCCAAGGCTCAGTGTTAGTGGGGTTCCCCAAGGCTCAGGGTTATTAGTGGGGTACACCAAGGCTCAGGGTTATTAGTGGGGTACCCCAAGGCTCAGTGTTATTAGAGGGGTACCCCGAGGCTCAGTGTTATTAGTGGGGTACCCCAAGGCTCAGGGTTATTAGTGGGGTTCCCCAAGGCTCAGTGTTATTAGTGGGGTACCCCAAGGCTCAGTGTTATTAGAGGGGTACCCCGAGGCTCAGTGTTATTAGTGGGGTACCCCAAGGCTCAGGATTATTAGTGGGGTACCCCAAGGCTCAGTGTTGGGACCCTTCCTTTTTAATATATTTATAAATGATAATGGGCCTGAACTTAAATCCCGTTCCAGTCTTTGCAGATGACACCAAGCTGTGCCGGGGAATAACGTCCTTCCAGGATGTCTCCAACTTACATCCGACCTCAATGCTCTGTGTAAATGGGGGCCAATGGGGCCAATGAGGGTTAATGTTGATAAATGTAATGTTCTGCACTTGGGGGATAAGAATATGCATCATACATACTAGGGGGGTACAACTGGGGGGGTCAATGGTGGAGAAGGATCTGGGGCTTCCGACAGATCATGAGCTTAATAATTGCATGCAAGCTGCGAGTTCTAAAAAAAGCAAAATCCTCTTGTACAAAAAAAAAAAAAAGTATAGACTCCAGAGAGATTTCCCCCCCTTCCCCCCCAAAGTGCAAATCATTAGTAACACCTCATTTAGAATATGCAGTTTAGTTTTGGGCACCAATTCACAAAAAGAGGACGTACAGAGAAGGGATCCAAACTGATACGAGGCATGGAGGAGCTCAGCTATGAGGAGAGATTAGAGGAACTGAATGTATTCTCTACTGAGAAGAGGAGATTAAGGGGGGGGGGACCTGACCCCCATGTATAAATACATAAGGGGGGGGTGGGTTTGATCTCCATGTATAATACAGAAGGGGGGATATGATCTCCATGTATAATACATAAGGGGGGATATGATCTCCATGTATAATACATAAGTGGGGGTATTATCTCCATGTATAATACATAAGGGGGGATACGATCTCCATGTATAATACATAAGGGGGATATGATCTCCATGTATAATACATAAGGGGGGGATATGATCTCCATGTATAATACATAAGGGGGGGGATATGATCTCCATGTATAATACATAAGGGGGGATATGATCTCCATGTATAATACATAAGGGGGATATGATCTCCATGTATAATACATAAGGGGGGATGTGATCTCCATGTATAATACATAAGGGGGGATATGATCTCCATGTATAATACATAAGGGGGGATATGATCTCCATGTATAAAACATAAGGGGGGATATGATCTCCATGTATAATACATAAGGGGGGATATGATCTCCATGTATAATACATAAGGGGGGATATGATCTCCATGTATAATACATAAGGGGGGATATGATCACCATGTATAATACATAAGGGGGGATATGATCTCCATGTATAATACATAAGGGGGGGATATGATCTCCATGTATAATACATAAGGGGGGATGTGATCTCCATGTATAATACATAAGGGGGGATATGATCTCCATGTATAATACATAAGGGGGGATGTGATCTCCATGTATAATACATGGGGGGATATGATCTCCATGTATAATACATAGGGGGGATATGATCTCCATGTATAATACATAAGGGGGGATATGATCTCCATGTATAATACAGAAGGGGGGATATGATCTCCATGTATAATACATAAGGGGGGGATATGATCTCCATGTATAATACATAAGGGGGGGGATATGATCTCCATGTATAATACATAAGGGGGGATATGATCTCCATGTATAATACATAAGGGGGATATGATCTCCATGTATAATACATAAGGGGGGATGTGATCTCCATGTATAATACATAAGGGGGGATATGATCTCCATGTATAATACATAAGGGGGGATATGATCTCCATGTATAATACATAAGGGGGGATATGATCTCCATGTATAATACATAAGGGGGGATATGATCTCCATGTATAATACATAAGGGGGGATATGATCACCATGTATAATACATAAGGGGGGATATGATCTTCATGTATAATACATAAGGGGGGGATATGATCTCCATGTATAATACATAAGGGGGGATGTGATCTCCATGTATAATACATAAGGGGGGATATGATCTCCATGTATAATACATAAGGGGGGATGTGATCTCCATGTATAATACATGGGGGGATATGATCTCCATGTATAATACATAGGGGGGATATGATCTCCATGTATAATACATAAGGGGGGATATGATCTCCATGTATAATACAGAAGGGGGGATATGATCACCATGTGTAATACATAAGGGGGGATATGATCTCCATGTATAATACATAAGGGGGGATATGATCTCCATGTATAATACATAAGGGGGGATGTGATCTCCATGTATAATACATGGGGGGATATGATCTCCATGTATAATACATAGGGGGGATATGATCTCCATGTATAATACATAAGGGGGGATATGATCTCCATGTATAATACATAAGGGGGGATATGATCTCCATGTATAATACATAAGGGGGGATATGATCTCCATATATAATACATAAAGGGGATATGATCTCCATGTATAATACATAAGGGGGATATGATCTCCATGTATAAATACATAAGGGGGATATGATCTCCATGTATAATACATAAGGGGGGATATGATCTCCATGTATAATACATAAGGGGGGGATATGATCTCCATGTATAATACATAAGGGGGGATATGATCTCCATGTATAATACATAAGGGGGGGATATGATCTCCATGTATAATACATAAGGGGGGATATGATCACATAATATGAGACATAAAAAATATAATAACAAAGATAAGTGAATAAAATCCAAGTGCTCCATCGAGTCTGTTTCCTTTTTTAAATGTATCCTTGTTTATTTATTTATTTGTTGGTAAGTATTTTGTCTGAGTCTAGATCTGTGTTTGCCCCAAGCAAATTGAAGGTAAATTGCATTGAAGTTGTCACAGACCTCTCATACCCAGATGTACAGATGTCCCAAGTTGTAGTGGAATGTATCTCCTGCAGGACGAGTGTGACCGGCCATGAGGAGAGTTCTGGTGCTGAAGGGGTTAAGATCCATTTTCCATTTTGCTGATGACACCCAGATCTATCTCTCCACTCCCCAGCTCAACCCCTCAATCTCCTCACGTATCACAAATCTACTGAGCGACAAATCAGCATGGATGTCACACCACTACCGGAAACTCAATCTTTCAAAAACTGAGCTGTAATATTACCTCCCCCCCAATCCTCCACTCATGACTTTACCATTAAGATCAACAGCACAACCTCTGGTCCTTCCCCTCATGCCAGGGAGCTGGGCGTAGTCCTAGACTCTGACCTCTCCTTTGGGCACCACATCCACTCACTGGCTAAATCCTGCCTCCTCAACCTCCAGAACATTTCCAAAATCCGCCCCTTCCTGACCAATGACACCACAAAACAACTCATCCACGCCTTGGTTTTATCCCGCCTCGATTACTGCAACTCCCTCCTCACTGGTCTACCATTACACAGGCTATCCCCCCTTCAGTCTATTATGAATGCTGCTGCTAGACTCATACACCTTACGAACCGATCAGCGACTGCTGCCCCTCTCTGCCAATCCCTTCACTGGCCTCCACTCAGTGTCCTCCACCCCTCTCTGCCAATCCCTCCACTGGCCTCCACTCAGTGTCCTCCACCCCTCTCTGCCAATCCCTCCACTGACCTCCATTCAGTGTCCTCCACCCCTCTCTGCCAATCTCCTCACTGGCCTCCTCTCAGTGTCCTCCAGCCCTCTCTGCCAATCCCCCCACTGGCCTCCTCTCAGTGTCCTCCACCCCTCTCTGCCAATCCCTCCACTAACCTCCATTCAGTGTCCTCCACCCCGCTCTGCCAATCCCTCCACTGACCTCCGCTCAGTGTCCTCCACCCCTCTCTGCCAATCCCTCCATTGGCTTCCATTCAGTGTCCTCCACCCCTCTCTGCCAATCCCTCCACTGACCTCCACTAAGTGTCCTCCACCCCTCTCTGCCAATCCCTCCACTGGCCCCCACTCAGTGTCCTCCATCCCTCTCTGCCAATCCCTCCACTGACCTCCACTCAGTGTCCTCCACCCCTCTCTGCCAATCCCTCCACTGGCCTCTACTCATTGTCCTCCAAACCTCTCTGCCAATCCCTCCACTGGCCACCAGTCAGTGTCCTCCACCCCTCTCTGCCAATCCCTCCACTGACCTCCGCTCAGTGTCCTCCACCCCTCTCTGCCAATCCCTCCACTGACCTCTGCTTAGTGTCCTCCACCCCTCTCTGCCAATCCCTCCACTGGCTTCCATTCAGTGTCCTCCACCCCCCCCCTGCCAATCCCTCCACTGGCCTCCATTCAGTGTCCTCCACCCCTCTCTGCCAATCCCTCCACTGGCCTCCACTCAGTGTCCTCCATCCCTCTCTGCCAATCCCTCCACTGGCTTCCATTCAGTGTCTTCCAACCCTCTGTGCCAAACCTTCCACTGACCTCCACTCAGTGTCCTCCACCCTTCTCTGCCAATCTGATTCATCCCAACGAGATCATCCCCCGCAGCTATCACCTTTTGTATCACCTCCCCCTTCCTTTAGATTGTAAACTCCATAAGCCGGAGCCTCCTATTCCTTCTGTACTGAAATGTATTGTAATTGTATTGTCTCCCGTTATATTGTAAAGCTCTGCGCAAACTGTTGGCGCCATAAATCCTGGATAATAATAATCATAATTTTAGCACGTCCACTATGGGGCGCCTGGCTGTGCCGTGCCCCCCCCCCATACTAGGATCAGTAATGACAATTTCTGGGATGTCATGCCTCTCATGTGATGTATTGGAGGTCCTGATTCCTCTACATGGATCTTTAGTTGGACCTCATTTAGAATACTGTGTCCAGTTCTGGAGATCTCACTTCCATGAAGATATTGATGAGATAGAACGAGTCCAGAGACGGGGAACACAAATGGTGAAAGGTCTGAGGGATCAAACATATCAGGAGAGACTGCAGGAACTTCATATGTACAGTCTGGAGGAAAGAAGGGAAAGGATGGACATGACTAAAACCTTTCAATACATCAAGAGGGGGAATAAGGTTCTGGAGGGCAGGATGTTCAGTATGAAGCCAAGATGAAGAACACGGGACATGACCTCCAACTGACTGGAGGAAAGTTCCCAACTCATCTTAGAAAGTCATATTTTCCTGAAAGGGTAGTTGATGGTTGGAATAGACCTCCAGCAGAGGTAGTGAGTCAGTCAGCAGTAAGTGGCTTCAGACATGCTTGGGGCAAACATGGATCTAGACTCAGACAACACACCAATATAATAAATATATAAATAAATAAGGAAGCATTTAAAAAGGAAACAGACTTGATGGACCACTTGGACTTTTTCTATTGCCACTTATCTTTGTTATTATATCTTTTATGTCTCATATGATGCCATGCATCTCATGTGATGTCAGAGGTCTCATGTGATGTCAGGGGTCTCATATGATGTCATGCATCTCATGTGATGTCAGGGGTCTCATATGATGTCATGCATCTCATGTGATGTCAGGGGTCTCATATGATGTCATGCATCTCATGTGATGTCAGGGGTCTCATATGATGTCATGCATCTCATGTGATGTCAGGGGTCTCATATGATGTCATGCATCTCATGTGATGTCAGGGGTCTCATATGATCTCATATGATGTAATGTGTATCAGGTAATGTAAATTGTTACTTTGCGGTTGAATTCCTAAACCTGGAGATTCCAGAATCTGGTGCAGCTCTGCATAGAAACCAATCAGCTTCCAGGTTTCCCTGTCAAAGCTTCATTGATCCAGCTGAAGGGAGAAGCTGATTGGCTCCCATGCACAGCTGCAGCAGATTTTGCACTCTCCAGTGTTAGGAAATCTCCCCCTTTGTGGTGTAGAAATGACTTTGAGGATAGTCCTCTTTTGCCCCCTTGCTGTTTGTGGTGAGTGGTGACATCCCAGCAGAGTGACGATGGACGACCCATGCTCAGTCACAGCGGATCCACATTTCATTCACTCTCTGTAATGAGTGGTTCTGGAACAATTGTCAGTCCAGGGAGCAGTGGGCGGAGTGATCCCTCCCTCCTGACTGGCTCCACCCTCAGCAGACCTCCTATATAAGAAGAAGTAGAAGAGCAGCTGATCACAAGTGTCTCTGATAAGGAAGCAGGATGGCAGATACTGTGAGTATGAGCACTGGTGGAAGCTGCAAGAGCTGAGTGTATGGCTTCTGTGAGGGATGGTGGGTGTAGTGTGGTGGTGAGTATTGGTTTGCTTGGCGTGGACACAAGTTGGTGTCGGGCTGGTTTGATGTGGGTGGTGGAGGTATATGTATGAGCACTGGTGGAAGCTGCAAGAGCTGAGCAAATGGCTTCTGTAGGTAGTGGTGGGTGTAGTGGTTGTTATAGGTTTGCTTGGGGTGGACATGGGTTGTTGTTGGGTGTAGGAAGTTGTAGGTATATTTCTGGTTGTCTCTGTACCACTGAGGAATATGGGTCATGCTGAGATAGGGTTGCTTGATGTGGGCAGTTGGTTGGTGTGGGTCAGTATTTTAGTTCTTGTACATCTATTTATGTATTGTGTGATGTATGTTTTGTTGTTCTGGCCCAGAATTGGGTCTGCCTTCCTGTGTATTCTTAGTATTGGGTATATACTGGGATTTTTTTTCTCTCCCCCCCCCCTTCATATGTTCACTACTAGTGGGAGCTGCAAAGGTGAACAAATGTGGTGTGTTGGTTGATATAGGTTTGCTTGGGGTGGACATATTTTGGTGTGGGAATATAGTTTCTGGTTCTAGTTGGTGTACCATTGAGAAATGTGGGTTATGGTGAGTATAGGGTGGCTTGATGTGGGGTTGTTGGCTGTGGATTTGTTTCAGTTTAGGTTATAATGCATGTATTTTGGTCTTCTGGCACAGAGCTGGGCCGTCTTAATATTGGGTATATACTGGTATGGCTCACACTCCCCTCCTCCACACTTGCCCATAGTGGCTCATTATATCCATGCCTTCCCCTCTGTGATTTATACTAATGTGCAGTGTTATAAACGGTCCGGTTCTGAGATGTGACATGTCCATCCGCTCTGGGTTAAACCATTTGTGCCATATTAACTCTTTCCATGCAGGATGGAAGCTGGGGGTGGGAAGGGTGTAGGGGGAATACGCTGGACAGATCAGATATTTGATGCACACATGATGACAAACTAACATGCTGACCAGAATTCAATTCATACTGTACCCACCAAGTACATAATTACTAAACATGAATGCTGGGCAGGCCTTGGCACCATCCGGCTGTCTGTAGATGGGACTATACCTTATAAAGGTCTGGGCAGCTGGCATACATGATATGAATGTTAGAGAAAATGTATATATTGTCATGTCATTGATGTGTTATCAGACATTTGTGATCTGCTGGGGATGTCTGAGCTCCTCCACTCTCCCACAAAGTGCTGCCACCCACAGAAATCCCAAACTTATTCTGAGTGCAACCATCAGATGTCTCTCCTGTCTATAAATGGTGTAATAACCCCCCCCCCATTATACAGGGAGTAATAATTCTCTAATTTCTCCCATACAGACTTTTACCGTTAATAACTTCAGCCTCAAACTTGGTCACTCGGTGGAGGTGAAGGGCTTCATTCCGGTGGACTGTGAAGTGTAAGTCACGGTTCCATCCTCAGCTACTTATTATACAATAGATGTCTGCTCTCTGTATAATTTGCCTAAAGTTTACCTTGCAGAAGCAGGAAAGTGTTCCATGTACAGTACATCCTACTGACCCCTACACGCTGGGAATTCGGCATGCGTGGTCCCTCAAATGCCTGACGTTGTGTTCCTCACAGCAAACTTAGCTTAAATGTTTGTGTCTACATTGACACAATTTCACCATATGAGATGCCAGCTGACTTCTATCTCTCTCCTCCTGGACCTCACCAAACTGTATAGCTGCAGGCACTGTGGAGTAATTTTTCCTCAATCTACAGTAAAGCGCTTCATCGCTACTAATTACCTAGTTAGAGGTCCAATGGTAAGAGGGAATGAAAGGGCACAAAGTAGTGACTTCTCAGCTCCCCCTCCTAGCAGTGACACCTTAGCCCAGATCACCTTTCTCCCTGTCTATTTGGATTGAACACGGTCATTCAAGTCTGATCTCAACCTCTCTGCATGCCCATCCCAACACACGTTCCTGCTTTAAAAATGGCTGTGTATAAGTGACCGTCGGCTGGAACCGAACACATGCCTGATGAAGGGTGACTGCAAGACTCCAATATGTTGCCACACTGTAACTATGTAATCGTTCATTAAAATGTTTGGACCCATATTGGTGATCCTTGGTGTGCTGGTGACATCCTCCCAGACTTGAATGACTTTACTGTGTTTTTCTTGTGAACTTTCATGAGAAATTCTCCAGTGGCTGCAACTACAAATGTCAGTGAGGGATTCTCTCAGAGCTTAGTTACTTTCTTTTTTTAAGAATATGTAGAAAAGTCTGTCCATATCCAGGCTACAGGTTCACTTTAGGTACTCTTGGCATAGAGTATTACCAGGACCCCATGTTCTTCAAGCAAACTGTCGGTTTTAGTCTCCAAAAATATTATCTGACATAATTGTGACCTTGTATGTGAATCAGAGGTACTTCTCCCACCCGAGTACCACAGGTGAAGGACTCGAGTACTATATCTGACCAGAACTGAGCAGGATATTTGCTTTTTCTGTCTTTCTAGGTTTGCCATAAACTTGGGAACAGATGTGAAGAATTATGTGCTACACTATAATCCTCGCTTTTCCTATGGTCAAGACCGGCTCGTGTTAAACTTGAACTCAAAGGTGAACGGTGTCTGGGGAAAAGAGCAGAAGGAAAACTTCTTCCCCTTCCAGAAGGGATCGGACACCACGGTATGTCTACACTGGGAGGGGAAGGAAAAATGGTGGAAAGGGCAAAGTGTCATCACTGTTCATATTGGACACATCAGTCTCTAAAAGATGCAGTAGGCAGCTAGTGATGGCTTAGGTAAAGGGTATATAGGCTTTCTTTGCTATGATGGGTCAATCCTTCAGCTCATTCAATGGAGGATGAGACCCTTCCACATGGGAAGATGCAATGGATTTCATCATGCTGCCATTGATATACCACCTAGCAAATGGTTGCTGTTGGTAACATTAATGGTTGTCAGAAGGAAAATGTTACATGAAAACATTTTGCAACCCATTTTGTGTATGCATGTCATTGATGTCATACATGTTGGATGAATATTTTAGGAAAACGAGGGAATAGGGATAAGGAAATCCCTGACATGGACTCTGTAAAGTCTCAATCTGGGGAGTAGTGGGGGGCTGGCCTGCAACTTTAAATCGTGTTTTACCCTAAGCCAGTCATGGTAGATGAGACCCTTGTCCAAGGGCTCACTTGAGCCATGGCTAAGAGGTGTGTATTGGGGCTCCTGGAAGGGGGAGATTGTCATCTGACAGGGAATCCTGTAGAACAGAGCCTTTAGCACTTTCATGGTTCTAATATTTGGCATGTAGTGTAGATGTTGTATAGCTTGCATGGCATACAGCAGCCTCTCCACCACTGGCCCCAGTGAAACCATTGAAATTTTTTTGATCTCTGGGAAACCCTTACTAAAACCATTTCAGTGTGTTGCCCCATTTCTGGTAGTGGTCAAAATGCCACTCTTACAGGCAGTGAGAATTTGTGTCATGAAGCTGGCTCCACAAACTTGTGTTGGGGGTCCAAAAATAGGCAGGTACCATCAAATGGTAGTTTAATTGGCCACAAGTCTAGGTACCCCTAGAAACCTCTGGAGTCCAGGTCTGCTGGCCATTCTCACCCAGGGTTCCTTCAGACTGGCCATAAGCTATCGATCTGAGGGCTCCAGTCATTGATCTAGATGACAGACCGTCCTCAGACCCTGTTACTAAAACATTGCAGCTTCATAAGCACATCCTTCCTTAGTCCAGCAAGCTGACACTGCCATCTTTTCTTACAGGTTTCCTTCTTGTTTGAGCAAGACAAGATCACCATACAATTGCCTACAGGAAATCCTTTAACATTTCCAGTCCGCTTTCCCATAAATGAGATCTCCTACTTGGGTTTGGAAACCCTCCAGCTAAAGTCCATCACACTGACGTGAAGAATCTGCAATAGAGGAGCCACCTCTCCCACGTGTCCATATCCCGGCTCTTGTGAAATGGCCATAATGGATGGAGAGAAATGTTATCCTGTCTTGTACCCTTCTCCTTCCAATCTGCCTCCTTGCTGCTCATGTAGCCATACATTGTGCTTTGCTCAGATCACTTGCTAGAAATGAATTTCATCCACATTTCAAATAAAATCCAATGAGCTCTATTGTGTCTGATCAATCTTATTATTGAGCACTAAACTGACTCTGTATTCATTGCTGTAGTCAATAGCGCCCTCCTGCTGGAGGTTGGTTGCATTACTTCTAGGCTGCATTCACACTTGAGCCGCTTGTAGCTTTAAGTTCTGAAGCTCAAACTTGAGGAAATAAAATTTGTTCTCTATGGTGCCTGTTCACACCTGATCACACAAACGGGCACCATAGAGAACAATTTGAGGTTTTTGGAGCTTCAAGCTACAAAATGCTCAAGTGTGAATGTAGCCTTAGAAGGTACACAGTAGCTGTGGCAGTGAATGTAGTAGTACCCCAGCAGGGGAAGGAGATGCTGGAGCAGCTTTAGTCTCAGTGTACGGGTAGTAGACTAGGGGTAGTAGTAACTACATAGCATGGGGAGTAAAGTGGTGGCAGCATAGGAAGGATAGTGTTGAGAAAATGTAATATTTGTAGCAGGGGGTATGGCGGCTATAAGGTACATTGGGTGGAGGAGGGGTAGGAGTAGTTCTAGCAGAAGTGTGGTAGTAATGGCATAGCATTGGTAGTGATAGGAGTAGTACTAGTTGTAGTAAGATGGTGCCAACCAGTCAGTGTATAGACTGCAGCTGGTTGGCACCAGCAGACAGAACATGAACATCACTTTGGCAGCTTGGGCTAAGAAGGGTGCCAGGCCGTCCCCACACAACTGCTGTGCCCAGTGGTGTATTTAGGTTTTGTGCTGCCCTAGCACAACGATTGTCTGCCCCCACGGAGAGAGCCTGACATTGACCAACACACCTGTCCACCAACCGGTAGAGCCGAAATGGTGAAAGGTCTGAGGGATCAAACATATCAGGAGAGACTGCAGGAACTTCATATGTACAGTCTGGAGGAAAGAAGGGAAAGGATGGACATGACCAAAACCTTTCAGTACATCAAGAGGGGGAATAAGCTTCTGGAGGGCAGGATTTTCAGTATGAAGCCAAGATGAAGAACACGGGACATGACCTCCAACTGACTGGAGGAAAGTTCCCAACTCATCTTAGAAAGTCATATTTTCCTGAAAGGGTAGTTGATGGTTGAAATAGACCTCCAGCAGAGGTAGTGAGTCAGTCAGCAGTAAGTGGCTTCAGACATGCTTGGGGGAAACATGGATCTAGACTCAGACAACACACTCACCAATAAATAAACAAGGATACATTTAAAGGAAGCAGACTTGATGGACCACTTGGACTTTTTTCTGCTTTCACTTATCTGTTATTTTTATGATTGTGATGTCAGGGGTCTCATGTGATGTAATGTAAATTGTTACTTTGCGGTTGAATTCCTAAACCTGGAGAGTCCAGAATCTGGTGCAGCTCTGCATAGAAACCAATCGGCTTCCAGGTTTCCCTGTCAAAGCTTCATTGATCCAGCTGAAGATAGAAGCTGATTGGCTCCCATGCACAGCTGCAGCAGATTTTGCACTCTCCAGTGTTAGGAAATCTCCCCCTTTGTGGTGTAGAAATGACTTTGAGGATAGTCCTCTTTTGCCCCCTTGCTGTTTGTGGTGACATCCCAGCAGAGTGACGATGGACGACCCATGCTCCGTCACAGCGGATCCACATTTCATTCATTCTCTGTAATGAGGTTCTGGAACAATTGTCAGTCCAGGGAGCAGTGGGCGGAGTGATCCCTCCCTCCTGACTGGCTCCACCCTCATATAGGTCTGCTAAGAAGTAGAAGAGCAGCTGATCACAAGTGTCTCTGATAAGGAAGCAGGATGGCAGATAATGTGAGTATGAGCACTGGTGGAAGCTGCAAGAGCTGAGTGAATGGCTTCTGTGGGGCATGGTGGGTAATGGTGAGTATTGGTTTGCTTGTTGTGGACACAAGTTGGTGGCGGGCTGGTTTGATGTTGGTGGTGGAGGTATATGTATGAGCACTGGTGGGAGCTACAAGAGCTGAGTAAATGGCTTCTGTGGGGGATGGTTGGTGTAGTGTAGTGGGCTGAGGATGGTGATGGGGTATGGTGTTGTCGGCTGAGGATGGTGATGGGTGTAGTGTTGCTGTGTGTGTAATGTGGAGGGTATAAGGTTGCTAGATGTTGGCAATGGTTGGTTTGGTGTTGCTGGAGGAGGCCATTGATATGTCGGGGGGCATTTAGTTGCTGAGTTTGGGTGGTGATGGGTATAGCTTGGTGTATGGTATGATATTAGTTCTTTGTCTGTGGTGTGTGTGGGGGGGGGGCGTTTGCTATCAAACTCATTGGTGGCCCCTTACGTTGGTGGCCAGTGGTAAGAATGCCCCACTTACAGCAGTGGTCAAAATTCCACTTACAAGCCGTGAAAAGCTCATTGGCATCATGAAGCTGGCACCCAAAACACAGGTACCATTAAATGGGAGGTTAATCAGCCAAAGCTGAAGGAACTCTGGGTGGGTGAGAATGGCTGGCAGACCAAGACTCAACTGGCCAACAGCTATTGATCTGAAGGCTCCAGTCATTGTTCTAGGGGACTCTGTCACTAAAACTTCAACACAAAGAATACATGCACATATCTTCTGGAAAGGTTTTAGTTGTGTATTGTCTGTACAGCCAGCAGTCATTGACTTGCCACCTTTTCTTACAGGTTTCCTTCTTGTTTGAGCTGGACAAGATCACCATACAACTACCTGCAGGAAATCCCCTCTCCTTTCCAGTCCGCTTCTCCATAGAGGAGATCTCCTACTTGGGCTTGAGAAGCCTCCAGATAAAGTCCATCACACTGAAATGAAGAATCCAGCAACAGAAGAGGCACGTGTCCATATTCAGGCTCTGTGAAACGGCCATAGTGGATGAAGAGGTTTTTCCTGTTTTGTGCCTGATCAATAATTTTTTTTTTTTTTTCTTATTCAGCTCTAAACTGACTTTGTATTGATTGCTGTGGTGGATAGCATTTCTGCCTGCTGCATAGCGCCCTCCTGCTGGAGGCTTGCTGCATTACTCTTACCTGTAAGAGGGTGCTAATGCTGCATTTCCTGCATGCATAGGCTGATTTCTTGGATTTCCATTAAGACTAAAACTTTCTGATTTTAAATATTTTATAAAATGTTTGGCTTCCCTGAGCTTTAACTCTAGATTTTAAGCAAAAGGCTGATCTCACACGGATCTGTTTTCTCTTCTGGTTTTTATTTTTTCCTTTTTTAGAATCCTGCTTGCTGCATTTTTGGTTGCAAAAAAAATGCTGTAAATGTTTGCCGCAGACCAGCGTGTAAGTTGCCTAACAATTACATGCTGAAAAAGTGGCAGCTGCAGAGGTAGGGTATGGGCATGACCCAGGTAGGGTGGAGGGATACTGGAAATTAAACATAATCATGGCCACCAATTATTGTACAATGGCCAGTTATTTATCAGAGAGAACAGACACCAATTCTTAAGGACCTGGCTTTATTGTACTTGACTTTTAGGTTTGGCAGTGCCACCCAATGTCATGTCGCCTTGGCAACCTGTACCGGCCACCAGCTATTCATAACCAGCTCAGTGGGAACACTCCAGTAATTTTACACCATTATTCACCTGGAATAAACCATGGTAAGTACTTCCTTCATGAACCCCCCCCCCATCATACATATTTGTGACCCTTAAGTTCAAACATTAACAACAATTTTACTTTTTCGCACCATCAAGGATCTGCTGATGTTACAAAAGTACATTCTCTAACCATACCTAAATTCCCTAAACTTGTGCATTACTGGTCATAATCTATATCTGTACATCTACCACTAGGGTAGGTGGGTGGGCCAAATTGCTCACCACATTCTGTACCTCCAAGACTTTGCTAACCTCTGATCCCCTCCTCCCCATGTCATATTCTGAACTCTTCTGACTTGTGTTTCTTCTCCTCTACCACCCCCCCCCCCCCCACCATGCAGTGTACTGTGGCTTGAATTCAGTGTTTGGGGGTCGTCTGACAAACTGTCTCCGCCCACTAGACCCAAAAAGAACAATCTTACTTCCATCAGCCCACAAAATGTTGCGCCATTTCTCTTTAGGCCGGTCAATGTGCTCTTTGGTAGATTGTAACCTCTTCAGCACACGTCTTTTTCCCAACAGTGGGACTTTGCGGGGACTTCTTGCAGATAGCTTGGCTTCACATCGGCGTCTTCTAATTGTAACAGTCCTCACAGGGAACGTCACACCTTCTTTCATCTTCCTGGAGCTGATTGTTGGCTGAGTCCTCACAGGGAACGTCACACCTTCTTTCATCTTCCTGGAGCTGATTGTTGGCTGAGTCCTCACAGGGAACGTCACACCTTCTTTCATCTTCCTGGAGCTGATTGTTGGCTGAGTCCGTCCCATTTTGGCTATTCTTCTATACATTCCAATGGTAGTTTTTCGCTGTCTTTCAGGTTTTGGTTGCCATTTTAAAGCATTTGCCATCATTTTAGCTGAGCAGCCGATCATTTTCTGCACTTCTTTATATGTTTTCCACTCTCCAATCAACTTTTTAATCAAGGTACGCTGTTCTTCTGAACAGCAGCTAAACTCGGAAGCAGATCAGGCAGCAATTGCTGAAGGGTACAACATACATTACAGCTCACTGATTAGTTGCTAGCGGTTACAGCACGTGATTCTGGATTGGTTGATGGAGGTTGCTACACAATATTACCACTCACTGGTTGTTAGAGGTTCCTGTACATCATTACTGATCACCCATTGGTTGCTAGAGGTTACTATGCATCCTTACCACTTACTGAATGGTTGTTAGAGGTTACAGCACTTAATTATCTCACCCATTGGTTGCTGAAGGTTACAGCACATCATCTCCTTACAGCCTGCACACCAGGACTGAAGGTAAGGGGACCCACCAATAGAAAACTCCTGGGATCAATGGCAGTGCTGGGGGGAGAATTGATGGGAGCAGTGGTGGGGAGGATGGGGGTAAGTGGCAGTGCTGAGATGGGATGAGTGACAGTGTTTTGGTGGGATGGGATCAATGGCAGTCCTGGATGGGGATGGGAGGTGACATTTCTACACTGACCGCCAGTGTTAGGGGGATTAAAACTGATGACTAATGTAAGGGGGATTCACATTGACCACCAGTATTAGGTCAGGTCTGCACTTACCACCAATATAAAGGGAAACTCACACTGGCCACCAATGTACTTGAAAATTTGCATTGACCACCAAGGTAAAGAAGAGTTTACACTGACAACTAATGTAATGGGAGATTTTACACCAGCACATTTCTACACTGGTCACCAATGTAAGGGGGCATTTACACTGACCACCAGCAGAGGTGTTGGTGGCTGGAACCTCAGGGGCATAATATATATGTGAATGCCACATTGATGTCACTACATAGGAATGTTGCCATTATTTACATGTGATTACTGACAAGGTCTGCACATGTGAGTCATCTGTACATGGCAATAGGACAGAGCTGGGCAGCATAAGTGACAGCACTGAGATATTGGACACAGCCTGGGACAAAGATTTCAAGGGACAAGGAAATGTAAACCAATACAGTTGGCAAGTATGGGGCAGATGTTTTGGGCCACACAACAATGACTGGGCCCAGGGCAGCTGTCCCTTTTGCCTTTCCTTAAAGATGGCCCTGGTGTAGCTTCAGGGCATTGTGGCATAATCAAGGATTGCCAATGTGTTGGTAACTTCAGTTGGGTTTTTACTAATGGGTCTAACAAATCCATTTTTTGTAGAGTCAAACTGATTTTCAATTGCTATGGGCCCCAATAAGCTTTGGAAATATGATCCTAGAGCCATTATATGGTAGGTGGTACAAGATCTAAGGCATTTCTTTACTTCAGTTTTCAAACCTGGCTCATAGACCTGGTCAGTGCTACTTGCCACAATTTTCAAAGCACCCAGGTCTCCCCAGAAAAAATGTGCCAGTTTGAGAAGCTACCATCTGTACAGCTAGGACACCAACAGTTTCTCAACAATGTCTTCCCCCAACCTTGCTAACCAATAAAGTAAGTCTTTGTTGATTGCAACATTAGGCCATCTCTCATTTGCTTACAGCTTTTGGGGATTCCTAACTTATAACTACAATCTATTCACTTGCCAGGGCCAGAGTAGGGTTATGCATCTGGACTATGCCAAAAAACGTACCTTGGACACCTCCAGTTTAGGGAGGGTAAGACTAAAGATGGTCTCCTCTCTCCTCCCCAAACATAACTTGTAAAGGAGATGTCTCTCCACTCCCTCACAGCTTAGTTTCAGGACCTATCTTCCTGTCACTGGAAACCTTCCCACTTTGGGCTGGGGAAGCAGACTCTTCATCATACTCAACATTGCACATGTCATCGTCTGAGATTTTTATAACAATGTCCTCCAAATGTTGGAGGTCTGTTCTACCCATCTGGTCAGACTTCTTCCTCCCCACAGTTTGTAGAATCTGGGAAAGGTGTGTTCCGCTTTCATAGGTTGTACCGGATTTCTTACCAGTCCACCGTCATGTAGACCTCTCTCGTGTGCTATTAAAATAGTGTAGAATATTATAGGCAAAATCATTGTGGATAACTCATGGTAGTTGTGTGAGTCATGTGATTGGGGCTGGGTTATTGCAGGTCAGCTGGATGATTCAACTGGTTGTTTCTCTATCGCCTTGTCCTGACTCTGGGTGACCATAGAACCTTCCAGAAGACAATAAAAAGGAAGGGGTGGAGGCCCAATCTGCATATTAATGGTAGGTCTTGCCAATCCCAGGTTTGGTGGAGTGGTTGACTGGCCTATAAATATGGGGGAGTCAGGCTGACAGGGGAGTCATGTGGAAGATGGATTGCTGAGATGACTGTCGGTGGCTAAGAGAGGTACCCTAGGGCTGGGGGGGCCAGCCTCTAGGCTAGACTCGGGCTGGCTCAGGAGGATACATTCTGCAGAATGTTGCAGATGGTATTAAGGTCTGGAGCAGCAAAGATGACAGTGTGAGGACAGCAGCACACTTTTGGATCTACAAGGGGAAACACTGCTGAACATAGCAAGCTTTCTAAAAACAGCGCTGGGCTCAATCTTTCATCCTTGTCCCAGGAGATGTTCTGAGAGGCCAAGAGAGAAAGTGATGCTTGCAGGCTGTGGAGCTGCTCTATAAAGGGGACATAGCTACAAGGAGTGAAGTGATTGTTTTGAGGCGCTGCAAATCCCTTGCCTGGGCAGCTGCTACTGAGCCACGATGACTGATAGCTTTCAGGAAAAGAACAGTCCAGGATCTGCTTTCGTACATAGGAAGGAAGTGTCCCCCATTTCATTGATTCAAGCCAACCTGAGAATCCCATAATTCTTATTTCCTTATCCAAGTTGAATTCCCCAAAGAAAACAAAAACCCAAGCCCATGGGCTGGTCCCTGTCTTTGGTTGCAAGTCTGTGTGAGAAATTCTTGTTTTCTGTGTGGAGGGACGCTTAGGGTTATCCACAACACAGCAGCCCTTACAAGGGTAGCACTACACCCCATTTTAGGAGAGGGGTCCTTTGAATGCATTGTAGTCATCAACTGGGTTTCAGTCACAGCTCTCCTGGACTCAGGGAGTATGGTGACCGTGGTAGCAGACAACCTGGTCATTGAGGTTCAGCCAATATTATTTTAGGTACTTAAAGAGCGCCATCCATTTACACATATTATGTATTCACATCAGTCCCTAACCCACAAGGGGTGTACAATCTAAGGTCCCTAACCCTTAAGGGGTGTACAATCTAAGGTCCCTAACTCACATTCATACACATACTAGGGACAATTTAGACAGGAGCCAATTAACCTACCAGTATGTCTTTGGAGTGTGGGGGGGAAACCGGAGTACCCAGAGGAAACCCACACAGGCAGAACATGCAAACTCCAGGCAGGTGATGCCGTGGTTGGGATTCTAACCAACGCCCCGAGTACTGCCAGGTGGACGTGCTAACCATTTAGCCACTGTGCTGCCCCATAAAGACACTTTGGGTTGCCTGTATTCACAGAGATACAAGGACCTACCCACTGGTGCCCATATTCATTACTACCATCTATAGATCTATTGAATATGAGGCTGAACTGGTAAAAAAATATCCTGTACATCCAATGATGGTGGGATGCAATGTTCCCAGATACCTGAAACTGAGGAAGAAGGGATCTGAACAGATGGGTAGAGCCAACATTTAGAGGACATTGTTATAAACATCCCAGATGATCTATGCGATGTTGAATATGATAAAGTGTCTGCTTTCCCAGCTCAAAGTGGGAAGGTTGCCAGTGCCAGGAGGACCCTAAAAACGTAGACGTACCCACCATAAACTGGAAGTGTCCAAGGTATGTTTTGGCGCAGTCCAGATGCATAACCCTAAAAATCTAGCAGCGAATGAGATATGGCCTGATTTTGTAGTCAATAAAGACTTACTTTATTGGGTTAGCAAGGTTCAGGAAGACACTGCTGAGCAACTGGTGGTGCCCCAGCTGTACAGATGGTAGGTTCTCAAACACATGTTTTGTGGGCATACCTGGAGGCTTTCAAAGCAGAGGCACATATCACTGACCAGTTCTATTACCCGGGCTTCAAAACCGAAGTTAAGAAATGCTTTAGATCTTGTCCCACCTACCAGAACACCACTCTAGGATCACATTTTCTAGGCTTCTTGGGGCGCATATCAATTGAAAGTAAGTTTGACCAACAATCGAGCTAAATAGGTCCATTGGTAAAAATGTAACTGAAAAGTTTTAGCACATATTAGTGATCCTGGATTATGCCAATTGCTGGCCTGAAGCTTTACTTCTATTTCACCAATTTACTAGAACAGGTTTTCCCAATGATGGGTGTAAACTAATTCAGATTAGACAGCTGAGCACATTCTATCATCTGCAGATGGATGGCCTGGTGGAACATTTCAATAAAACCCTAAAACCTGTGCTTAAGCGGATGGCACAAGAGGATGAGAAAGATTGGGAGTGACATATTGCCCTCACTCCTTATAACCATTTGTGCACCACTTCCAGCCTCCACCCCTTGAATTGTTTTTTTGCTGGCCAACTTAAAGTTATTCTGGGGACCTACAACACTCACAGCTACTACTCCTACCTTCTGGGGACCTCCTACAACACTGATACTACTACCTTCTGGGGACCTCCTACAACACTGATACTACTACCTTCTGGGGACCTCCTACAACACTGATACTACTACCTTCTGGGGACCTCCTACAACACTGATACTACTACCTTCTGGGGACCTCCTACAACACTGATACTACTACCTTCTGGGGACCTACAACACTCACTGCTACTACTCCTACCTTCTGGGGACCTACAACACTCACTGCTACTACTCCTACCTTCTGGGGACCTACTACAACACTCACTGATACTACTCCTACCACCATTGCAACCAATGCCCTTACTATGCAACACTTAGTAGCATAGTGGTTAGGAGAAATTGTAGCACCAAGTATTGCATAGTAAGGGGTGTGGTAGTAGAATAAATCAAATATAGGAGTAGCAGTAGTTGTACCAGTGGGGTTGGTGGTAGTAGCATCTTAAGAGGAAAGGAAGTGGTGGTACTACTCAGTAGCATAGTGATTAGGAGTAATTGTAGCACTGAGTGTACTACCACCACTTCCTTTCCTCTTAAGATGCTAATACCACCAACCCACTGGTACAACTACTGCTACTCCTATGTAGGATCTATTGTTCTACCATACCCCTTACTATGCTGCTACTGCAAATATCACACCTATTGACTACCACACTGCTACAGATACCAAATCCTCCTACCACTACCCTTTCTATGCCACTTGTTTACTACGTTTTTACGAGTACCCCTAGCACTGCTCCTGCCAACACTGGGGTAGTACCACATTCACTGCCGCAACTACTGCCCATACCCCACCACTGCCTATACTGGGCAAATCCACTACAGCTGCTTTTCTTGCATTTGATCTACATAGTTTGGACCTTCTGAAACTGCATTTCTCACCATGCAGTAGACCAAACACTCTAACCAGTCAACCCACCAAACACTCTGTATACAGCTTTCAGTCTAGAGCCAGAAAAGTTACATCAAAAAGAAATAAATAGTTTTACAGGAAGTCAGACCATGCAGGCAGAAAATGTCATTCACACCCTCTGTTGGGTACTGCCTGCCTTTTAAAGGGTAAGGCAACAAAGGCTCCAGCAGGAGGGCGCTATGCAGCAGCAGAGATTTGCTTTCAACTTCAGAAATCAATCCAAAGACAGTTTAGCACTAAATAAGATGATTGATCAGACACAATAGAGCTAATTGGATTTTATTTGAAATGTGGATAACATTCATTTCTAGTAAAATGATCTGAGCAAAGCACAATGGTGTCTACATAAGAAGCAAGGATGCAGATTGAAGGAAGGGGGTACAAGACAGGATTAAGGAATGTTATTCCCCTTCATCCATTATGGCCATTTCACAGCCTGGATATGGACACGAGGGACAGGGGGCTCCTCTATTGCAGCATTCATCATTTTAGTGTGATTGACTTGAGCTGGAGACCTATCATGGCCAAGTAGGAGATCACCTCTATGGGAAGGCGGACTGGAAATGTGAAAGGATTTCCTGTAGGCAATTGTATGGTGATCTTGTCTAGCTCAAACTTGAAGGAGACCTGTAAGAAAAAAAGATGGCAGTGTCAGCTTGCTGGATTACAAAAAGTCAATGAGTGTTGGCTGGAGAGACCACCAAGCCATTCATTTCAACAAAAATCTTTCCATGAAATATGTAGACCAAAGTATAAAGGGCATTTTCTTCATTGACTACCAATGAATTGGTTTTAAAAGGGTTATTCAAAACCTAAAGTTTAAGGGATCCTCTGGGGCAAAAGGTTGGGAAAGGCTGCTGTATGCCATGCCAGATATGTTGTGTAGACACTACACATGGAAGGTGAGAACTTCAGGACTGAGGCTCTGGCATTTTATGGTGAAACCACGGAACAACATTTGATGTTTTTATAACAATGGGAATCAGATTCTAATAAACATAGTGAGTGCTAAAAGCAAAGAAGCAGCCACAGCATCAAAAAGGATGCCAAATAACCTGGCAAAACTCAGTATAATAGATGCGGCGCTAAATGCAAATAGTTATAAACAATATTACAAAGTGTCTAATACCCACAGTGCCAATATAGTTGATGCCAATATATGGTGAGCATATATCAAATGACTAATGTGATCACATGTATTCCATCACTGACAAAGTGACACGCAGTGCAAAATGGCAGTCTTAGTGAAAACGTGGAAGATGAAAATCCCTCTCCAGATTGCTTCTTCCAAGCTGTGATAATGAAAAAAGAAAAAAAAGAAAAAGTGAAGGCTGTGCACTCACCAGATGCAGTGTAACTGCGCATTTAGAGACAAATTTCTCTACTAGATCCGCTGATTGCTAAAGATTTGGATCTGGTCTGGTATTCCTCACCCTGCTTAATACTGCTGGTAATCCTTGGTCTCTCCTTTAACTGGCTCTCATGAGGTGGATGTAAAGATGGCCGCCAGGACCTCCGTGGTGCCGGCGGTGTGATGTCACGACACTGTAGCTCCTTCCCTGATGCGTTTTGTGCTAATTGCACATCAAAGGGGGGTAAGCTGGGAAGTGTGCGATTAGCACGAAACATCAGGGAAGGCGCTACAGCGTCGTGATGTCACACCGCCAGCACCACGGAGGTCCCGGCGGCCATCTTTACATCCACCTCATGACTAGTGCACCCGAGATAGGTTCATCCAGACCCCACTACACCACCGTTACCCTTTACCCTTCCATACCAATCCCCTTTACTTACTATTCTTACAGAAAACACAACACCAATTTTGGAGTAAAATGTCCAGCACGGCCTTTTATTAACAAATCCAGTTTAAACACATCAACCATTCCTTATAACAGAAAACAAAGAGTTGTCGTTGGTCTTTGAAGGCACCCCCAAAACGATCCGAAATGCACCTGCGGACAACCATATTCCACTAGGCCTCCAGCCGCAACCAACCAGCTCGGAGACAACCATACCGTCCGCAGTGCAGCACCACCACCTTCCAGTTAAACCTCGGTTAACTGGGAATGTTCCCGGGCACACCATACCAACGATGGGTCCCACACCATTTTGTACCTCCAAGATAAGAACCGCCTCCAAAGACCAACCACCGCCCAGGAACCAAATTAACCCCCGGGAGGAACACAGCATTCACCAAACAGGGCGGGCGGGAGGGAAGCTCTCTCCCACATCCAGCTCCCAACTGATGCCCCTCCCCAGAACACCCCACCCTAAAGTGCAGGAGACCCCACCTACACTCTCCTCTACCAACCAGATCCCCCAGCTATCCTTTACCAACTCTAAACAATCATTAACCCTCACACGTCTTCCTTCCCACTCTGGGCCTAGTCATGCCTGCCCTTCGCTAATTCTTTTCTTCTTTTATCGCTGCGGGCATTTCTTGAGAGCCAGTTAAGAGACCAAGGATTACCAGCAGTATTAAACAGGGTGAGGAATACCTGACCACACCCGATCCAAATCTTTAGGAATCATCAGCAGATCCAGTAGAGAAATTTGTCTCTAAATGCACAGTTAGACTGCATCTGGTGAGTGCACAGCCTTCACTTTTTTTCATTATCACGGCTTGGAAGAAGCACCCTGATGGAGAGGGATTTTCATCTCCCACGTTTTCACTAAGACCCAGTCCCATTCATACATGTCCGTGACAGGGGTCCCATCTATTATGACCAACTTGGTTAAATAAAGGATTATTCTAGGTCAGCGATTTCTTGTTCTACCCCATATAGAATTAAGCCTGGTCACTTTTTGTTTGAGGAATTCTGCCCCCAGAGATTTAAATCAACAGAATTAATCCACAGTAATATCCATTTTCTGTACCCCCTCCCCCCCAATCTCACATTGGGATTCCCTTGGTTACATCTCAATACACCATCATCTCTAGCCATTCCCCATTAAGCCCACAGCACCCATAATGGTCCCTCCATAACAGTTGTAGATTATGCTGATGAGCTTCAGTTCCCAGCCAGCCCCCCCATTACTCCCAAGACTGAACCGCTATAGTGACATGTCATTAGGGATGTCCCAATCCTCATTCCCTCTACATTGGATCTTCCTATGTGGGAGGTTCTCATCCTTAAATGGAAGGAGTTGAGGGGGGACCATCATAAAACCTATATACCTTTGACCCAAGCCATCACTGGCTGCCTACTGTATCTTTCAGAGATAAATATTATGTGTCCAATATGAACAGTGATGACACTTTGACCCATCTAGCATTTGTCCTGCCCCTCCCAGCATACACATACCATGGTTAGGATTTTTATTTTTTTATTTTATATATGTGTAACTTTCCATTTATTTATTTTTCACTGTGCACACTTCTTATGGTTCATATGATTTTATGATTGTCACTATTTTCAATGGTTTTATTTATACACATATATATTTGTATAGACCTTTCGTGTTTACTTACACTGTCAATTGCCCCTGTGACTCCTGCCCCTGCACAGGGGAGTGTCCAGGATGGCCCATGTGACCTTTGGTTTAACTAGTAGTGAGCATATAAAAGAGGGAGCAGACATTTGGTCAGTTGGCTCTGAGGAAGAGGCGAGTCCTCAAAACGCGTCAGCCTTTTGGATGTGTACACTCCCTATTGCAGACTGTTACTCAGCGCGGTGCTGACCCAGCTGTTCTTTATGATGTGCCTTGACTATATTGTCATTTGTGAGTACAACACCTACTTTATTTTTTATTAAACATTTTTTATGGTAATGCTCTCGGCCTGTGCGCCCTCTGTTTCTTCTTTCCTCACACATACCGTGGTGTCTGACCCCGCCTGGAAAGGGAAAAAGGTTTCCCTCAGATCTTGTCCCCAGACATCATCCTTCATAGAGTTCAAGAGTATCACCTTCTTGTCTTCATAGCTGTCAAATCGAGGGTTAAAGTGAAGAGCTAAATTCTTCTCATATGTTCCCAAGTTTATGACAAACCTAGAACAACAATTATTCTGCTCAGGTGATTGTGCTAGATATAGAAGGAGTCATTCACCAATGGTGCTCAAGGCTAGATATAGAAGGAGTCATTCACCAGTGGTGCTCAAGGCTAGATATAGAAGGAGTCATTCACCAGTGGTGCTCAAGGCTAGATATAGGAGCCATTCACCAGTGGTGCTCAAGGCTAGATATAGGAGCCATTCACCAGTGGTGCTCAAGGGTTTCATAGGTACTTCTGCCACCTTTATCATTCATATTACAAACTTATATATAAATTATATCCGCTAATATTTTTGGATTTTCGGGGGGGGGGGGGGGGGGGGATATGGGAATACATATCCAAATACCTGCCATGAACCTGTAGCCTGGATAAGGACATGCAGTTATTTACATATTCCTAAATAGTGGACAGAAAGATTTAAAAATCCCTCACTGGGATTTGAAGTTGCAGCCGCCACTGTGGAACAATTCATCCTGAAATCTCACCAGAGAAACACTGAAGTCATTTAAGTCTGGTCCCAGCTCTCCTATTCTAGTAGTGAGGGAGAAGGGTGATCTGAGATGCAGAGTCACGGTTTGTTAAGGAAGCAGAGTGACCTAAGCAACATATGGGAAAGGGAGCAGGGGGAGGTGGGCTGCTGCTGGGAGAAGGAACAGGGTGTAAGGGACCGCCTGGCGGTACCACTAGCACTCCACTGGTCAGACGTCCCCAGTGCACCGAATCTAAGCCCCAGGGTACGTGTTCACCAGGGCCCCTGATGGTGGGGATGGACTTGAAGTACCCTGAGACCAGGTCGTGGCTACTGAGTACACCTGTCAGTGGTAGCAGTATTCGCCAGGGGCTCCCACAGGGAAGAGCCTGATATGAGGAGGTCGGGTGATCCCGTTGGGATGGATGGCTGAGCAAGTGCAAGGTCAAACAGGCCGGGTCGGTAACTGAGGGGACGGAACGGTACAAAGCAGCGGGCAGAGAGTAGTCGGGTCACACGCCAGGTCAGCAACGGAAGGTCAGATCTAAACGGGGGCATTCAGGAGAGAGGTCAGGCAAAGCAAGGGTCTGGGCAGGAGAAGGCAACAAGGTCAGGTACAATCCGGGTCAATAACTTGCTTAGCACAGGTTCGCAGATACAGGATACAAGGAAAGACCAGAAGGCACTGAATGACAGCTCAGGGCCATTTAAATATCCCGCCCTGCGCTGTCATTGGTGCCAAGCGCGCGCCCGCGGCCTCTACTGCGCATGTGCGGGACTCGAATGCCGTGGCCGGCCAGGACCTAGTGCCCGCGTCCCTGCACAGGACGGCGCACTGCACCTGCACCAGGACCAGCGCCGCGCCGATCTCCGACACAGGGTGAGCTGTGGTTTCAAATCGTGTCCCAGAGAGCAAAAGTGAGCTGGGCTGCTGCCGAGACTTGCAAATCACTGCTGTGGAAGGGAGAAGGGGGAACTGGGATAAGGAGTCACTACTAGGAGGGGGGCTGAACAAGTTAAATCTGGGAAGGTGAGCTACTGCTGGGTGATAGGAGCCGAGAAGTCAGTACTACTTGGTGCCCAATCACTCCCTGTTGCCATTCCAGGGATGTTTGGAACCCCAACTAGGTATGTGATTGTGATGAGGTGCCACGGATGAATTTCTCCATTGTGCCTGCATCTACACATGTTAATGGGGTCCAGGAGGAGAGAAAAGACAGATTTAAAAGCAGTCATGAAATACGACAACTGACATGCATTCTGCCAAGTTTTATCCAAATATTTGATCTTAGTTTGCTCTCAGCAGAACCACCTGATGTCATGTTAGAGGGACCACGCAGACCAAAATGACCAGTGAGGGGTCAGTAGGATGTATTGTACACAGAGCACACGTCTCAACTGTTGGGAAATTGTATTATACAGAGAGCAAACATTGTACAATAAGTAGCTGAGGCGAGAAACATGACTTACTCTTTACAGTCCAACGGAATGAAGCCCTCCACCTCCACCGAGTGACCAGGTTTGAGGCAGATAGTACAAAAGAAAAATTTCTGTATGAGAGAAAGGAAAAACTATTACAGCCTATAATAGAGGGGGGGTTATGTATTACACCCTGTATAAAGACGAGACCTAGCATGGCTGCAGTTACTCTACTCAAGATAAATTTAGGGTTTGGTGGTTCGTAGCATTCTCAGATCCTTGTGTGGGACAGTGGAGGAATCAGACAACCCCAGCAGAACACAAATGTCTAACAGAAGATGTATGCCGGCTGCCCAGACCTTTATACAAGTTATAGTCCTAGCTATAGACAGCCGGATGGTGCCAATTACTGACCGGCACAAGGCCTGCCCAGCATTCATGTTTAGTAATGCATTTGGTGTGTACAGTATGAATTGAATTCTGGTCAGCATGTTAGTTTGGTAGGTGTACATCAAATATCTGATCTGTCTGGAGACCACCCCATACCTCCAACCACAGGCAGACTGACAACTCATGGGGCTTCCAGGCAATAAGGGATTATAGGCCACCCCCCCCCCATGTCTTCACCCACACCCAAAAAAAGTCTATGAAAAAAGCCAATGAAAAAAAGGTACCACAGGAATCTCATGGGGCCCCCTACTGACCCTGGGCCCTCAGGCAGTGCCCAAGTGTTCAAATGGTCAGTCCACCCCTGCCTCCAGCTTTCATGTGGCATAGAAAGGCAATGATCTGGCACAATGGAAGAACCCAGAGGGGATGCACATGTCACATCTTAGACTAGAACCATAATATTTATAAAACACACATATCAAATTTTTAAGAAAAAAAAAACCCACACGCAGGAGGCACAGAAATGATGAGTGGAGAAGAGCTCTGTCAGGATATCAAAAGGAACTAAAAGTGCAAAAACTAAACCTACACCCAGCAACACTGCACTCTCCAGTGCCAACACCCAACAACCCACTACCAACCAACACCCTCAGCCATCAACATAACACCAAAAACTGCCCATATCCATCAACCATTTACTGCTAATACCCAGCAACCCTGTTCCTTCCACTGCCAACACCTAGAAGTACAATAGCAACCCCTAACCACACAACCACCCCAACCAGCAGGGCCCACGCCCAGCCACACCACCCCAACCAGCAGGGCCCACGCCCAGCCACACCACCCCAACCAGCAGGGCCCACGCCCAGCCACACCACCCCAACCAGCAGGGCCCACGCCCAGCCACACCACCCCAACCAGCAGGGCCCACGCCCAGCCACACCACCCCAACCAGCAGGGCCCACGCCCAGCCACACTACACCTACCACTACCTACAAAAGCCATTTGCTCAGCTCTTGCAGCTTCCACCAGTGCTCATACATATATCTCCACCACCCACATCAAACCAGCCCGCCACCAACTTGTGTCAACACCAATACCCACCACACTACACCCACCATCCCCCACAGAAACCATTCACTCAGCTCTTGCAGCTTCCACCAGTGCTCATACTCACATTATATATCATCCTGCTTCCTTATCTGAAACACTTGTGATCAGCTGCTCTTCTACTTCTTCTTATATAGGAGGTCTGCTGAGGGTGGAGCCAGTCAGGAGGGAGGGATCACTCCGCCCACTGCTCCCTGGACTGACAATTGTTCCAGAACCGCTCATTACAGAGAATGAATGAAATGTGGATCCGCTGTGACTGAGCATGGGTCGTCCATCGTCACTCTGCTGGGATGTCACCACTCACCACAAACAGCAAGGGGGCAAAAGAGGACTATCCTCAAAGTCATTTCTACACCACAAAGGGGGAGATTTCCTAACACTGGAGGGTGCAAAATCTGCTGCAGCTGTGCATGGGAGCCAATCAGCTTCTACCTTCAGCTGCTTCAATGAAGCTTTGACAGGGAAACCTGGAAGCTGATTGGTTTCTATGCAGAGCTGCACCAGATTCTGGACTCTCCAGGTTTAGGAATTCAACCGCAAAGTAACAATTTACATTACCTGATACACATTACATCATATGACATCATCAGGAATGGACTGACAACTCATAGGGCCCCCAGGCAATAGGGGATCATGGGGCCCCTGTGTCCTTGCCCAAACTCAAAAAAGCCTATGAAAAAAGTACCAGGGGCATCTCATGGGGCCCCCTACTGACCCCAGGCCCTCGGGCACTGCCCGAGTTTCCAAATGGTCAATCCGCCCCTGGAGAGCATATTAGACCCCTGACATTACATGAGATGCATGACATAATATGAGTCATAAAAATATAAAACATAGATAAGTGACAGCAGAAAAAAGTCCAAGTGGTCCATCAAGTCTGCATCCTTTTTTAAATGTATCCTTGTTGTTTCCTCCAAGCATGTTTGAAGCCACTTACTGCTGACTGACTCACTACCTCTGCTGGAGGTCTATTCCAACCATCAACTACCCTTTCAGGAAAATATGACTTTCTAAGATGAGTTGGGAACTTTCCTCCAGTCAGTTGGAGGTCATGTCCCGTGTTCTTCATTTTGGCTTCATACTGAACATCCTGCCCTCCAGAACCTTATTCCCCCTCTTGATGTATTGAAAGGTTTTGGTCATGTCCATCCTTTCCCTTCTTTCCTCCAGACTGTTCATATGAAGTTCCTGCAGTCTCTCCTGATATGTTTGATCCCTCAGACCTTTCACCATTTGTGTTCCCCATCTCTGGACTCGTTCTATCTCATCAATATCTTCATGGAAGTGAGATCTCCAGAACTGGACACAGTATTCTAAATGAGGTCCAACTAAAGATCCATGTAGAGGACCCAGGACCTCCAATACATCACATGAGACGCATGACATCCCAGGAATTGTCATTACTGATCCTAGTATGGTGGGGCACGGCACGGCCAGGCGCCCCATAGTGGACTTTTTTTCTTAACTCCTTCACCACCAGAACTCTCATCATGGCCGGTCACACTCATCCTGCAGGAAGATACTTTCCACTACATGAGTAACTTGGGACATCTGTGCACCTGGCTATGAGAGGTGTGTGACAAATTATTCACTTAGCCTGTCAGTAGTCCTAATGTTTTGTCTGATTGGTGTGTGTGTTTATATATATATATATATATATATATATACTGTATATGTGTCCAGCAAAGAGACAGTTCAACCAGCAATGACACAGCCCATCCAGCAAAGAGACAGCTCAACCAGCACACAGACAGCTCAACCAGCAAAGAGACAGCTCAACCTGCACACAGACAGCTCAACCAGCAAAGAGGCAGCCCGTCCATCAAAGAGACAGCCGTCCAGCAAAGAGACAGCTCAACCAGCACACAGACAGCTCAACCAGCAAAGAGACAGCTCAACCTGCACACAGACAGCTCAACCAGCAAAGAGGCAGCCCGTCCATCAAAGAGACAGCTCAACCAACCAAGAGACAGCCCAATCCACCGCTGCTACACACCTGTCACAGTGTGCCCACCAGTGAAGGAGAGAGGCCGCCGTTGACCCTTGAGGTTGGTTATATATGCAGTGGCAGACTAAGGAAGTGTCTGTTTGTCCTCGGCGGCGCCTCCTACTCTTCACTGAAGTTGTCACTGCCGCTCCTCCTGTCTGCCCTGCATTGGGCATAGCCACTCAGCTGGAAGTGAGCGGCGTCCGTGGTCCGCTTACCTCCTGCTGCATGGCTGGTCATCAACAGGCCGTTCTTCTTAAGCCCAGCAGCCGCGGCCCACCAGGCCAATGCCCGGTGAGCCCTATGGCTAGTCTGGGCGTGTCTCCAACTGACTGGAGGAAAGTTCCCAACTCATCTTAGAAAGTCATATTTTCCTGAAAGGGTAGTTGATGCTTGGAATAGACCTCCAGCAGAGGTAGTGAGTCAGTCAGCAGTAAGTGGCTTCTTTTCTTTTGTGTCTCATGTGACATCACGTGTCTTGCGTGATGTCACGTGTCTCATGTAATGTGTCTCATGTAATGTAATGTGTATCAGGTAATGTAAATTGTAATTTTGGGGATGATTTCATAAGACTACTTTCACACTTATCCAAAGCAAACTGTGCTAAAAACACAATTCAGCATTTTTACTGCATTTGTGGTGTTTTACACAGGACATGACCCAAAAATGCAAATTGGGTGCGTTTTTGACAAATTTTCAATGTATTTCAGTGGAGAGGTGCCTTTTTGGTATGCTTTTTTTTAGCACACCAAAAAATGCAGCAAGCAGGATTGTATTAAATGCAGTGGACCTGCAATGGATTGGTGTGAAGAGTTCCATAGGAATTCACGGTCACACATTTTTCTTCTACTTTTCTAATGCAAAAACAGAAGAAAAAACGGATAAGTGTGAAAAAGAGTCCAAAGTCTGGTGCAGCTCTGCATAGAAACCAATCAGCTTCCAGGTTTCCCTGTCAAAGCTTCATTGAAGCAGCTGAAGGTAGAAGCTGATTGGCTCCCATGCACAGCTGCAGCAGATTTTGCACCCTCCAGTGTTAGGAAATCTCCCCCTTTGTGGTGTAGAAATGACTTTGAGGATAGTCCTCTTTTGCCCCCTTGCTGTTTGTGGTGAGTGGTGACATCCCAGCAGAGTGACGATGGACGACCCATGCTCAGTCACAGCGGATCCACATTTCATTCATTCTCTGTAATGAGCGGTTCTGGAACAATTGTCAGTCCAGGGAGCAGTGGGCGGAGTGATCCCTCCCTCCTGACTGGCTCCACCCTCAGCAGACCTCCTATATAAGAAGAAGTAGAAGAGCAGCTGATCACAAGTGTCTCTGATAAGGAAGCAGGATGGCAGATAATGTGAGTATGAGCACTGGTGGAAGCTGCAAGAGCTGAGCAAATGGCTTCTGTGGGGGATGGTGGGTGTGGCGGGTAATGGTGCGTATTGGTTTGCTTGGTGTGGACACAAGTTGGTGTTGGGCTGGTTTGATGTGGGTGGTGGAGGTATATGTATGAGCACTGGTGGAAGCTGCAAGAGCTAAGCGAATGGCTTCTGTGGGGGATGGTGGGTGTAGTGTGGTGGGTAGTGGTGAGTATTGGTTTGCTTGGTGTGGAGACAAGTTGGTGTCGGGCTGGTTTGATGTTGGTGGTGGAGGTATATGTATGAGCACTGGTGGAAGCTGCAAGAGCTGAGCAAATGGCTTCTGTGGGGGATGGTTGGTGCAGTGTTGAGGATGGTTTTGTGGGTTGTGGTTGGTATGGTGATGGGTGTAGTGTTGAGGTTGGTAGTATAGTGGTGCGGGTTGGTGGTGGTGGGTGTAGTGGTGCGGGTTGGTGGTGTAGTGTTGTGGGCTGAGGTTGGTGGTGGGTGTAATGCAGGGGCAGACTGACCATTTGGAAACTCTAGCACTGCCTGCGGTCAGTAGGGGGCCCCATGAGATGCCCCTGGTACACTTTTTTTTTTTTTTTTTTTTTTTTTTTTTTTTTTTTTTTCCATAGGCTTTTTTTGAGTTTGGGCAAGGACACAAGGGCCCTATGATCCTCTGTTGCTTGGGGGCCCAATGAGTTGCTAGTCTGCACCTGTTATGGTGTTGTGGGCTGAGGATTGTGGGTGTAAGGTTGCTAGATGTTGGCATTGGTTGGTATGTTGTTGCTGGAGGAGGCCATTGATATGTCAGGGGGGCATTTAGTTGCTGGGTTTGGGTGGTGATGGGTATAGATTGATGTAGGTAATGTTTAGTGTGTGTGTGTTGCCTATTTAGGGTGTGACAAATGCATTTTGCTGACCTCGCAGAGCTGGGTCTGCCTTCCTGGGTATTCTAAGGCTGGCCATACATTATACAATTATCTTCCGATTTTCTGCCCAATTTCCTTTAGATTTACCTTCAACTGTGTAGTGCAAGTGCCTGCCTAATTGGATACAACTGAAAGTGTTTAGGTTTGTCCTATTATCTGGAGATTTTTGGTTTAGATTTACCAAAAAACATATAATTGTATAATGTATGGCCAGCCTTAGTATTGGGTATATACTGGTATGGCTCTAACACTCCCTTCATTGACTCTTGATGACTCCTTTGTTCCATGCATCCCTTCTATCATTCTGTATATGTGATTATATTAACTTTTTTTCTGTGCAGTTTTATAAATGGTTATATTTTCAGATGTGACATGTTCATCCATTGTGCCAGATAATTGTTTCTATGCAGGATGGAAGCTGGGGGTGGGAAGGGGGTAGGGGAGATACTCCAGACCAATCAGACATTTGATGTACACATGGCAAACTGACATACTAAGCAGAATTCTATTCATACTGTACACACCAAGTACATGATTATTACCAAACATGAATGCTGGGTGGGCCTTGTCAGTCAGTAATTGTCACTGTCTGGTTGTCTGTAGATAGGACTCCAACTTGTATAAAGGTCAGATGACATGAACATTATAAGAATGTATTCTGTCATTAGACATTTGTGATCTGCTGGGGATGTCTGATCGTAATCCACTCAACCACACAAGATCCAACAAAGTGCTGCAACCCACAAAACCAAGTTTGAGTACAGTAACTGCAACCAACAGATGTCTCTTCTGTCTATAATCTGTGTGATAATTCCCCCCCCCCTCTATTATACGGGGTGTAATAATGCTCTCCTTTCTCCCATACAGATTGTTACCGTTAATAACCTCGGCCTCAAACCTGGTCACTCCGTGGAGGTGAAGGGCTTCATTCCGGAGGACTGTGAAGAGTACGTCTTATTTCTTTCCTCAGCTACCCATTATCTCTGTATAATTTGCCAGAAGATTAATGTAGGAAAGTGTGCTCTGTGTACAGAACATCCTACTGATCCAACCCCCCCCCCCCCCTTCCCCATCACCCACTAGGATTTTGGCATGTGTGGTCTCAGATACCTGACAGATTGACTCAGAACAAATTTTAGCTCAGTCATTTGGGCTTCTACATTGTGACAAAATTGTATCATATGAAATAACATGCATTGTTACCTTTTCTCCCTGACCCCAATAAACATTATAGCTGCAGGCACTATGGAGGAATTTATCCTCAAAATTAATAGAAAGCACTTCATCCCTACCACATACTTGGAGGTCCAACACCCCTGGCATAGCAACATGGAGTGAAAAGTCAAAGTAGTGACTTCTTGGCTCTTCCATCTCCTAGCAGGGACTCCTCAGCTCACCTTCTTGGCTTTAACTGGATAGTTCAGCTCCCCCTTCTAATGGTGACTCCTTAGCAAAATTCAACCTCCCTTCTACAGCAGTGACTCGACCAGACATGAATGACTTCACTATTTCTCTTGCAAATTTTCAGGATGAATTGTTTCACAGTGGCTTCAACTACAAATGTCAGTGAGGGACTGTCTCAAAGCTTATCGCTTGTTAAGAATATGTAGACAACCAGATGTCTATATCCAGGCTACAGGTCTGCTTTTCGTACAGTGATGTATTACCAGGACACCATGTATTAGCTGATATAATTTATGAATTGGGTGGCAGTAGTACCTCTGAAACCCATGGGAGTACCACTGGTCAATGACTCTAGCACTACATCCAACAAGATCAGCTGAGCAGAATAATGGCTTTCTGTCTTTCTAGGTTTGTCATAAACTTGGGCAAAAATGAGAGGAATCTTGTGCTACACTTTAATCCTCGATTCCTCTATGAAGGAGACAAGTACTTCATAGCCATGAACTCAAGGGAGAACAATGTCTGGGGAGAAGAGCGGAGGGAGAGTTTCTTCCCCTTCCAGAAGGGATCAGACACCATGGTACGTCTACACTGGGAGGGGCAGGACAAATGTTGGATGGGCAAAGTGGCATCATTGGACACCATATCCTTCTCTGAAAGATGCAGTAGGCAACCAGTGATGCCTTATGTCAAGGATATGTAGACTCTGATGCTTGCCCCTTCAGCTCCTTCCATGAAGGATGGCAACATCCCAGATGGGAAGATCTAATGGATTCTGCCATGCTGCCATTGTGATCTATGATATACTGCCTAGCAAATGGTTTCTGTTAGTCATATTAATGGTTGTCAAATTTACTTCAACACAAGGTGTGACATGAGGGATTTTGCATGTGTCATTGAAAACTAGATCTTTGTGAGATTATCCCCATTCCCTCTTCCTTTACAGTAATCTGACAAGGAGTGTCCCCTGTAAAGGCACAATCTAGGGAGTAGTGGGGGGGCTGGATGGGGACTTGTTTGTGTGCCCAGAATAATGGTCTTCTCATTTGCCCATCATGGTAGATGGGACCCTCATCCAAGGACATATGAACTGCAGATCTCAGTATTGATAACTGAGGCATAACCTTTCCTTTGCTATTAACATCAAATATTAAGCCCTGCCCCCTAGGATTTGCTGTCCAAATGCCAGAGCCCCAGTGCAGTTGAGTCACAGCACCTTCACAATGCTAATCACTGCCATGTAGTGTAGATGCATTGTAGAAATATGGCTTACAGAAGCCTCTCAACCTGTTGCCCTAGAGGAACCCATGAGATTTTTAGGTCTTTGGGGAACCCCTTTTTAAAATCCAATTCATTGGTAGTGAGTGGGAACAATTCCCCTTACATTGGTGGTAAGAATTAGAGATGAGCGAATCGAACCTGGCGAAGTGGAATTTGTTTCGAATATTGGGAAAAATTTGATTCGCACCGAATCTGAATATTAGCAAACTTCGGATGCGTGAATCGAATTTTCCCCGATCGGCCGATTTTCATCCCTTCTACAGCCGGCAAAAAGTGTCCCTGCAGAGAGCTCCGCTATTTCTGACAGTTCTCTGACAGTTCCTTCACATTTACAGCGGTTGAAACATTGTATCTATTTGTTTCCATTTAGGATACAGATGTTTTTATTCGGAAACAGATACAATGTTTCAACCGCTGTAAATGTGAAGGAACTGTCAGAAATAGCGGAGCTCTCTGCAGATACACTTTTTGCTGCACTGGAATTCTTCTTCTTTTCATCCTACTTCTTCATCCTCATCTTCTATCTTCTATCGACGGCACTCATCTGCATGTCATACTGACTGACAGTATTTCTCTTCCCCAGCAGACTCCAAGGGCATTTAAATTAAAGGTACAGTGTTCTGCACGAATATAAAGGCTCTCTGAAGCCTAGAAACCCTTTTTATAAGTTAAATTTGCAGCGAATAAATTCGTATCGAATCGATTTTATTCCATAAATTCGGCGAATCAGCCGAATCGAATTTTTGAATAATTTGCTCATCTCTAGTAAGAATGCCTCACTTACAGCAGTGGTCAAAATGCCACTTACAGGCAGTGAAAAGTTAATTGGTATCATGAAGCTGGCCCCCAAAATAAGCAGGCACCATCAAATGGCAGGTTAATCAGCCGAAGCTGAAGGAACCCTGGGTGGGTGAGTGGCTGGCAGACCAGGACTCAACTGGTTAACAGCTATTGATCTCCTGAGGGCTCCAATCATTGTTCTAGGGGACACTGTCACTAAAATTGCAACACAAAGAATACATGCACATATCTTCTGGAAAGGTTTTAGTTGATGTATTTGTGTATTGTCTGTACAGCCAGCAGTCATTGACTTGCCACCTTTTCTTACAGGTTTCCTTCTTGTTTGAGCTGGACAAGATCACCATACAACTACCTACAGGAAATCCTCTCACATTTCCAGTCCGCTTTACCATAAAGGAGATCTCCTACTTGGCTGTGACAGACCTCCAGCTAAAGTCCATCACACTGAAGTGAAGAATCCATCAATGGAGGAGCTGCCTGTCCCACATGTCCATATCCCGGCTCTGTGAAATGGCCAGAGTGGATGAAGAGGGTTTTCCTGTTTGCTAACACCCCTCCCTCCAATCTGCATGCTTGCTGCTCATGTAGACACATTGTGTTTTTGCTCAGATCATGTACTAGAAATGAATGTCATCCACATTTCAAATAAAATCCATTGAGCTCTATTGTGTCTGATCAATCTTTATTTTATTCAGCTCTAAACTGACTTCAGGTTTATTGCTGTGCTGGATAGCATCCCTGCCTGCTGTATAGCGCCCTCCTGCTGGAGGTTTGCTGCATTACATTCAAATGGCACGCCGTAAGAGGGTGCTAATGCTGCATTTTCTACATGCATAGGCTGATTTCTAGTCTTTCCAGTAAGACTAACTTTTTGATATGAAATGTTTTAAAAATGTCTGGCTCCCCCAAGCTTTAACCCTAGATTTTAATCAAAGGCTGATTTCACACCCTTTTGGTTTGGTGTGTGTGTGTGTGTGTGTGTGTGTGTGTGTGTGTGTGTGTGTGTGTGTGTGTGTGTGTGTGTGTGTGTGTGCCCTCCCGCTCACCCTGTCCTGTGCCTTTCATCTTCCACCCCATGTGTTCAGGGCAGCCTTTCATTCTGACTGTGAATACAGCAGTTCCCCAGTACGGTCGGGGGCAGCTTTAGCCTTGGTGTTGGGGTAGTAGGCTCTACAAAGGAAGAGTAGCAAACAGTGGCAGCAGCCACATAGAAAGGGTAGTGGTGCAAATTTGTATTTATAGCAGCAGCGCTATCCTTAATATTGATTGGACCCGGGGCAAACATTTTTCACCTGCAATTCCATACAATAGCAGCTAACCTGGAAAGCAAATCAGGCAGCCCATTGATTGCTGAAGGGTATGGTGTACACTACAGCTCACTGATTAGTTGCTAGTGGTTACAGCATGTGATTGGTTGATCGAGGTTATTGCACAATATTACCACTCACTGGTTGTTAGAGGTTACTGTAGATCATTGCTGATCACCCATTGGTTGCTAGAGGTTACTGTGCATCCTTACCACTTACTGAATGGTTGCTAGAGGTTACAGCACTTAATTATGTCTCACTCATTGGTTGCTGAAGGTTTCAGGACATCATCTCCTTACTGCCTGCACACCAGGACTGAAAACAGAGGCACATATTACTGACCAGTTCTATTAACCGGGCTTCAAAAATGAAATAAAGAAATCCTTTAGATCTTGTCCCACCTACCAGAACACCACTCAAGGATCACATTTTCTAAGCCTCTTGGGGCGCATATCAATTGAAAGTTTATCTAACAATAAATCTAAATAGGCCCATTGGTAAAAATCTTACTAAAAGTTTCAGCACATATTGGTGATCCTGGATTATGCCAATTGGTAAAATGGAGGTAAAGCTTCAGGCCAGCAGTTTACTAGAACAGGTTTTCCCAATGATGTGAGCAAACCATTTCAGATTAAACAGCTAAGCGCCTCATTCTATCATCTGCAGATGGATGGCCTGGTTGAACATTTTCAACAAAACCCTAAAACCTGTGCTTAAGCGGATGGCACAAAAGGATGAGAAAGATCCGGGAGTCATATTGCCGTCACTCCTGTTAACCATTTGTGCACCACTTCTAGCCTCCACCCCTTGAATTGGTACATGGAGGGAAATCCACCCTGGAGGACACTGAGCGGAGGTTAGTGGAGGGATTGGCAGAGAGGGGTGGAGGACACTGAATGAAAGCCAGTGGAGGGATTGGCAGAGAGGGATGAAGGACACTGAGCGGAGGCCAGTGGAGGGATTGGCAGAGAGGGGTGGAGGACACTGAGCGGAGGTCAGTGGAGGGATTGGCAGAGAGGGGTGGAGGACACTGAGTGGAGGCCAGTGAAGGGATTGGCAGAGAGAGGTGGAGGCCAGTGGAGGGATTGGCAGAGAGAGGTGGAGGCCAGTGAAGGGATTGGCAGAGAGGGGCAGCAGTTGCTGATCGGTTTGTAAGGTGTATGAGTCTAGCAGCAGCATTCATAATAGACTGAAGGGGGGATAGCCTGTGTAATGGTAGACCAGTGAGGAGGGAGTTGCAGTAATTGAGGTGAGATAAAACCAAGGCGTGGATGAGTTGTTTTGTGGTGTCATTGGTCAGGAAGGGGCGGGTTTTGGAAATGTTCTGGAGGTTGAGGAGGCAGGATTTAGCCAGTGAGTGGATGTGGTGCCCAAAGGAGAGGTCAGAGTCTAGGACTACGCCCAGCACCCTGGCATGAGGGGAAGGACCAATGGTTGTGCTGTTGATCTTAAAGGTAAAGTCATGAGTGGAGGATTGGGGGGGAGGTAATATTACAGCTCAGTTTTTGAAAGATTGAGTTTCCGGTAGGGGTGTGACATCCATGCTGATTTGTCGCTCAGTAGATTTGTGATACATGAGGAGATTGAGGGGGTGAGCTGGGGGAGTGGAGAGATAGATCTGGGTGTCATCAGCAAAATGGAAAATGGATCTTAACCCCTTCAGCACCAGAACTCTCCTCATGGCCGGTCATACTCGTCCTGCAGGAGATACATTCCACTACAACTTGGGACATCTGTACATCTGGGTATGAGAGGTCTGTGACAACTTCAATGCAATTTACCTTCAATTTGCTTGGGGCAAACACAGATCTAGACTCAGACAAAATACTTACCAACAAATAAATAAATAAACAAGGATACATTTAAAAAAGGAAACAGACTCGATGGAGCACTTGGATTTTATTCTGCTGTCACTTATCTTTGTTATTATATTTTTTATGTCTCATATTATGTGATCATATCCCCCCTTATGTATTATAAATGGAGATCATATCCCCCTTATGTATTATACATGGAGATCATATCCCCCCTTATGTATTATACATGGAGATCATATCCCCCCTTATGTATTATACATGGAGATCATATCCCCCCTTATGTATTATACATGGAGATCATATCCCCCCTTATGTATTATACATGGTGATCATATCCCCCCCTATGTATTATACATGGAGATCATATCCCCCCCTTATGTATTATACATGGAGATCATATCCCCCTTATGTATTATACATGGAGATCATATCCCACCTTATGTATTATACAAGGAGATCATATCCCCCCCTTATGTATTATACATGGAGATCATATCCCCCTTATGTATTATACATGGAGATCATATCCCCCCTTATGTATTATACATGGAGATCATATCCCCCCTTATGTATTATACATGGGGATCATATCCCCCCTTATGTATTATACATGGAGATCATATCCCCCCTTATGTATTATACATGGAGATCATATCCCCCCCTTATGTATTATACATGGAGATCATATCCCCCTTATGTATTATACATGGAGATCATATCCCCCTTATGAATTATACATGGAGATCATATCCCCCCTTATGTATTATACATGGTGATCATATCCCCCCCTTATGTATTATACATGGAGATCATATCACCCCCTTATGTAATATACATGGAGATCATATCCTTCCTTATGTATTATTCATGGAGATCATATCCCCCCCTTTTGTATTATACAGGGAGATCATATTCCCCCCCTTATGTATTATACATGGGGATCATATCCCCCCTTATGTATTATACATGGAGATCATATCTCCCCCTTATGTATTATACATGGAGATCATATCCCCCTTATGTATTATACATGGAGATCATATCCCACCCTTATGTATTATACATGGTGATTATATCCCCCTTATGTATTATACATGGAGATCATATCCCCCCTTATGTATTATACATGGAGATCATATCCCCCCTTATGTATTATACACGAAGATCATATCCCCCTTATGTATTATACATGGAGATCATATCCCCCCCTTATGTATTATACATGGAAATCATATCACCCCCTTATGTATTATACATGGAGATCATATCCTTCCTTATGTATTATTCATGGAGATCATATCCCCCCCTTTTGTATTATACAGGGAGATCATATTCCCCCCCTTATGTATTATACATGGGGATCATATCCCCCCTTATGTATTATACATGGAGATCATATCTCCACCTTTTGTATTATACATGGAGATCATATCCCCCTTATGTATTATACATGGAGATCATATCCCCCCCTTATATATTATACATGGTGATTATATCCCCCTTATGTATTATACATGGAGATCATATCCCCCCTTATGTATTATACATGGAGATCATATCCCCCTTATGTATTATACATGGAGATCATATCCCCCCTTATGTATTATACATGGTGATTATATCCCCCTTATGTATTATACATGGAGATCATATCCTTCCTTATGTATTATTCATGGAGATCATATCCCCCCCTTTTGTATTATACATGGAGATCATATCCCCCCCCTTATGTATTATACATGGAGATCATATCCCCCTTATGTATTATACATGGGGATCATATCCCCCTTATGTATTATACATGGAGATCATATCCCCCTTATGTATTATACATGGTGATTATATCCCCCTTATTTAATATACTTGGAGATCATATTCCCCTTATGTATTATACATGGAGATCATATCCCCCCTTATGTATTATACATGGTGATCATATCCCCCCTTAAGTATTATACATGGAGATCATATCCCTTCTTATGTATTATACATGGTGATCATATCCCCCCTTATGTATTATACATGGAGATCATATCCCACCTTATGTATTATACATGGTGATCATATCCCACCTTATGTATTATACATGGAGATCATATCCCCCCTTATGTATTATACATGGTGATCATATCCCCCCTTAAGTATTATACATGGAGATCATATCCCCCCTTATGTATTATACATGGTGATCATATCCCCCCTTATGTATTATACATGGAGATCATACCCCCCTTATGTATTATACATGGAGATCATATCCCCCCCTTATGTATTATACATGGAGATCATATCCCCCCTTATGTATTATACATGGAGATCATATCCCACCCTTATGTATTATACAGGGAGATCATATTCCCCCCCTTATGTATTATAAATGAGGATCATATCCCCCTTATGTATTATACATGGAGATCATATCTCCCCCTTATGTATTATACATGGCGATCATATCTCCCCCTTATGTATTATACATGGAGATCATATCCCCTTTATGTATTATACATGGAGATCATATCCCCCTTATGTATTATACATGGAGATCATATCCCCCCTTATGTATTATACATGGAGATCATATCCCCCCCTTATGTATTATACATGGAGATCATATCCCTCTTATGTATTATACATGGAGATCATATCCCCCTTATGTATTATACATGGAGATCATATCCCCCCTTATGTATTATACATGGGGATCATATCCCCCCTTATGTATTATACATGGAGATCATATCCCCCCTTATGTATTATACATGGAGATCATATCCCCCCCTTATGTATTATACATGGAGATCTTATCCCCCTTATGTATTATACATGGAGATCATATCCCCCTTATGAATTATACATGGAGATCATATCCCCCCTTATGTATTATACATGGTGATCATATCCCCCCCTTATGTATTATACATGGAGATCATATCACCCCCTTATGTAATATACATGGAGATCATATCCTTCCTTATGTATTATTCATGGAGATCATATCCCCCCCTTTTGTATTATACAGGGAGATCATATTCCCCCCCTTATGTATTATACATGGGGATCATATCCCCCCTTATGTATTATACATGGAGATCATATCTCCCCCTTATGTATTATACATGGAGATCATATCCCCCTTATGTATTATACATGGAGATCATATCCCACCCTTATGTATTATACATGGTGATTATATCCCCCTTATGTATTATACATGGAGATCATATCCCCCCTTATGTATTATACATGGAGATCATATCCCCCCTTATGTATTATACACGAAGATCATATCCCCCTTATGTATTATACATGGAGATCATATCCCCCCCTTATGTATTATACATGGAAATCATATCACCCCCTTATGTATTATACTTGGAGATCATATCCTTCCTTATGTATTATTCATGGAGATCATATCCCCCCCTTTTGTATTATACAGGGAGATCATATTCCCCCCCTTATGTATTATACATGGGGATCATATCCCCCCTTATGTATTATACATGGAGATCATATCTCCACCTTTTGTATTATACATGGAGATCATATCCCCCTTATGTATTATACATGGAGATCATATCCCCCCCTTATATATTATACATGGTGATTATATCCCCCTTATGTATTATACATGGAGATCATATCCCCCCTTATGTATTATACATGGAGATCATATCCCCCTTATGTATTATACATGGAGATCATATCCCCCCTTATGTATTATACATGGTGATTATATCCCCCTTATGTATTATACATGGAGATCATATCCTTCCTTATGTATTATTCATGGAGATCATATCCCCCCCTTTTGTATTATACATGGATATCATATCCCCCCCCTTATGTATTATACATGGAGATCATATCCCCCTTATGTATTATACATGGGGATCATATCCCCCTTATGTATTATACATGGAGATCATATCCCCCTTATGTATTATACATGGTGATTATATCCCCCTTATTTATTATACTTGGAGATCATATTCCCCTTATGTATTATACATGGAGATCATATCCCCCCTTATGTATTATACATGGTGATCATATCCCCCCTTAAGTATTATACATGGAGATCATATCCCCCCTTATGTATTATACATGGTGATCATATCCCCCCTTATGTATTATACATGGAGATCATATCCCACCTTATGTATTATACATGGTGATCATATCCCACCTTATGTATTATACATGGAGATCATATCCCCCCTTATGTATTATACATGGTGATCATATCCCCCCTTAAGTATTATACATGGAGATCATATCCCCCCTTATGTATTATACATGGTGATCATATCCCCCCTTATGTATTATACATGGAGATCATACCCCCCTTATGTATTATACATGGAGATCATATCCCCCCCTTATGTATTATACATGGAGATCATATCCCCCCTTATGTATTATACATGGAGATCATATCCCACCCTTATGTATTATACAGGGAGATCATATTCCCCCCCTTATGTATTATAAATGAGGATCATATCCCCCTTATGTATTATACATGGAGATCATATCTCCCCCTTATGTATTATACATGGCGATCATATCTCCCCCTTATGTATTATACATGGAGATCATATCCCCTTTATGTATTATACATGGAGATCATATCCCCCTTATGTATTATACATGGAGATCATATCCCCCCTTATGTATTATACATGGAGATCATATCCCCCCCTTATGTATTATACATGGAGATCATATCCCCCTTATGTATTATACATGGAGATCATATCCCCCTTATGTATTATACATGGAGATCATATCCCCCCTTATGTATTATACATGGAGATCTTATCCCCCCTTATGTATTATACATGGGGATCATATCCCCCTTATGTATTATACATGGGGATCATATCCCCCCTTATGTATTATACATGGAGATCATATCCCCCTTATGTATTATACATGGAGATCATATCCCCCTTATGTATTATACATGGAGATCATATCTCCCCCTTATGTATTATACATGGAGATTATATCCCCCCCCTTATGTATTATACATGGTGATTATATCCCCCTTATGTATTATACATGGAGATCATATCCCCCCCTTATGTATTATACATGGAGATCATATCCCCCCTTATGCATTATACATGGAGATCATATCCCCCCCTTATGTATTATAAATGGAGATCATATCCTTCCTTATGTATTATACATGGAGATCATATCCCCCCCTTATGTATTATACAGGGAGATCATATTCCCCCCCTTATGTATTATACATGGAGATCATATCCCCTTTATGTATTATACATGGAGATCATATCCCCCTTATGTATTATACATGGAGATCATATCCCCCTTATGTATTATACATGGGGATCATATCCCCCTTATGTATTATACATGGGGATCATATCCCCCCTTATGAATTATACATGGAGATCATATCTCCCCCTTATGTATTATACATGGAGATCATATCCCCCTTATGTATTATAAATGGTGATTATATCCCCCCCTTATTTATTATACTTGGAGATCATATCCCCTTTTATGTATTAAACATGGAGATCATATCCCCCCCTTATGTATTATACATGGAGATCATATTCCCCTTATGTATTATACATGGAGATCATATCCCCCCTTATGTATTATACATGGAGATCATATCCCCCCTTATGTATTATACATGGTGATCATATCCCCCCTTAAGTATTATACATGGAGATCATATCCCCCCTTATGTATTATACATTGTGATCATATCCCCCCTTATGTATTATACATGGAGATCATATCCCCCCTTATGTATTATACATGGAGATCATACCCCCTTTATGTATTATACATGGAGATCATACCCCCTTTATGTATTATACATGGAGATCATATCCCCCCCTTATGTATTATACATGGAGATCATATCCCCCCTTATGTATTATACATGGAGATCATATCCCCCCCTTATGTATTATACATGGAGATCATATCACCCCCTTATGTATTATACATGGAGATCATATCCCCCATTATGTATTATACAGGGAGATCATATTCCCCCCCTTATGTATTATACATGGGGATCATATCCCCCTTATGTATTATACATGGGGATCATATCCCCCCTTATGTATTATACATGGATATCATATCTCCCCCTTATGTATTATACACGGAGATCATATCCCCCCTTATGTATTATACACGGAGATCATATCCCCCCTTATGTATTATACATGGAGATCATATCCCCCTTATGTATTATACATGGAGATCATATCCCCCTTATGTATTATACATGGAGATCATATCTCCCTTATGTATTATACATGGTGATCATATCCCCCCTTATGTATTATACATGGAGATCATATCCCCCCTCATGTATTATACATGGAGATCATATCCCCCTTATGAATTATACATGGTGATCATATCCCCCCTTATGTATTATACATGGAGATCATATCCCCCCTTATGTATTATACACAAAGATCATATCCCCCCTTATGTATTATACATGGAGATCATATCCCCCCCTTATGTATTATACATGGAGATCATATCCCCCCTTATGTATTATACATGGAGATCATATCCCCCCTTATGTATTATACATGGAGATCATATCCCCCCTTATGTATTATACATGGAGATCATATCCCCCCTTATGTATTATACATGGAGATCATATCACCCCCTTATGTATTATAAATGGAGATCATATCCTTCCTTATGTATTATTCATGGAGATCATATCCCCCCCTTTTGTATTATACAGGGAGATCATATTCCCCCCCTTATGTATTATACATGGGGATCATATCCCCCCTTATGTATTATACATGGAGATCATATCTCCCCCTTATGTATTATACATGGAGATCATATCCCCCTTATGTATTATACATGGAGATCATATCCCCCCCTTATGTATTATACATGGTGATTATATCCCCCTTATGTATTATACATGGAGATCATATCCCCCTTAAGTATTATACATGGAGATTATATCCCCCCCCTTATGTATTATACATGGAGATTATATCCCCCTTATGTATTATACATGGGAATCATATCCCCCCTTATGTATTATACATGGATATCATATCTCCCCCTTATGTATTATACATGGAGATCATATCCCCCTTATGTATTATACATGGAGATCATATCCTCCTTATGTATTATACATGGTGATCATATCCCCCCCTTATGTATTATACATGGTGATTATATCCCCCTTATGTATTATACATGGAGATCATATCCCCCTTAAGTATTATACATGGAGATTATATCCCACCCTTATGTATTATACATGGAGATTATATCCCCCTTATGTATTATACATGGGAATCATATCCCCCCTTATGTATTATACATGGAGATCATATCCCCCTTATGTATTAAACATGGTGATTATATCCCCCTTATTTATTATACTTGGAGATCATATCCCCTTTTATGTATTAAACATGGAGATCATATCCCCCCCTTATGTTTTATACATGGAGATCATATTCCCCTTATGTATTATACATGGAGATCATATCCCCCCTTATGTATTATACATGGAGATCATATCCCCCCCTTATGTATTATACATGAAGATCATGTCCCCCCTTATGTATTATACATGGTGATCATATCCCCCCTTAAGTATTATACATGGAGATCATATCCCCCCTTATGTATTATACATGGTGATCATATCCCCCCTTATGTATTATACATGGAGATCATATCCCCCCTTATGTATTATACATGGAGATCATATCCCCCTTATGTATTATACATGGAGATCATACCCCCCTTATGTATTATACATGGAGATCATATCCCCCCCTTATGTATTATACATGGAGATCATATCCCCCCTTATGTATTATACATGGAGATCATATCCCCCCTTATGTATTATACATGGAGATCATATCACCCCCTTATGTATTATACATGGAGATCATATCCTTCCTTATGTATTATACATGGAGATCATATCCCCCCTTATGTATTATACATGGAGATCAAACTCCCCCTTATGTATTATACAGGGAGATCATATTCCCCCCCTTATGTATTATACATGGAGATCATATCCCCCTTATGTATTATACATGGATATCATATCCCCCCCTTATGTATTATACATGGAGATCATATCCCCCCTTATGTATTATACATGGAGATCATAACCCCCCCTTATGTATTATACATGGAGATCATATCCCCCCCTTATGTATTATACATGGAGATCATATCCCCCCCTTATGTATTATACATGGAGATCATGTCTCCCCCTTATGTATTATACATGGGGATCATATCCCCCTTATGTATTATACATGGGGATCATATCCCCCTTATGTATTATACATGGAGATCATATCCCCCCCCTTATGTATTATACATGGAGATCATATCCCCCCTTATGTATTATACATGGAGATCATATCCCCCTTATGTATTATACATGGAGATCATATCCCCCTTATGTATTATACATGGAGATCATATCCCCCCTCATGTATTATACATGGAGATCATATCCCCCCTCATGAATTATACATGGTGATCATATCCCCCCTTATGTATTATACATGGAGATCATATCCCCCCTTATATATTATACATGGAGATCATATCCCCCCTTATGTATTATACATGGAGATCATATCCTCCTTATGTATTATACACGAAGATCATATCCCCCTTATGTATTATAGATGGAGATCATACCCCCTTTATGTATTATACATGGAGATCATACCCCCTTTATGTATTATACATGGAGATCATATCCCCCCCTTATGTATTATACATGGAGAACATATCCCCCCTTATTTATTATACATGGAGATCATATCCCCCCCTTATGTATTATACATGGAGATCATATCACCCCCTTATGTATTATACATGGAGATCATATCCCCCATTATGTATTATACAGGGAGATCATATTCCCCCCCTTATGTATTATACATGGGGATCATATCCCCCTTATGTATTATACATGGGGATCATATCCCCCCTTATGTATTATACATGGATATCATATCTCCCCCTTATGTATTATACATGGAGATCATATCCCCCTTATGTATTATACATGGAGATCATATCTCCCTTATGTATTATACATGGTGATCATATCCCCCCTTATGTATTATACATGGAGATCATATCCCCCCTCATGTATTATACATGGAGATCATATCCCCCTTATGAATTATACATGGTGATCATATCCCCCCTTATGTATTATACATGGAGATCATATCCCCCCTTATGTATTATACACAAAGATCATATCCCCCCTTATGTATTATACATGGAGATCATACCCCCTTTATGTATTATACATGGAGATCATACCCCCTTTATGTATTATACATGGAGATCATATCCCCCCCTTATGTATTATACATGGAGATCATATCCCCCCTTATGTATTATACATGGAGATCATATCCCCCCTTATGTATTATACATGGAGATCATATCCCCCCCTTATGTATTATACATGGAGATCATATCCCCCCCTTATGTATTATACATGGAGATCATATCCCCCCCTTATGTATTATACATGGAGATCATATCCCCCATTATGTATTATACAGGGAGATCATATTCCCCCCCTTATGTATTATACATGGGGATCATATCCCCCTTATGTATTATACATGGGGATCATATCCCCCCTTATGTATTATACATGGATATCATATCTCCCCCTTATGTATTATACATGGAGATCATATCCCCCTTATGTATTATACATGGAGATCATATCTCCCTTATGTATTATACATGGTGATCATATCCCCCCTTATGTATTATACATGGAGATCATATCCCCCCTCATGTATTATACATGGAGATCATATCCCCCTTATGAATTATACATGGTGATCATATCCCCCCTTATGTATTATACATGGAGATCATATCCCCCCTTATGTATTATACACAAAGATCATATCCCCCCTTATGTATTATACATGGAGATCATATCCCCCCCTTATGTATTATACATGGAGATCATATCCCCCCTTATGTATTATACATGGAGATCATATCCCCCCTTATGTATTATACATGGAGATCATATCCCCCCTTATGTATTATACATGGAGATCATATCACCCCCTTATGTATTATAAATGGAGATCATATCCTTCCTTATGTATTATTCATGGAGATCATATCCCCCCCTTTTGTATTATACAGGGAGATCATATTCCCCCCCTTATGTATTATACATGGGGATCATATCCCCCCTTATGTATTATACATGGAGATCATATCTCCCCCTTATGTATTATACATGGAGATCATATCCCCCTTATGTATTATACATGGAGATCATATCCCCCCCTTATGTATTATACATGGTGATTATATCCCCCTTATGTATTATACATGGAGATCATATCCCCCTTAAGTATTATACATGGAGATTATATCCCCCCCCTTATGTATTATACATGGAGATTATATCCCCCTTATGTATTATACATGGGAATCATATCCCCCCTTATGTATTATACATGGATATCATATCTCCCCCTTATGTATTATACATGGAGATCATATCCCCCTTATGTATTATACATGGAGATCATATCCTCCTTATGTATTATACATGGTGATCATATCCCCCCCTTATGTATTATACATGGTGATTATATCCCCCTTATGTATTATACATGGAGATCATATCCCCCTTAAGTATTATACATGGAGATTATATCCCCCCCTTATTTATTATACATGGAGATTATATCCCCCTTATGTATTATACATGGGAATCATATCCCCCCTTATGTATTATACATGGAGATCATATCCCCCTTATGTATTAAACATGGTGATTATATCCCCCTTATTTATTATACTTGGAGATCATATCCCCTTTTATGTATTAAACATGGAGATCATATCCCCCCCTTATGTTTTATACATGGAGATCATATTCCCCTTATGTATTATACATGGAGATCATATCCCCCCTTATGTATTATACATGGAGATCATATCCCCCCCCTTATGTATTATACATGAAGATCATGTCCCCCCTTATGTATTATACATGGTGATCATATCCCCCCTTAAGTATTATACATGGAGATCATATCCCCCCTTATGTATTATACATGGTGATCATATCCCCCCTTATGTATTATACATGGAGATCATATCCCCCCTTATGAATTATACATGGAGATCATATCCCCCTTATGTATTATACATGGAGATCATACCCCCCTTATGTATTATACATGGAGATCATATCCCCCCCTTATGTATTATACATGGAGATCATATCCCCCCTTATGTATTATACATGGAGATCATATCCCCCCTTATGTATTATACATGGAGATCATATCACCCCCTTATGTATTATACATGGAGATCATATCCTTCCTTATGTATTATACATGGAGATCATATCCCCCCTTATGTATTATACATGGAGATCAAACTCCCCCTTATGTATTATACAGGGAGATCATATTCCCCCCCTTATGTATTATACATGGAGATCATATCCCCCTTATGTATTATACATGGATATCATATCCCCCCCTTATGTATTATACATGGAGATCATATCCCCCCTTATGTATTATACATGGAGATCATAACCCCCCCTTATGTATTATACATGGAGATCATATCCCCCCCTTATGTATTATACATGGAGATCATATCCCCCCCTTATGTATTATACATGGAGATCATATCTCCCCCTTATGTATTATACATGGGGATCATATCCCCCTTATGTATTATACATGGGGATCATATCCCCCCTTATGTATTATACATGGAGATCATATCCCCCCCCTTATGTATTATACATGGAGATCATATCCCCCCTTATGTATTATACATGGAGATCATATCCCCCTTATGTATTATACATGGAGATCATATCCCCCTTATGTATTATACATGGAGATCATATCCCCCCTCATGTATTATACATGGAGATCATATCCCCCCTCATGAATTATACATGGTGATCATATCCCCCCTTATGTATTATACATGGAGATCATAACCCCCCCTTATGTATTATACATGGAGATCATATCCCCCCCTTATGTATTATACATGGAGATCATATCCCCCCCTTATGTATTATACATGGAGATCATATCTCCCCCTTATGTATTATACATGGAGATCATATCCCCCCTTATGTATTATACATGGAGATCATATCCCCCCTTATGTATTATACATGGAGATCATATCCTCCTTATGTATTATACACGAAGATCATATCCCCCTTATGTATTATAGATGGAGATCATATCCCCCCCTTATGTATTATGCATGGAGATCATATCACCCCCTTATGTATTATACATGGAGATCATATCCTTCCTTATGTATTATTCATGGAGATCATATCCCCCCCTTTTGTATTATACAGGGAGATCATATTCCCCCCCTTATGTATTATACATGGGGATGATATCCCCCCTTATGTATTATACATGGAGATCATATCTCCCCCTTATGTATTATACATGGAGATCATATCCCCCTTATGTATTATACATGGAGATCATATCCCCCCTTATGTATTATACATGGAGATCATATCCCCCCCTTATGTATTATACATGGAGATCATATCTCCCCCTTATGTATTATACATGGAGATCATATCCCCCTTATGTATTATACATGGAGATCATATCCCCCCCTTATGTATTATACATGGAGATCATATCCCCCCCTTATTTATTATACATGGTGATTATATCCCCCTTATGTATTATACATGGAGATCATATCCCCCTTAAGTATTATACATGGAGATTATATCCCCCCCTTATGTATTATACATGGAGATCATATCCCCCCCCCTTATGTATTATACATGGAGATCATATCCCCCTTATGTATTATACATGGGGATCATATCCCCCTTATGTATTATACATGGGGATCATATCCCCCCTTATGTATTATACATGGAGATCATATCTCCCCCTTATGTATTATACATGGAGATCATATCCCCATTATGTATTATACATGGTGATTATATCCCCCCTTATGTATTATACATGGAGATCATATCCCCCCTTATGTATTATACTTGGAGATCATATCCCCCTTATGTATTATACATGGTGATCATATCCCCCCTTATATATTATATATGGAGATCATATCCCCCTTATGTATTATACATGGATATCATATCCCCCTTATGTATCATACATGGAGATCATATCCCCCCTCATGTATTATACATGGAGATCATATCCCCCCTTATGTATTATACATGGAGATCATATCCCCCCTTATGTATTATACATGGAGATCATATTTCCCCTTATGTATTATACATGGAGATTATATCCCCCCTTATGTATTATACATGGAGCTCATATCCCCCCTTATGTATTATACATGGAGATCATATCCCCCCTTATGTATTGTACATGGAGATCATATCCCTCCTTATGTATTATACATGGAGATCATATCCCCCCTATGTATTATACATGGAGATCATATCCCCCCTTATGTATTATACATGGAGATCATATCGCCCCCTTATGTATTATACATGGAGATCATATCCCCCCTTATGTATTATACATGGAGATCATATCCCCCCTTATGGATTATACATGGAGATCATATCCCCCTTATGTATTATACATGGAGATCATATCCCCCTTATGTATTATACATGGAGATCATATCCCCCCTTATGTATTATACATGGAGATCATATCCCCTTTATGTATTATACATGGAGATCATATCCCCCCCTTATGTATTATACATGGAGATCGTATCCTCCCTTATGTATTATACATGGTGATCATATCCCCCCTTATGTATTATACATGGAGATCATATCCCCCTTATGTATTATACATGGAGATCAAACCCCCCCCCCCTTTATGTATTTATACATGGGGGTCAGGTCCCCCCCCCCCTTAATCTCCTCTTCTCAGTAGAGAATACATTCAGTTCCTCTAATCTCTCCTCATAGCTGAGTTCCTCCATGCCTCGTATCAGTTTGGATCCCTTCTCTGTACGTCCTCTTTTTGTGAATTGGTGCCCAAAACTAAACTGCATATTCTAAATGAGGTGTTACTAATGATTTGCACTTTGGGGGGGGAAGGGGGGGAAATCTCTCTGGAGTCTATACTTTTTTTTTTTTTTTGTACAAGAGGATTTTGCTTTCTTTAGAACTCGCAGCTTGCATGCAATTATTAAGCTCATGATCTGTCGGAAGCCCCAGATCCTTCTCCACCATTGACCCCCCCAGTTGTACCCCCCCTAGTATGTATGATGCATATTCTTTTCCCCCAAGTGCAGAACATTACATTTATCAACATTAACCCTCATTGGCCCCATTGGCCCCCAATTACACAGAGCATTGAGGTCGGATGTAAGTTGGAGACATCCTGGAAGGACGTTATTCCCCGGCACAGCTTGGTGTCATCTGCAAAGACTGGAACGGGATTTAAGTTCAGGCCCATTATCATTTATACATATATTAAAAAGGAAGGGTCCCAACACTGAGCCTTGGGGTACCCCACTAATAACCCTGAGCCTTGGGAACCCCACTAATAACACTGAGCCTTGGGGAACCCCACTAAAATGAGCCTTGGGGTACCCCACTAATAACCCTGAGCCTTGGGGAACCCCACTAATGACCCTGAGCCTTGGGGTACCCCACTAATAACACTGAGCCTTGGGGAATCCCACTAATAACCCTGAGCCTTGGGGAACCCCACTAATAACCCTGAGCCTTGGGGTACCCCACTAATAACCCTGAGCCTTGGGGTACCCCACTAATAATACTGAGCCTTGGGGTACCCCACTAATAACCCTAGACCAGAGTATGAATTAACCACTACTCCCTGAATACGATCTTTTAGCCAGTTTTCTACCCATTTACATACGGATTTTTCCAGCCCGTAGACATGACCTTACACATTGTCTTTGACATTGGCTGAACCTCAATGACCAGGTTGTCCTCTAGTTGAGAATCACAATGCATTCAAAGGACCCTTGACTGGAAATGGGGTGCGCAGTACAGTCTTGCTGGGCAAAGAGAGAAAGCCTGCAAAGTGCCCCACATCAGGAATAGCTGGTTGAGTACAACACACAAGAACCTATACGGAAATAGTTGCAATACTGTCAAGGAAATATGAGCCAGTAAGCATGTGAAAGATGAATCTCACCGCTTTAGGTAAAAGTCAATCACAGGCTCTTATGCCACATCCCAGGGATCAATGAGCAGCCTAGGGTGGCCAGTGAATGGTAGACGGTGGCACCAGATCTGCATGGCACACACAAGCTGGAGCCAAGCAGCTGGACTAGAAAACAGCCTCCGCTAATAGGGGAGTGCTACCTGGGGGCAGCCAAAGCTCAGCTCTGCCTATTGACTAGATGGGAAAGAGAGCCCAGCCCTGGAGAGCACACACAGTTTGTGTTGCCTAGGGCAGCACAATCTAACTAGACCACTGGTTTGGGCTGTTGATTCTATACCCCAACAAAAACAGACAGCACAAATCTGTATCCGGTCCTCCAATTCTCAAAGTGTGTTTTGGGGAGACATAGGCTTGAATCCAAAGTACAACTTCTCCAAAAGTCCCCCAGGCATACACATCCCATAGAATAGAGCCCCCTCAAATACCAGGTCCCATAGTCAGTAGACTAGCCTGCAGTCCTCTCCATAAACTCCTGTCCTGATTGGGTCTATCACAGTAGGTCTATGGAGGAGGGAGTTACAAGAAGTCCAGAGATAAGGGTGTGAATGATCTGCTTAGTGGTTTCAGTGATGAAAATGGGCATATTTTGGAGATGTTACAGAGGTGAAGTTGACAAGGTCTGCACAGTGATTGGATTTGGGGCTGAAAAGACAGGTCAGAGTACAGAAGTACACCTAGTACCCTGGCATGAGAGGGAAGGACTGATAGTTGTATTATTGATCTTGAGGGGGAATGGAGCAGTCAGGAGGGAATATTATGAGTAGAGATGAGCGAATTATTCAAAAATTTGATTCGGCGAATTTCAGGAAGAAATTCAATTCGATGCGAATTTATTCGCTACGAAGTTAACTTATAAAAAGGGTTTCTAGGCTTCAGAGAGCCTTTAAATTAGTGCAGAACACTGTACCTTTAATTTAAATGCCCTTGGAGATGAGGAAGGAGAAGGAGAAGGGTGAGAAGAAGGAGAAGGATGAGAAGAAGGAGAAGGATGAGAAGGATGAGAAGAAGGAGAAGGATGAGAAGGATGAGAAGAAGGAGAAGGATGAGAAGGATGAGAAGAAGGAGAAGGATGAGAAGGATGAGAAGAAGGAGAAGGATGAGAAGGATGAGAAGAAGGAGAAGGATGAGAAGGATGAGAAGAAGGAGAAGGATGAGAAGGATGAGAAGAAGGAGAAGGATGAGAAGGATGAGAAGGATGAGAAGAAGGAGAAGGATGAGAAGAAGGAGAAGAAGGATGAGAAGGATGAGAAGGATGAGAAGAAGGAGAAGGATGAGAAGGATGAGAAGAAGGAGAAGGATGAGAAGGATGAGAAGAAGGAGAAGGAGAAGGATGAGAAGAAGGAGAAGGATGAGAAGAAGGAGAAGGAGAAGGATGAGAAGAAGGAGAAGGAGAAGGATGAGAAGAAGGAGAAGGATGAGAAGAAGGAGAAGGATGAGAAGAAGGAGAAGGATGAGAAGAAGGAGAAGGATGAGAAGATGGATGAGAAGAAGGAGAAGGATGAGAAGAAGGATGAGAAGAAGGAGAAGGATGAGAAGAAGGATGAGAAGAAGGAGAAGGATGAGAAGAAGGATGAGAAGAAGGAGAAGGATGAGAAGAAGGATGAGAAGAAGGAGAAGGATGAGAAGAAGGAGAAGGATGAGAAGAAGGAGAAGGATGAGAAGAAGGATGAGAAGAAGGATGAGAAGAAGGATGAGAAGAAGGAGAAGGATGAGAAGAAGGAAGAGAAGAAGGAGAAGGATGAGAAGAAGGAGAAGGATGAGAAGAAGGATGAGAAGAAGGATGAGAAGAAGGAGAAGGATGAGAAGAAGGAGAAGGATGAGAAGAAGGAGAAGGATGAGAAGAAGGAGAAGGATGAGAAGAAGGAGAAGGATGAGGAGATGGAGAAGGAGAAGGATGAGAAGAAGGAGAAGGAGAAGGATGAGAAGAAGGAGAAGGATGAGAAGAAGGATGAGAAGAAGGAGAAGGATGAGAAGAAGGATGAGAAGAAGGAGAAGGATGAGAAGAAGGATGAGAAGAAGGAGAAGGATGAGAAGAAGGATGAGAAGAAGGAGAAGGATGAGAAGAAGGAGAAGGAGAAGGATGAGAAGAAGGATGAGAAGAAGGAGAAGGATGAGAAGAAGGAGAAGGAGAAGGATGAGAAGAAGGAGAAGGAGAAGGATGAGAAGAAGGAGAAGGAGAAGGATGAGAAGAAGGAGAAGGAGAAGGATGAGAAGAAGGAGAAGGAGAAGGATGAGAAGAAGGAGAAGGATGAGAAGAAGGAGAAGGATGAGAAGAAGGAGAAGGATGAGAAGAAGGATGAGAAGAAGGAGAAGGATTAGAAGAAGGATGAGAAGAAGGAGAAGGATGAGAAGAAGGAGAAGAAGGAGAAGGATGAGAAGAAGGAGAAGGATGAGAAGAAGGATGAGAAGAAGGAGAAGGATGAGAAGAAGGAGAAGGATGAGAAGAAGGAGAAGGATGAGAAGAAGGAGAAGGAGAAGGATGAGAAGAAGGAGAAGGAGAAGGATGAGAAGAAGGAGAAGGAGAAGGATGAGAAGAAGGAGAAGGATGAGAAGAAGGAGAAGGAGAAGGATGAGAAGAAGGAGAAGGAGAAGGATGAGAAGAAGGAGAAGGATGAGAAGAAGGAGAAGGAGAAGGATGAGAAGAAGGAGAAGGATGAGAAGAAGGAGAAGGATGAGAAGAAGGATGAGAAGAAGGAGAAGGATGAGAAGAAGGATGAGAAGAAGGAGAAGGATGAGAAGAAGGAGAAGGATGAGAAGAAGGAGAAGGATGAGAAGAAGGATGAGAAGAAGGAGAAGGATGAGAAGAAGGACAGTTCTGTGACAGTTTCTGTCTATTTCTGACAGTTCTGGGACATTCACTCCATACAGTGGTTGAAACATTGTATCTATTTGTTTCCATAAATGACATTCTGCAGATACACTTAGAGGAGCTCTGCAGATACACTTTTTGCCGGCTTGGAATTATTCTTATTTTCATCCTACTTCTTCTTCTTCTTCATCCTCATCCTCATCTTCTTCTTCTGAGGATGAGGATGAGGATGAAGAAGAAGAAGAAGAAGAAGAAGTAGGATGAAAATAAGAATAATTCCAAGCCGGCAAAAAGTGTATCTGCAGAGCTCCTCTAAGTGTATCTGCAGAATAGAGGAGCTCTGCAGATACATTTTTTCCGGCTTGGAATTATTCTTATTTTCATCCTACTTCTTCTTCTACTTCTTCATCCTCATCTTCTTCTTCTGAGGATGAGGATGAAGAAGAAGAAGAAGAAGAAGTAGGATGAAAATAAGATTAATTCCAAGCCGGCAAAAAGTGTATCTGCAGAGTTCCTCTATTTCTGACAGTTCTCTGACAGCTCCTTCACATGTACAGCGGTTGAAACATCTGTTTCCGAATAAAAAAATCTGTATCCTAAATGGAAACTAATAGATACAATGTTTCAACCGCTGTACATGTGAAGGAACTGTCAGAGAAATGTCAGAAATAGCGGAGCTCTCTGCAGGGACACTTTTGCCGGCTGATCGGGAAAAATCCGATTCGCGCACCCGAAGTAGGCAAATATTCGGATTCGCCGCGAATCAAATTTTTCCTGAAATTCGTATCGAATTCCGGTTCGCCTGGTTCGATTCGCTCATCTCTAGTTATGAGCTCAGTTTTAGAAAGATTGAGTGTGAGGAAGTGGTAGGACATCCATGCCGATATGTCAGTTAATAAGTTAGCAATGCAAGAGGAGACTGAAGGCGTGAGGGGTAGAGAGATAGATTTGAGTGTCAGAGATGGCACTGGAAGCCATGGGAGTTTATCAAGTGACCAAGGGAGGAGGTGTAGATAGAGAAAAGGAGGACATGGACAGAACCTTGAGAGACCTACAGAAAGGAAGTGGAGGAGGAAACCATAAAATGGTCAAACACAAAGTGCTGCGATGGGTAAGAAGAGAAGCAGGAGAGGTCAGAGTCTTGAAGACCAAATAAGTGGAGGTTGAGCAAATGGTCAACAGTATGATAGGCCACAGAGGTGTAGGAGTATGGAGTAGTGGCCATTGGTTTCAGCAGTTGAGTTTTAGTAGAACAGTTTCAGTGAAGTGTCGCAAGCAAAACCCAGACTGATGGGTCAAGGCGATTGTTGTCAGTGAGGATGGAGTTCAGACAGTTGTGGACAACACATTCGTAAAGTTGAGGTAAACGGGAGCAATGAGATGGTTCTTAGTTTAAGGCTCGTGGGGTCTGAAAGTATGGGGGTGATCAGCACATGTTTAAAGAGGGGAAGATGCCACTACAGAGTTAGAGATTGAAGTAGTAAGTGAGCATATGATAGAAAGGATTGCTGTAGTTGTGAGGGAATGGGTCAAGCCAACAGTAGTAGCAAGGTCAAAGTGGAAAGCGTTGAGGGTGGTTTTGTTCAGGATATGTTGAGTGGGATCAATATCGGTGCAGTGGAGATGTCCCCACACAATGCCTCCATCTTGTTTTTGAAGCAATCTCGTGAGCAGCAAGTTACTGGGTGGAGGTGGAGAAAGTACAGCGTTGAGACGAGGACTGGATGATAATATTAAAGAGCGTGACAAAGTAGGCTTGTCTGGCAAATGGACAGAAGGCATATTATTTTAAGAAGGCAGATTTCTATAGAGAAAATACTTGCTGGGATCTGGTTTTACTCCACAATCACTCCAGGGCACGGCTATGTCTCTTCAGATTTCTGGTGTCATCTGTCTGCCGATGTTGTAATGGTCAGGGCCTGATAACTAGTGAGAGGAGCAAGTGAATCCAGTGTTTGAGAGAACGGTTTAATCCAGCATTGATTTGATGAAGCCCACCTCCTGCAATCCAGCTGACCCCCAATCACCACAATAAGTACAGCAGCTCTCCCCATTTGGAACACAGTTTGCATATAGAATTTGTCATTCCAATCTCTGACTCACTGGAAATGGCAATAGTGTGGTCATGGAAACACTTTGACCAGGGACTTAATGTCAACACTTTTTTGGGGAAAATTACAAGAAAAAAGTCAAACAATTAAAACAAATTAGTGAGAATTCAGCCTTTTTTGCTGAATGGTTAAAGCTTGCGGGAGCCAGACATTTTTAAAACCATTTAATAATCAGAAAGTCTTGGCCTTACTGGACATCCAAGAAATCAGCCTACACATGCAGGAAAAGCAGCATTAGCACCCTCTTGGTTACTGTGTGCCTTTTGACAGTAATGCAACAAATGTCCAGCAGGAGGGCGCTATGCAGCAGGCAGGGATGCTATCCACCACAGCAATCAATACAAAGTCAGGGAGGGGTATTAAGAAACCAGAAAAACCCCTTCATCCACTATGGCCACCACAGAGCCTGGATATGAACACGTGGGACAGGCGGCTCCTCCATTTCTGGATTCTTCATTTTATTGTGATGGACTTGAGCTGGAGGTGTCTCACGGCCAAGTAGGAGATCTCCTTTGTGGAGAAGCGGACTGGAAATGAGAAAGGATTTCCTGTAGGTAATTGTATGGTGATCTTGTCTAGTGCAAACTGGAAGCAAGCCTGTAAGAGAGGTAACAGTGTCAACTTTCTAGACAAAAGAAAAAACCCACCAATGAGTGCTGGCCATAGAGACCATCACCAAAATACTTCAACTAAACTTTATTACATAAGATATATGCATGTATTCTTTTTTTTTGACTATCCATTAATTAAATGCAACACATAAAGAAGGATGCACTTCCATTGCAATTTTATGGACAATCTGTCACCTAAACAAATGACTGGAGCCCTCAGGAGATCAATAGCTGTTGGCCAGTTTGGAGTCCTGATCTGCCAGCCAGTCTCACCCAGGGTTCCTTCAGAGGCTTCTAGGGTTTCCTGGAGCTTTGGCTGATTAACCTCCAATTTGATTGAGTGCTTATTTTGGGCCCCAACATTACTTGGTGGGGCCAGCTTCATGACACAGATTAACTTTTTCACTGCCTGTAAATGGCATTTTGACCAATGCTGAAAGTGGAGCATTCTTACCAATGGCCACCAATGTAAGGGGCATTGCCCCCACTCACTACCAATGAGCTGGTTTTGGAAGGGGTTCCCCAAAGACATAACTATGCCCCAGAGGAACCCTTGAGATTTTTGAAAGGCTGCTGTATGCTACATAGATATAGCATCTACACTACATGCCGATGGTTGGCATTGGGAAAGTGCTGTGACTCAACTGCACTGGGGTTCTGGCATTTTGACAGTGAATCCTAGTGGGCAGGGCTTAACATTTGATGTTTGTATCAAGGGAAGGTTATGCCTCAGTTATCCATACTGAGATGTGCAGATCACCATGAACAAACCATATCTGCAAAGAATCCAAATCTTGTACTTTCTAAAGTGTTAAACAGTATCCCCCTTCCAGGGGTGCCAAATACACATTTGTCCTGATAAAGGCCCCATCTGCCACTGTCCCAGCCATGGCTCCAATTCATACATGTCCATGGATAAGGGGTCCATCTACCATGACAGACTTGGGTAAATGAGAGCCATTATTCTGGGGCAGTTATTTTATTCTACCCCATATAAAATTAAGGCTTGTCACAGTTTGAGGATTTCTGCCCCCAGAAATGAATTTAGATGAACAGAGCATTCATCAGCAGTAATATCCATTCCCTGCCTCTCCCTCACACTCTGTTTATGGAGAGACATGCATGTGTGCCATGTTGAGTATACAGAGAAAATACCAGAGTAGTAGTATGATGCCAATGATCTTATGTTACCAGCCCCCCCCACTCAGATTGAGCCTTTACGTGTCCCTCTTCTTATCACACAACATTTTAAAAACACCACATTTAAAACTAAAATGTCAGAAAAATGTGATGGCAAAATTCTCAGCCATTAATCTGAGCAACCAAAACCCATTTGCTAGGAATTATATCATAGGCCACAATGGCAGCATGATGGAATCTATTGGACATTCCCATCTTTCATGGAAATAGCTGAAGGGACAAACATAGCAGAGTCTATATACACTGGACTTAAGCCATCACTGGCTGCCTACTGCATCTTTCAGAGATGTGTCCAATATGAACACTGATGCCTCTTGGCAGCATCCAACATGCCCCTCCCAGTGTAGACAACCATGGTGTCAGATCCCTCCTGGAAGGGGAAGAAACTTTCCCTCTGCTCTTCTCCCCAGACATTGTCCACCATTGAGTTCATAACTATCATGAGCTGGACTCCTTCATAGTCAAATCGAGGACTAAAGTGTAGCACAAGATTCTTCTCATCTGTTCCCAAGATGATGGCAAACCTAGAAAGACAGAAACCATTATTCTACTCAGCTGACCTTGTCAGATATAGTACTCAAGTCATTCACCAGTGGTACTCCCATGGGAGTCAGAGGTACTTCAGTCTCCAAAAATATTAGCTAATATTTACTAATTGGGAGGCAGAACACTAAAGGTTAGCTTGAAAAACATGGGGCCCTGCTAATACATCTCTACACCAAAAGTACCTAAAGTAAACCTGTAGCCTGGATATAAACATACGGATGTCTATATATTGAGTGCCTACAGTAGACGTGTACTGACACGAAACGCGCCTAGGAGGAGCCTTCGCACGCCTTGACGTTACGCCGCCGGGTCAGGAGGTCCGGTGGCCCACCTATGGTTTTCACTGGTCAGTGTATAGAATCCATTTTTTTTCAAGCTGCTTATACAGGCTGCAGGCATGCGTTTTGTAACTTCTGTGGTTTTACGTATTTGGATTTAATAAATAATTTTAAACATACTACACTATGAGTATTTTTACTCCTTATACCTGGCACTGAGTTCCCATACCTCAGCCCCAGCATTTTTAGGTTCTTTGTGTGGATCCAAGGAGCAGTGTGATCCGACCAGGCCAGCATCGTCTTACCACCGACGGACCATCTGGGTACTATAAAGCAGCACCTACATGGGACCCCGGCTACATGAAACCTGTACATGCGTATTATAATTGCGCTTCTGGTAAGCAGGCAATTTATCTATTCCTGGGATTGGATTACACCTATACTCCCTGCGAGTCCCCCATCACTGAACTGTTTATCATCTTTAATATTCTTATATTTGATGATCGTATACAATTGTCACTTGGAGATTATTTGTAGCGCTGCACTTGTATTGTTTCTATATTGAGTGCCAATTAAACTTTGAGACAAGCCCTCACTGATATTTGTAGTTGCAGCCACTGTGGAACAATTCATCCTGAATATTTGCAAGAGAAACAGTGAAGTGATTCAGGTCTGATCTAAGCACTCTGCGATTCCATGCTACTAGTGTGGGAGGAAGGGTGATCTGAGCTGAGAGTCAATGCTGTGGAAGGGAGAAGGGTGAATTGGGCCAAGGAGTCACCACTAGGAGGGGGGAGATGATCACATTAAAGCTGAGCTACTGAGTTCCTGCAAGAAGGAAGAGCCAAGAAGTCACTACTATGTCTCCTTTCACTCCCTGTTGCCATTCCTGAGGTGTTGGACCTTTAACTAGGTATGCAGTAGGGACAAAGTGCTTTCTGCTATTCATTTTGAGGATAAATTCATCCGCAGTGCCTGCAGCTATAAAGTTTATTGGAGTCCAGGAGAAAAAAAAAAAAAAAGTGTAGCAGAAGGCATGTCAGTTATTAGAGATGAGCGAATTATTCAAAAATTCGATTCGGCTGATTCGGCGAATTCGTGGAAAAAATTCGATTCGAGTCAAATATATTCGCTGCGAATTTAACTTATAAAAGGGTGTTTCTAGGCTTCAGAGACCCTTTATATTAGTGCAGAACACTGTACCTTTAATTTAAATGCCCTTGGAGTCTGCTGGGGAAGAGAAATAATACTGTCAGTCAGTATGACATGCAGATGAGTGCCGTCGATCTTAGAATCACCGCACACTTCACTCATTTGGGCAGTCACGGGGCCAAAACCAGAGTGTGGAGCCACAGTGTGGCGGTGGAGGCAGCAGCAATGGGAGGCCATACAGCACCCTATGACAAAATGGAACCCACCAGCAGTGTGAGGAGACCTGAAAGTGGCACATGGCAGAGTGTGGCGATGGAGACAGCAGCAATGGGAGGCCGTACAGGGACCCATGACACACTCTGGACCTGGCAGCAGCATGAGGAGGCGGTACAGGGGCCCATGGCAGATTAGGGGCCTGGCAGCAGCAATGGGAGGCTCGTAATCTGCCAGCACTCTATGACAAAATGGAACCCAGCAGCAGTGTGAGGAGACCTGAAAGTGGCACATGGCAGAGTGTGGCGATGGAGACAGCAGCAATGGGAGGCCGTACAGGGACCCATGAGACACTCTGGACCTGGCATCAGCATGAGGAGGCGGTACAGGGGCCCATGGCAGAATGGCGAAGCGTAAGCAGCTTAAATTGAAGGCCATACAGAGGCCTATGTTAAAAATAATAACATGTTTGGGGCATGATTCATGGCGGATTTAGTCAGTTGTGTCAGGAACTGGTGGTTTGAAATCCAGACTAATCCACGCCTGATTCATTTTCACAAACGTGAGTCTCTCCACACTTTGGGTGGACAGTCGTGTCCTCCGCGGAGTTACAATACCTCCTGCCGCACTAAACACGCGCTCCGATGCCACGCTACTGGCCGGGCATGACAGCCTTTCAAGGGCAAATTCAGCTAGTTGGGGCCAAAGGTCAAGTTTCGTTGCCCAGTAGTCAAGGGGATTGTCTACCTCGGTTGGCAGGGTGCTGTCCAAGTAGGCCCAAGCCTGTTGTTTGAGCTCCTGCTCCAGGTCCACCTGATGCTGCTGCTGCTGCGGCTGGTTAGTAGTTTCCTCACTGCGCTGGTAAAGAAAGCTACTCATCATCGACTGCAGACTGAGGCAGCCGCTGCTGGTGGAGCTGCCACTGCTCCTACCACCCCACCCCTCCCCTACTGCCATGGCAGCGGAACGCGAGCGCACAGGGCGCACAGTGTCTGAGGATGGACGTTGGCGCAGAAAGGCAGAGACCAACTGACTACATAGGTGGTTTTTATAGTACGTTATTTTGGCCTCCCTCTCAGCAGGTGTGAAAAAGGCCACCATTTTTGAACGGTAGCGAGGGTCCAACAAGGTGGACAGCCAAAAGTCATCCCTCTGTCTGATGGTTATTATTCGGCTGTCGCTACGCAAGCAACCGAGCATGTTATGGGCCATTTGTGCCAAGGAATGCGAGGGACTCCCTGCCTCCATCTCCACAGCATACTGCCACGGTGCGTCTGGGTCCTCTGTCTCCTCCTCCTCCTCTACCAGATGCTCCTGCTCCTCCACTCCTGTCCGCTGAGTGGAAAAACCACCCATTTCACTCAATAATTCCTGAGCACCAATGTCCTCCTCTACCTCCTCCTCTTCTTCCTGTCCTGCCCCCACAGGGGTCATGTGGCGTTGAGATCTGTGCGACACGTCTACCGCACCCTGACCAGCCATTGTTAACAGCATTTGTTCCAGGACGTGCAACAGAGGAATGACGTCGTTCATCCCATAGTCCTGCCGACTCACGAATAGCGTGGCCTCCTCAAAGGGCCTGAGCAAGCGGCAGGTGTCACGCATGAGCTGCCAATGGCTGACATCTAAGTTACACAGGGGAGTACCTTTATCCGCTTGTAACATCAGGAAATCGGTGATGGCCTTTCGCTGTTCGTAAAGGCGGTCTAACATGTGTAGGGTTGAATTCCACCTTGTTGCAACGTCGCAGATCAGGCGATGATGTGGAATTCCGTTCTGCCGCTGCAGCTCAAGGAGGGTGTGCTTTGCGGTGTAGGAATGGCTGAAATGCATGCAAAGTTTACGTGACATTTTAAGGATGTCTTGCAGTGGGATGGTGGATTTTAGGAACCGCTTGACAACCAGATTGAACACGTGAGCCATGCATGGCGCATGGCACAACCTTCCTTGACGCAGAGCAGACACCATGTTCTTTCCGTTGTCGGTCAACATGGTTCCGATTTTCAGTTTGCGCGGAGACAGCCATCTGTCGATTTCTCTGTTCATTACACTCAGAAGTTCCTCCCCTGTGTGACTACGTTCGCCAAGGCATACCAGGTGCAGCACTGCGTGACACCGTTGCGCCCTGCACATGTGATATGCCGGTCGGGTAATGGGACTTGGCACGGGGGTGGCGGCTGAGAACACGACGGAAGAAGAGGTGGTAGAGGCGGACATCTTTGCTGGACCAAGGACGTGCAAACGTGGAGGCAAAAGCGTCGTGACCTGTCCAAGTTGCTGGTGCGGCTGTGCCGGCACCACGTTCACCCAGTGGGCCGTAAATGACATGTACTGTCCCTGACCGTAGTTACAGCTCCACACGTCGGCGCTGCCGTGCACTTTGGCAGAGACCGACATGCTCAAAGACTGGCCCACCATCTCTTCTACATGTGAATGCAGGGCTGGCACTGCCTTTTTGGCGAAGAAATGCCGGCTTGGCACTCTCCACCGCGGCGCGGCACAAGCCATCATTTCTCGGAAAGGTGCTGAGTCCACCACTTGGAAAGGGAGGGACTGCAGCACCAGCAACTTGGACAGGAGGACGTTCAGCTTCTGCACCGTCGGGTGCGTGCTCGCAAACTGTTGTCTCTTGGAAACGGATTCCAAAAAAGACTGCTGACGGAATCCGTGAAGAGGAGTAGCAGGAGAAGGAGCATCTGAACGAGCGGAACAACTCCCCTCAGCAGAGGTGTTGGAGCCTTGACTGGCTGATAGAGGGCGATTGACGTCGGGTGACGGAGCAAGTAACGGAGCGGGTGATGGAGCGGGGGCTGGAGCAGGCAGAACCGCCGTATCTTTATCACGGTTTTCCCAGGCCACCGAATGGCGACGCTGCATATGCTGACGCAACGCTGTAGTCCCAACATGGGCCCCCTGGCCACGCTTGACTTTCTGGCCACATAGTCGACATACAGCTACGTTTACTTCCTCGGGCGGCTTGACGAAAAATTGCCACACCGCCGAGTAGGAAACTTTGCCCCCGCTACTCCTCACTGGCTGATTGCTACTTCCTCCGTGCACACCGGCACCACTACTGGCCGTGGTGGTAGGCTGCAGTGGAGCTGGTGCTCTACTCCGTGGCCGTTTGCCTCCACTGACACTGCTGCGACCCTGCTGCCTCCTGGGCAACCCACCGACTGTTTTGCTCGCTGCCAAGCTGGCACCCTCTTCTCCTGATGATGCGGAAGCAATAGCCTGATGACGACGAGGCTGCCAAGTGCGATCAACCTCCTCATCATCAAGTAGGGTCTCCGCCTCACTACTAGCCCCCTCGGCTGCATGTGGGTCAGGAGACAGACCTGTCTCTAGACCGTCTACCGAGCCAATCTCCTCGCCAGTACTTCTTCGTCTGGCTGCTGAAGAGGCGGATGTCTCCCCCCCGTTCCTGACCGCCCTCTGTTAGCTCTTCCTCACTGTACAGTGGGGCTGAGCCCACAGCATGCGATACTTCGCTTGGTGAGGGAACACCAAAGGACAGGGGCAGGTAGAGGACACGTGATTTCAGTGGGCTTGGTCCCGGGCCATGCCAACTAACGGTTGTGTCTGACGTACCCACCGACCATTGGCTGTAGGTGTCAGAGGTGACCTGGGAAGAGGAAGACGACCGAGCCAACCAATCGATGACGGCAGGGTTGTCGGTGGAGACACGACCGCTGGATGACACCGGGAGCACTGGCCTCTGGCTGCGACTAGTGCTGCCTCGACCCCTTCCTCTGCTGCCACGTCTGCTCGCTCCTGAAACATTGCCTCCTCTGCCACTCCTCTGCGTGTTGTCTGACATACTCTTTAATTCAACGATTCTGTGTCCCTGAGTAACGATTCTGTGTCCCTGAGTAACGATTCTGTGGCCCTGAGTAACGACTCTGTGGCCCTGAGTAACGACTCTGTGGCCCTGAGTAACGACTCTGTGGCCCTGAGTAACGACTCTGTGGCCCTGAGTAACGACTCTGTGGCCCTGAGTAACGACTCTGTGGCCCTGAGTAACGACTCTGTGGCCCTGAGTAACGACTCTGTGGCCCTGAGTAACGACTCTGTGGCCCTGAGTAACGACTCTGTGGCCCTGAGTAACGACTCTGTGGCCCTGAGTAACGACTCTGTGGCCCTGAGTAACGACTCTGTGGCCCTGAGTAACGACTCTGTGGCCCTAACTCTGTCCCTAATACAGACAGGTCTGTCTCTCTTGAATGACCGGAGGCTAATGGAGAATTCTAAGATGGCCGCGATTTATAGCTCCACCATTACACAGTGCTGGCTTGCTGGCTGCTGATTGGCTAATGCGATCACATGTCATGAATGAATGCATTTTGGGTCAGCGCGCCTTGTCTGCGCGCCTTCCCAGAGATCCCCGCTCCGTCGCCACACATGTCGCCGCCATTTTTGGGAAAATTCGATTCGCGCACCCGAAGTTTGCTAATCTTCGTATTCGTCGCAAATCGAATTTTCCCAATCTTCGAAACGAATTCCACTTCGCATTTTCGATTCGCTCATCTCTATCAGTTATTTCAAATGATGCAATTTTGTAACAATGCAGAAACCCAAATGATTGCGCTAAACATGCTCTGAGCCAAACAATCTGTCAGGTATATGAAGGACCGAGCATACCAAAACCCCGGCGAGGGGGGGTCAGTAGGATGTTCTGTACTCAGCACACTTTTCTACTTTTGCAAGTTAAACTTCTTGCAAATTATTCTACAGAGAAAATATATAATAAATAGCTGAAGGGAGAAACAGGACTTACTCTTTACAGTCCACCGGAATGAAGCCCTCCACCTCCACGGAGTGACCAGGTTTGAGGCTGATGCTATCGAAGGTAACAGTCTGTATGGGAGGAGAGAATTATTACACCGATTATAGACAGAAGAGATCTCATGGTTGCAGCTACTGAACTCAGAATAAATATAGGATTTGAGGGTCGCAGCACTTTGTTGAGAGATTTGTGGAGAATGGAGGGAGCACAGACTACCCCGGCCAATCACAAATGTATTCTAAGGACTTCACAATATAAACATTTTCTATTATAAATGTTCATGTCATGTATGGCGGCTGCCCAGAGCTTTATACAAGTTATAGTCCCATCTACAGACAGCCGGATGGTGCCAATTACTGACTGGCACAAGGCCTGCCCAGCATTCATGTTTAGTAGTGTACTTTGTACAGGGGCGGACTGACCATTTGGAAACTCGGGCACTGCCTGAGGGCCCGGGGTCAGTATCATCCCAACCACTGCCAACATCCAGCAACCTTATAACCTCCACTTTCCTCAGCCCTCAACACTAGGCCCGTCACCATCCTCAACACTACGCCAACCATTCCCCACAGAAGCCATTTGCTCAGCTCTTGCAGCTCCCACCAGTGCTCATACATATACCTCCACCACCCACATCAAACCAGCCCGACACCAACTTGTGTCCACACCAAGCATACCAATACTCACCACTACCCACCACACTACACCCACCATCCCCCACAGAAGCCATTCGCTCAGCTCTTGCAGCTTCCACCAGTGCTCATACTCACATTTTCTGCCATCCTGCTTCCTTATCAGAGACACTTGTGATCAGCTGCTCTTCTACTTCTTCTTATATAGGAGGTCTGCTGAGGGTGGAGCCAGTCAGGAGGGAGGAATCACTCCGCCCACTGCTCCCTGGACTGACAATTGTTCCACAGCCGCTCATTACAGAGAATGAATGAAATGTGGATCCGCTGTGACTGAGCATGGGTCGTCCATCGTCACTCTGCTGGGATGTCACCACTCACCACAAACAGCAAGGGGGCAAAAGAGGACTATCCTCAAAGTCATTTCTACACCACAAAGGGGGAGATTTCCTAACACTGGAGGGTGCAAAATCTGCTGCCGCTGTGCATGGGAGCCAATCAGCTTCTACCTTCAGCTGCTTCAATGAACCTTTGACAGGAAAACCTGGAAGCTGATTGGTTTCTATGCAGAGCTGCACCAGATTCTGGACTCTCCAGGTTTAGGAATTCAACCTCAAAGTGACAATTTACATTACCTGCCCACATCCCCCAACACAATACCAACCACTACATCACAACCAGCAACACTATACTGATACACATCATATGAGACACACAAGAGACAAAAAAAAAAAAAAGATAAGCGACAGCAGAAAAAAGACCAAGTGCTCCATTGAGTCTGACACATCTATATTTGAGATCTGTGTCTGCCCCAAGCATGTCTGAAGCCACTTACTGCTGACTGACTCACTACCTCTGCTGGAGGTCTATTCCAACCATCAACTACCCTTTCAGGAAAATATGACTTTCTAAGATGAGTTGGGAACTTTCCTCCAGTCAGTTGGAGGTCATGTCCCGTGTTCTTCATCTTGGCTTCATACTGAACATCCTGCCCTCCAGAACCTTATTCCCCCTCTTGTATGGGTAACCTGAGACATCTGTGCACCTGGCTATGGGTAGTGTGAAATGCCTGTGCACCTGGCTATGGGTGGTATGCTAGTTCTTTGCAGTTGGGGTGTGACAAATTATTCAATTTACCTGTGAGTGGTTATGTTAAGGCTCATTTATGTGTGTGTGTGTATATATATATATATATATATATATATATATATATATACACAGTATATATATATATATACACACACACACACACACTGTTTGACCACAAGGCGCTGATTGCCGATCTCATTTCTTGAGGCTCTTCTAGGACAGTACAAATAATCTTCCAATTACATTTTTTGAAAGCATTTAGTAAGACGCTTGGGGATTCACATGGGATTGTATACTCCTGAATATATATTTTTTTACTATGCTGGCACCAGTGAAGTATAGCATCCTCATAACAGATGTGGAGCTGATCAGGGATGCTGACAATATTTAAAAAATATATATATATAAAAAAAACCACAAAAACACTTGATCACCATTGTAACACTGCACTCAGAGGTGGTGATGAGGGATTTATACTTTATTTGCAGTTACACTGAAGATCATTGCGATAGCAAAGTTTAATGGTCATGAAAGGGGTTAACCATTCAGGACAACTAGTGACTGGCTACAGATAATCACATGGTACTAGGATTGGGCCAATCACAGCTGTTATTGACAAATTCATTCCTAACAGCTTTGTTATGAATGTGATTAACTGGGCTCCAAGGACCAGGATCCAGATTCCAGTGTCTGGGGGACACAGCCAGGGGTGCATTTACCACAAGCCACTTGCATAGGGTGGCAAATTTCAGGCACCTCCCCCCAGAAGGGATACAGGTGGGATCCAAGAAAGGCTGCATGATGGTGTCTGTAGAGCCTGACTCTCGTTCCCGGGGATATCTGGAGCTGTGAAGAGGAGTGTTTTTCTCCATTGTGGGGGGGGGGGGTGTTGGTCAATGTCAGGCTCTCTCCGTGGGGGCAGACAATCGTTGTGCTAGGGCAGCACAAAACCTAAATACACCACTGGGCACAGCAGTTGTGTGGGGACGGCCTGGCACCCCTCTTAGCCCACGCTGCCAAAGTGATGTTCATGTTCTGTCTGCTGGTGCCAACCAGCTGCAGTCTATACACTGACTGGTTGGCAATTTCCACTTCCTTTACTATACTGCTGCAATTACCACACCCAATGCTACTACTATTACCATCTTACTACAACTAGTACTACTCCTATCACTACCAATGCTATGCCATTACTACCACACTTCTGCTAGAACTGCTCCTACCCCTCCTCTACCCAACGTATCTTATAGCCGCCATACCCCCTGCTACAAATATTACATTTTCTCAACACTATCCTTCCTATGCTGCCACCACTTTACTCCTCGTGCTATGTAGTTACTACTACCCCTAGTCTACTACCCGTACACTGAGACTAAAGCTGCTCCAGCATCTCCTTCCCCTGCTGGAGTACTACTACATTCACTGCCACAGCTACTGTGTACCTTCAAAGGCTACATTCACACTTGAGCATTTTGTAGCTTGAAGCTCCAAAAACCTCAAATTGTTCTCTATGGTGCCCGTTTGTGTGATCAGGTGTGAACAGGCACCATAGAGAACAAATTTTATTTCCTCAAGTTTGAGCTTCAGAACTTAAAGCTACAAGTGGCTCAAGTGTGAATGCAGCCTAAAGGTAATGCAACCAACCTCCAGCAGGAGGGCGCTATAGACTACAGCAATGAATACAGAGTCAGTTTAGTGCTCAATAATAAGATTGATCAGACACAATAGAGCTCATTGGATTTTATTTGAAATGTGGATGAAATTCATTTCTAGCAAGTGATCTGAGCAAAGCACAATGTATGTGCTACATAAGCAGCAAGGAGGCAGATTGGAAGGAGAAGGGTACAAGACAGGATAACATTTCTCTCCATCCATTATGGCCATTTCACAAGAGCCGGGATATGGACACGTGGGAGAGGTGGCTCCTCTATTGCAGATTCTTCATGTCAGTGTGATGGACTTGAGCTGGAGGGTTTTCAAAGACAAGTAGGAGATCTCATTTATGGGAAAGCGGACTGGAAATGTGATAGGATTTCCTGTAAGCAAATGTATGGTGATCTTGTCTTGCTCAAACAAGAAGGAAACCTGTAAGAAAAGATGGCAGTGTCAGCTTGCTGGACTAAGGAAGGATGTGCTTCTGAAGCTGCAATGTTTTAGTAACAGGGTCTGAGAACGTTCTGTCATCTACATCAATGACTGGAGCCCTCAGATCAATAGCTTATGGCCAGTCTGAAGGAACCCTGGGTGAGAATGGCCAGCAGACCTGGACTCCAGAGGTTTCTAGGGGTACCTAGACTTGTGGCCAATTAAACTACCATTTGATGGTACCTGCCTATTTTTGGACCCCCAACACAAGTTTGTGGAGCCAGCTTCATGACAAATTCTCACTGCCTGTAAGAGTGGCATTTTGACCACTACCAGAAATGGGGCAACACACTGAAATGGTTTTAGTAAGGGTTTCCCAGAGATCAAAAAAATTTCAATAGTTTCACTGGGGCCAGTGGTGGAGAGGCTGCTGTATGCCATGCAAGCTATACAACATCTACACTACATGCCAAATATTAGAACCATGAAAGTGCTAAAGGCTCTGTTCTACAGGATTCCCTGTCAGATGACAATCTCCCCCTTCCAGGAGCCCCAATACACACCTCTTAGCCATGGCTCAAGTGAGCCCTTGGACAAGGGTCTCATCTACCATGACTGGCTTAGGGTAAAACACGATTTAAAGTTGCAGGCCAGCCCCCCACTACTCCCCAGATTGAGACTTTACAGAGTCCATGTCAGGGATTTCCTTATCCCTATTCCCTCGTTTTCCTAAAATATTCATCCAACATGTATGAGATCAATGACATGTATACACAAAATAGAAGGAAAATGTTACATGAAAACATTTTGCAAGCCAAAATCTGACAATCATTAATGTTACCAACAGCAACCATTTGCTAGGTGGTATATCAATGGCAGCATGATGGAATCCATTGCATCTTCCCATGTGGAAGGGTCTCATCCTCCATTGAATGAGCTGAAGGATTGACCCATCATAGCAAAGAAAGCCTATATACCCTTTACCTAAGCCATCACTAGCTGCCTACTGCATCTTTTAGAGACTGATGTGTCCAATATGAACAGTGATGACACTTTGCCCCATCCACCATTTTTCCTTCCCCTCCCAGTGTAGACATACCGTGGTGTCCGATCCCTTCTGGAAGGGGAAGAAGTTTTCCTTCTGCTCTTTTCCCCAGACACCGTTCACCTTTGAGTTCAAGTTTAACACGAGCCGGTCTTGACCATAGGAAAATCGAGGATTAAAGTGTAGCACATAATTCTTCATATCTGTTCCCAAGTTTATGGCAAACCTAGAAAGACAGAAAAAGCAAATATTCTGCTCAGTTCTGGTCAGATATAGTACTCGAGTCCTTCACCTGTGGTACTCAGGTGTCAGTGCTAGGAGGGGGAGCTGAGAAGTCACTACTACTTTGTGCCCTTTCATTCCCTCTTACCATTGGACCTCTAACTAGGTAATTAGTAGCAATGAAGCGCATTACTGTAGATTGAGGAAAAATTCCTCCACAGTGCCTGCAGCTATACAGTTTGGTGAGGTCCAGGAGGAGAGAGATAGAAGTCAGCTGGCATCTCATATGGTGAAATTGTGTCAATGTAGACACAAACATTTAAGCTAAGTTTGCTGTGAGCAACACAATGTCAGGCATTTGAGGGACCACGCATGCCAAATTCCCAGCGTGTAGGGGTCAGTAGGATGTACTGTACACGGAACACTTTCCTGCTTCTGCAAGGTAAACTTCAGGCAAATTATACAGAGAGCAGACATCTATTGTATAATAAGTAGCCGAGGATGGAACCGTGACTTACACTTCACAGTCCACCGGAATGAAGCCCTTCACCTCCACCGAGTGACCAAGTTTGAGGCCGAGGTTATCAACGGTAAAAGTCTGTATGGGAGAAATTAGAGAATTATTACTCCCTGTATAATGGGGGGGAGGGGATTATTACACCATTTATAGACAGGACAGACATCTGATGGTTGTACTCAGAATAAGTTTGGGATTTTTGTGGGTGGCAGCACTTTGTGGGAGAGTGGAGGAGCTCAGACATCCCCAGCAGATCACAAATGTCTAATAACACATCAATGACATGACAATATATACATTTTCTCTTTAACCCAGAGCGGATGGACATGTCACATCTCAGAACCGGACCGTTTATAACACTGCACATTAGTATAAATCACAGAGGGGAAGGCATGGATATAATGAGCCACTATGGGCAAGTGTGGAGGAGGGGAGTGTGAGCCATACCAGTATATACCCAATATTAAGACGGCACAGCTCTGTGCCAGAAGACCAAAATACATACATTATAACCTAAACTGAAACAAACACAAATCCACACCCAACAACCCCACATCAAGCCACCCTATACTCACCATAATCCACTTTTCTCAATGGTACATCAACTAGAACCAGAAACTATATTCCGACACCAAAATATGTCCACCCCAAGCAAACCTATATCAACCAACACACCACATTTGTTCACCTTTGCAGCTCCCACTAGTAGTGAACATAATCATGCACATATGAAGGGGGGGGGGGGGGGGAATCCCAGTATATACCCAATACTAAGAATACACAGGAAGGCAGACCCAACTCTGTGCCAGAACACCAAAACACATACATCACACCCTACATAAATGGATGTACAAGAACCAAAATACTGACCCACACCCACCAACTGCCCACATCAAGCAACCCTATCTCAGCATGATCCATATTCCTCAATGGTACAGAGACAACCAGAAATATACCTACAACTTCCTACACCCAACAACCCAACACCAACCCATGTCCACCCCAAGCAAACCTATAACAACCACTACACCCACCAACCCCCACAGAAGCCATTTGCTCAGCTCTTGCAGCTTCCACCAGTGCTCATACATATACCTCCACCACCAACATCAAACCAGCCCAACACCAACTTGTGTCCACACCAAGCAAACCAATACCCACCACACCCACCATCCCCCACAGAAGCCATTTGCTCAGCTCTTGCAGCTTCCACCAGTGCTCATACTCACAGCATCTGCCATCCTGCTTCCTTATCAGAGACACTTGTGATCAGCTGCTCTTCTACTTCTTCTTATATAGGAGGTCTGCTGAGGGTGGAGCCAGTCAGGAGGGAGGGATCACTCCGCCCACTGCTCCCTGGACTGACAATTCTTCCAGAACCGCTCATTACAGAGAATGAATGAAATGTGGATCCGCTGTGACTGAGCATGGGTCGTCCATCGTCACTCTGCTGGGATGTCACCACTCACCACAAACAGCAAGGGGGCAAAAGAGGACTATCCTCAAAGTCATTTCTACACCACAAAGGGGGAGATTTCCTAACACTGGAGGGTGCAAAATCTGCTGCAGCTGTGCATGGGAGCCAATCAGCTTCTACCTTTAGCTGCTTCAATGAAGCTTTGACAGGAAAACCTGGAAGCTGATTGGTTTCTATGCAGAGCTGCACCAGATTCTGGACTCTCCAGGTTTAGGAATACAACCGCAAAGTAACATTTTACATTACCTGATACACATTACATCATATGACATCATATGAGACCCCTGACATCACATGAGATGCATGACATCATATGAGACCCCCGACATCACATGAGATGCATGACATCATATGAAACCCCTGACATCACATGAGATGCATGACATCATATGAGACCTCTGACATCACATGAGATGCATGACATCACAAGACCCCTGACATCACATGAGATGCATGACATCACGAGACCCCTGACATCACATGAGATGCATGGCATCATATGAGACATAAAAGATATAAAAACAAAGATAAGTGGCAACAGAAAAAGTCCAAGTGGTCCATCGAGTTTGTTTCCTTTTTTAATTGCTTCGTTATTTATTTATTCATTATATTGGTGTGTTGTCTGAGTCTAGATCCATGTTTGCCCCAAGCATGTCTGAAGCCACTTACTGCTGACTGACTCACTACCTCTGCTGGAGGTCTATTCCAACCATCAACTACCCTTTCAGGAAAATATGACTTTCTAAGATGAGTTGGGAACTTTCCTCCAGTCAGTTGGAGGTCATGTCCCGTGTTCTTCATCTTGGCTTCATACTGAACATCCTGCCCTCCAGAACCTTATTCCCCCTCTTGTTGTATTGAAAGGTTTTAGTCATGTCCATCCTTTCCCTTCTTTCCTCCAGCCTGTAAATATGAAGTTCCTGCAGTCTCTCCTGATATGTTTGATCCCTCAGACCTTTCACCATTTGTGTTCCCCGTCTCTGGACTTGTTCTGTCTCATCAATATCTTTATGGAAGTGAGATCTCCAGAACTGGACACAGTATTCTAAATGAGGTCCAACTAAAGATCCATGTAGAGGACCCAGGACCTCCAATACATCACATGAGAGGCATGACATCCCAGGAATTGTCATTACTGATCCTAGTATGGGGGGGCAAGGCTCAGCCAGGCGCCCCATAGTGGACGTGCTAAAATTATGATTATTATTATACAGGATTTATGGCGCCAACAGTTTGCGCAGAGCTTTACAATATAACGGGAGACAATACAATTACAATACATTTCAGTACAGAAGGAATAGGAGGGCCCGGCTCATGGAGCTTACAATCTAAAGGAAGGGGGAGGTGATACAAAAGGTGATAGCTGCGGGGGATGATCTCGTGGAGGTGATTCAGATTGGCAGAGAAGGGTGGAGGACACTGAGTGGAAGCCAGTGGAGGGATTGGTAGAGAGGGATGGAGGACACTGAATGGAGGCCAGTGGAGGGATTGGCAGAGAGGGGTGGAGGACACTGAGTGGAGGCCAGTGAAGGGATTGGCAGATAGGGGCAGCAGTCACTGATCGGTTGGTAAGGTGTATGAGTCTAGCAGCAGAATTCATAATAGACTGAAGGGGGGATAGCCTGTGTAATGGTAGACCAGTGAGGAGGGAGTTGCAGTAATCGAGGCGGGATAAAACCAAGGCGTGGATGAGTTGTTTTGTGGTGTCATTGGTCAGGAAGGGGCGGATTTTGGAAATGTTCTGGGGGTTGAGGAGGCAGGATTTAGCCAGTGAGTGGATGTGGGGCCCAAAGGAGAGGTCAGAGTCTAGGACTACGCCCAGCACCCTGGCATGAGGGTAAAGACCAATGGTTGTGCTGTTGATCTTAATGGTAAAGTCATGAGTGGAGGATTGGGGGGGAGGTAATATTACAGCTCAGTTTTTGAAAGATTGAGTTTCCGGTAGTGGTGTGACATCCATGCTGATTTGTCGCTCAGTAGATTTGTGATACGTGAGGAGATTGAGGGGGTGAGCTGGGGAGTGGAGAGATAGATCTGGGTGTCATCAGCAAAATGGAAAATGGATCTTAACCCCTTCAGCACCAGAACTCTCCTCATGGCCGGTCATACTCGTCCTGCAGGAGATACATTCCACTACAACTTGGGACATCTGTACATCTGGGTATGAGAGGTCTGTGACAACTTCAATGCAATTTACCTTCAATTTGCTTGGGGCAAACACAGATCTAGACTCAGACAAAATACTTACCAACAAATAAATAAATAAACAAGGATACATTTAAAAAAGGAAACAGACTCGATGGAGCACTTGGATTTTATTCTGCTGTCACTTATCTTTGTTATTATATCTTTTATGTCTCATATTATGTCATACACCTCATGTGATGTCATAGGTCTCATATTATGTGATCATATCCCCCCCTTATGTATTATACATGGAGATCATATCCCCCCTTATGTATTATACATGGTGATCATATCCCCCCCCCCCTTATGTATTATACATGGAGATCATATCCCCCCTTATGTATTATACATGGAGATCATATCCCCCCCCTTATGTATTATACATGGAGATCATATCCCCCCTTATGTATTATACATGGAGATCATATCCCCCCTTATGTATTATACATGGAGATCATATCCCCCCCTTATGTATTATACATGGAGATCATATCCCCCCTTATGTATTATACATGGAGATCATATCCCCCCTTATGTATTATACATGGAGATCATATCCCCACTTATGTATTATACATGGAGATCATATCCCCCCTTATGTATTATACATGGAGATCATATCCTTCCTTATGTATTATACATGGAGATCATATCCCCCCCTTTTGTATTATACAGGGAGATCATATTCCCCCCCCTATGTATTATACATGGAGATCATATCCCCCTTATGTATTATACATGGAGATCATATCCCCCTTATGTATTATACATGGAGATCATATCCCCCCTTATGTATTATACATGGAGATCATATCCCCCTCATGTATTATACATGGAGATCATATCCCCCCTTATGTATTATACATGGAGATCATATCCCCCCTTATGTATTATATATGGAGATCATATCCCCCCTTATGTATTATACATGGTGATCATATCCCCCCTTATGCATTATACATGGAGATCATATCCCCCCTTATGTATTATACATGGAGATCATATCCCCCCTTATGTATTATATATGGAGATCATATCCCCCCTTATGTATTATATATGGAGATCATATCCCCCCTTATGTATTATACATGGTGATCATATCCCCCCCTTATGTATTATACATGGAGATCATATCCCCCCTTATGTATTATACATGGAGATCATATCCCCCCTTATGTATTATACATGGAGATCATATCCCCCCTTATGTATTATACATGGTGATCATATCCCCCCTTATGCATTATACATGGAGATCATATACCCCCTTATGTATTATACATGGTGATCATATCCCCCCTTATGCATTATACATGGAGATCATATACCCCCTTATGTATTATACATGGAGATCATATCCCCCCCTTTTGTATTATACAGGGAGATCATATTCCCCCCCCTATGTATTATACATGGAGATCATATCCCCCTTATGTATTATACATGGAGATCATATCCCCCTTATGTATTATACATGGAGATCATATCCCCCCTTATGTATTATACATGGAGATCATATCCCCCTCATGTATTATACATGGAGATCATATCCCCCCTTATGTATTATACATGGAGATCATATCCCCCCTTATGTATTATATATGGAGATCATATCCCCCCTTATGTATTATACATGGTGATCATATCCCCCCTTATGCATTATACATGGAGATCATATCCCCCCTTATGTATTATACATGGAGATCATATCCCCCCTTATGTATTATATATGGAGATCATATCCCCCCTTATGTATTATATATGGAGATCATATCCCCCCTTATGTATTATACATGGTGATCATATCCCCCCTTATGCATTATACATGGAGATCATATACCCCCTTATGTATTATACATGGAGATCATATCCCCCCTTATGTATTATACATGGAGATCATATCCCCCCGTATGTATTATACATGGAGATCATATCCCCCTTATGTTTTATACATGGAGATCATATCCCCCCCTTATGTATTATACATGGTGATCATATCCCCCCTTATGTATTATACATGGAGATCATATCCCCCCCTTATGTATTATACATGGAGATCATATCCCCCCTTATGTATTATATATGGAGATCATATCCCCCTTATGTATTATACATGGAGATCATATTCCCCCCCCCCTTATGTATTATACATGGAGATCATATCCCCCCTTATGTATTATACATGGAGATCATATCCCCCCTTATGTATTATACATGGAGATCATATCCCCCCCCTTATGTATTATACATGGAGATCATATCCCCCCTTATGTATTATACATGGAGATCATATCCCCCCTTATGTATTATACATGGAGATCATATCCCCCCTTATGTATTATACATGGAGATCATATCCCCCCCTTATGTATTATACATGGAGATCATATCCCCCCTTATGTATTATACATGGAGATCATATCCCCCCTTATGTATTATACATGGAGATCATATCCCCACTTATGTATTATACATGGAGATCATATCCCCCCTTATGTATTATACATGGAGATCATATCCTTCCTTATGTATTATACATGGAGATCATATCCCCCCCTTTTGTATTATACAGGGAGATCATATTCCCCCCCCTATGTATTATACATGGAGATCATATCCCCCTTATGTATTATACATGGAGATCATATCCCCCTTATGTATTATACATGGAGATCATATCCCCCCTTATGTATTATACATGGAGATCATATCCCCCTCATGTATTATACATGGAGATCATATCCCCCCTTATGTATTATACATGGAGATCATATCCCCCCTTATGTATTATATATGGAGATCATATCCCCCCTTATGTATTATATATGGAGATCATATCCCCCCTTATGTATTATACATGGTGATCATATCCCCCCTTATGCATTATACATGGAGATCATATACCCCCTTATGTATTATACATGGTGATCATATCCCCCCTTATGCATTATACATGGAGATCATATCCCCCCTTATGTATTATACATGGAGATCATATCCCCCCTTATGTATTATACATGGAGATCATATCCCCCTCATGTATTATACATGGAGATCATATCCCCCCTTATGTATTATACATGGAGATCATATCCCCCCTTATGTATTATATATGGAGATCATATCCCCCCTTATGTATTATACATGGTGATCATATCCCCCTTATGTATTATACATGGAGATCATATCCCCCTTATGTATTATACATGGAGATCATATCCCCCCTTATGCATTATACATGGAGATCATATCCCCCCTTATGTATTATACATGGAGATCATATCCCCCCTTATGTATTATATATGGAGATCATATCCCCCCTTATGTATTATATATGGAGATCATATCCCCCCTTATGTATTATACATGGTGATCATATCCCCCCTTATGCATTATACATGGAGATCATATACCCCCTTATGTATTATACATGGAGATCATATCCCCCCTTATGTATTATACATGGAGATCATATCCCCCCGTATGTATTATACATGGAGATCATATCCCCCTTATGTTTTATACATGGAGATCATATCCCCCCCTTATGTATTATACATGGAGATCATATCCCCCCCTTATGTATTATACATGGAGATCATATCCCCCCTTATGTATTATATATGGAGATCATATCCCCCTTATGTATTATACATGGAGATCATATCCCCCCTTATGTATTATACATGGAGATCATATCCCCCCTTATGTATTATACATGGAGATCATATCCCCCCTTATGTATTATACATGGTGATCATATCCGCCCCTTTATGTATTTATACATGGGGGTCAGGTCCCCGCCCCCTTAATCTCCTCTTCTCTGTAGAGAATATATTCAGTTCCTCTAATCTTTCCTCATAGCTGAGTTCCTCCATGCCTCGTATCAGTTTGGATCCCTTCTCTGTATGTCCTCTTTTTGTGAATTGGTGCGCAAAACTAAACTGCATATTCTAAATGAGGTGTTACTAATGATTTGCACTTTGGGGGGGGGGGGAAGGGGGGGAAATCTCTCTGGAGTCTATACTTTTTTTTTTTTTTTGTACAAGAGGATTTTGCTTTCATTAGAACTCGCAGCTTGCATGCAATTATTAAGCTCATGATCTGTCGGAAGCCCCAGATCCTTCTCCACCATTGACCCCCCCAGTTGTACCACCCCCCCCCCCCAGTATGTATGATGCATATTCTTATCCCCCAAGTGCAGAACATTACATTTATCAACATTAACCCTCATTGGCCCCATTGTCCCCCAATTACACAGAGCATTGACGTCGGATGTATTTGGAGACATCCTGGAAGGACGTTATTCCCCGGCACAGCTTGGTGTCATCTGCAAAGACTGGAACGGGATTTAAGTTCAGGCCCATTATCATTTATACATATATTAAAAAGGAAGGGTCCCAACACTGAGTCTTGGGGTACCCCACTAATAACCCTGAGCCTTGGGGAACCCCACTAATATCCCTGAGCCTTGGGGTACCCCACTAATAACACTGAGCCTTGGGGAACCACACTAATAACCCCGAGCCTTGGTGAACCCCACTAATAACCCTGAGCCTTGGGGTACCCCACTAATAACCCTGAACCTTGGGGAACCCCACTAATAACACTGAGCCTTGGGGTACCCCACTAAACCCTGAGCCTTGGGGTACCCCACTAATAACCCTGAGCCTTGGGGTACCCCACTAATAACCCTAGACCAGAGTATGAATTAACCACTACTCCCTGAATACGATCTTTTAGCCAGTTTTCGACCCATTTACATACGGATTTTTCCAGCCCGTAGACATGACCTTACACAGTGTCTTTGACATTGGCTGAACCTCAATGACCAGGTTGTCCTCTAGTTGAGAATCACAATGCATTCAAAGGATCCCTGACTGGAAATGGGGTGCGCAGTACAGTCTTGCTGGGCAAAGAGAGAAAGCCTGCAAAGAGCCCCACATCAGGAATAGCTGGTTGAGTACAACACACAAGAACCTATACGGAAATAGTTGCGATACTGTCAAGGAAATATGAAGCAGTAAGCATGTGAAAGATGAATCTCACTGCTTTAGGTAAAAGTCAATCACAGGCTCTTATGCCACATCCCAGGGATCAATGAGCAACCTAGGGTGGCCAGTGAATGGTAGACGGTGGCACCAGATCTGCATGGCACACACAAGCTGGAGCCAAGCAGCTGGACTAGAAAAGAGCCTCCGCTAATAGGGGAGTGCTACCTGGGGGCAGCCAAAGCTCAGCTCTGCCTATTGACTAGATGGGAAAGAGAGCCCAGCCCTGGAGAGCACACACAGTTTGTGTTGCCTAGGGCAGCACAATCTAACTAGACCACTGGTTTGGGCTGTCGAATTTATACCCCAACAAAAACAGACAGCACAAATCTGTATCCGGTCCTCCAATTCTCAGAGTGTGTTTTGGGGAGACATAGGCTTGAATCCAAAGTACAACTTCTCCAAAAGTCCCCCAGGCATACACATTCCATAGAATAGAGCCCCCTCAAATACCAGGTCCCATAGTCAGTAGACTAGCCTGCAGTCCTCTCCATAAACCCCTGTCCTGATTGGGTCTATCACAGTAGGTCTATGGAGGAGGGAGTTACAAGAAGTCCAGAGATAAGGGTGTGAATAATTTGCTTAGTGGTTTCAGTGATGAAAATGGGCATATTTTGGAGATGTTACAGAGGTGAAGTCGACAAGGTCTGCACAGTGATTGGATTTGGGGCTGAAAAGACAGGTCAGAGTACAGAAGTACACCTAGTACCCTGGCATGAGAGGGAAGGACTGATAGTTGTATTATTGATCTTGAGGGGGAAGGGAGCAGTCAGGAGGGAATATTATGAGCTCAGTTTTAGAAAGATTGAGTGTGAGGAAGTGGTAGGACATCCATGCCGATATGTCAGTTAATAAGTTAGCAATGCAAGAGGAGACTGAAGGTGTGAGGAGTAGAGAGATAGATTTGAGTGTCAGAGTTGGCACTGGAAGCCATGGGAGTTTATCAAGTGACCAAGGGAGGAGGTGTAGATAGAGAAAATGAGGAGAGGTCCATGGACAGAACCTTGAGAGACCTACAGAAAGGAAGTGGAGGAGGAAACAGTAAAAAGGTAGACAACAAAGTGCTGCGATGGGTAAGAAGAGAATCAGGAGAGGTCAGAGTCTTGAAGACCAAATAAGTGGAGGTTGAGCAAATGGTCAACAGTATGATAGGCCACAGAGGTGTAGGAGTATGGAGTAGTGGCCATTGGTTTCAGCAGTTGAGTTTTAGTAGAACAGTTTCAGTGAAGTATAGCAAGCAAAACCCAGACTGAGGGGTCTAGGTGATTGTTGTCAGTGAGGAAGGAGTTCAGACAGTTGTGGACAACACATTCGTAAAGTTGAGGTAAACGGGAGCAATGAGATGGTTTTTAGTTTAAGGCTCGTGGGGTCTTTAAACATGTGCTGATCACCCCCATACTTTAAGAGGGGAAGATGCCACTACAGAGTTAGAGATTGAAGTAGTAAGTGAGCATATGATAGAAAGGATTGCTGTAGTTGTGAGGGAATGGGTCAAGCCAACAGTAGTAGCAAGGTCAAAGTGGAAAGCGTTGAGGGTGGTTTTGTTCAGGATATGTTGAGTGGGATCAATATTGGTGCAGTGGAGATGTCCCCACAAAATGCCTCCATCTTGTTTTTGAAGCAATCTTGTGAGCAGCAAGTTACTGGGTGAAGGTGGAGAAAGTACAGCGTTGAGACGAGGACTGGATGATAGTATTAAAGAGCGTGACAAAGTAGGCTTGTCTGGCAAATGGGCAGAAGGCATATTATTTTAAGAAGGCAGATTTCTACAGAGAAAATACTTGCTGGGATCTGGTTTTACTCCACAATCACTCCAGGGCACGGCTATGTCTCTTCAGATTTCTGGTGTCATCTGTCTGCCGATGTTGTAATGGTCAGGGCCTGATAACTAGTGAGAGGAGCAAGTGAATCCAGTGTTTGAGAGAACTGTTTAATCCAGCACTGATTTGATGAAGCCCACCTCCTGCAATCCAGCTGACCCCCCCAATCACCACAATAAGTACAGCAGCTCTCCCCATTTGGAACACAGTTTGCATATAGAATTTGTCCTTCAAATCTCTGACTCACTGGAAATGGCAATAGTGTGGTCATGGAAACACTTTGACCAGGGACTTAATGTCACTTTTTTGGGGAAAATAACAAGAAAAGTCAAACAATTAAAACAAATCAGTGAGAATTCAGCCTTTTTTACTTAATGGTTAAAGCTTGCGGGAACCAGACATTTTTAAAACCATTTAATAATCAGAAAGTCTTGGCCTTACTGGACATCCATGAAATCAGCCTACACATGCAGGAAAAGCAGCATTAGCACCCTCTTGGTTACTGTGTGCCTTTTGAAAGTAATGCAACAAATGTCCAGCAGGAGGGCGCTATGCAGCAGGCAGGGATGCTATCCACCACAACAATCAATACAAAGTCAGTTTAGAGCTGAATAAACAATGATCAGACACAATAGAGCTCATTGGAGTTTATTTGAAATGTGGATGAAATTCATTTCTAGTAAATGATCTGAGCAAAAACACAAGGTCTGTCTATATGAGCAGCAAGGATGTAGATTGTAGGGAGGGGTGTAACGAAACCAGAAAAACCCCTTCATCCGCTATGGCCACCACAGAGCCTGGATATGAACACGTGGGACAGGCGGCTCCTCCATTTCTGGATTCTTCATTTTATTGTGATGGACTTGAGCTGGAGGTGTCTCACGGCCAAGTAGGAGATCTCCTTTGTGGAGAAGCGGACTGGAAATGAGAAAGGATTTCCTGTAGGTAATTGTATGGTGATCTTGTCTAGTGCAAACTGGAAGCAAGCCTGTAAGAGAGGTAACAGTGTCAACTTTCTAGACAAAAGAAAAAACCCACCAATGAGTGCTGGCCATAGAGACCATCACCAAAATACTTCAACTAAACTTTATTACATAAGATATATGCATGTATTCTTTATGTGTTGCATTTAATTAATGGATAGTCAAAAAAACAGAAGGATGAACTTCCATTGCAATTTTATGGACAATCTGTCACCTAAAGAAATGACTGGAGCCCTCAGGAGATCAATAGCTGTTGGCCAGTTTGGAGTCCTGATCTGCCAGCCAGTCTCACCCAGGGTTCCTTCTGAGGCTTCTAGGGGTTCCTGGAACTTTGGCTGATTAACCTCCAATTTGATTGAGTGCTTATTTTGGGCCCCGACATTACTTGGTGGGGCCAGCTTCATGACAGATTAACTTTTTCACTGACTGTAAGTGGCATTTTGACCACTGCTGAAAGTGGAGCATTCTTACCACTGGCCACCAATGTAAGGGGCATTGCCCCCACTCACTACCAATGAGCTGGTTTTGGAAGGGGTTCCCCAAAGCCATAACTATGCCCCAGAGGAACCCTTGAGATTTTTGAAAGGCTCCTGTATGCTACATAGATATAGCATCTACACTACATGCCGATGGTTGGCATTGGGAAAGTGCTGTGACTCAACTGCACTGGGGCTCTGGCATTTTGACAGCGAACTGTAGGGGGCAGGGCTTAACATTTGATGTGTTTATCAAAGGGAAGGTTATACCTCAGTTATCAATACTGAGATGTGCAGATCACCATGAACAAACCATATCTGCAAAGAATCCAAATCTTGTACTTTCTAAAGTGTTAAACAGTATCCCCCTTCCAGGGGTGCCAAATACACATTTGTCCTGATAAAGGCCCCATCTGCCACTGTCCCAGCCATGGCTCCAATTCATACATGTCCATGGACAAGGGGCCCATCTACCATGACAGACTTGGGTAAATGAGAGCCATTATTCTGGGGCAGTTATTTTATTCTACCCCATATAAAATTAAGGCTTGTCACAGTTTGTTCATCTAAATTCATTTCTGGGGGCAGAAATCCTCAGAGCATTCATCAGCAGTAATATCCATTCCCTGCCTCTCCCTCACACTCTGTTTATGGAGAGACATGCATGTGTGCCATGTTGAGGATACAGAGAAAATACCAGAGTAGTAGTATGATGCCAATAATCTTATGTTACCAGCCCCCCCACTCAGATTGAGCCTTTACGTGTCCCTCTTCTTATCACACAACATTTTAAAAACACCACATTTAAAACAAAAATGTCAGAAAAATGTGATGGCAAAATTCTCAGCCATTAATCTGAGCAACCAAAACCCATTTGCTAGGAAGTATATCATAGGCCACAATGGCAGCATGATGGAATCTATTGGACATTCCCATCTTTCATGGAAATAGCTGAAGGGGCAAACATAGCAGAGTCTATATACACTGGACTTAAGCCATCACTGGCTGCCTACTGCATCTTTCAGAGATGTGTCCAATATGAACACTGATGCCTCTTGACACCATCCAACATGCCCCTCCCAGTGTAGACAACCATGGTGTCAGATCCCTCCTGGAAGGGGAAGAAACTCTCCCTCTGCTCTTCTCCCCAGACATTGTCCACCATTGAGTTCATAACTATCATGAGCTGGACTCCTTCATAGTCAAATTGAGGACTAAAGTGTAGCACAAGATTCTTCTCATCTGTTCCCAAGATGATGGCAAACCTAGAAAGACAGAAACCATTATTCTACTCAGCTGACCTTGTCAGATATAGTACTCAAGTCATTCACCAGTGGTACTCCCATGGGAGTCAGAGGTACTTCAGTCTCCAAAAATATTAGCCAATATTTACTAATTGGGATGCAGAACACTAAAGGTTAGCTTGTATAACATGGGGCCCTGCTAATACATCTCTATACCAAAAGTACCTAAAGTAAACCTGTAGCCTGGATATAAACATACGGATGTCTACATACTGAGTGCCAAATAAACTTTGAGACAAGTCCTCACTGATATTTGTAGTTGCAGCCACTGTGGAACAATTCATCCTGAATATTTGCAAGAGAAACAGTGAAGTGATTCAGGTCTGGTCTAAGCACTCTGCGATTCCATGCTACTAGAGTGGGAGGAAGGGTGATCCAAGCTGCAAGTCAATGCTGTGGAAGGGAGAAGGGTGAATTGGGCCAAGGAGTCACCACTAGGAGGGAGAGCTGATCACATTAAAGCTGAGCTACTGAGTCCTTGCAAGAAGGAAGAGCCGAGAAGTCACTACTATGTTCCCTTTCACTCCCTGTTGCCATTCCTGAGGTGTTGGACCTTTAACTAGGTATGCAGTAGGGACGAAGTGCTTTCTGCTATTAATTTTGAGGATAAATTCCTCCGCAGTGCCTGCAGCTTTACAGTTTATTGGTGTCCAGGAGAAAGAGGTAGCAGAAGGCATGTCAGTTATTTCATATTATGCAATTTTGTAACAATGCAGAAACCCAAATGATTGAGCTAAACATGCTCTGAGCCAAACAATCTGTCAGGTATATGAAGGACCGAGCATACCAAAACCCCAGCGAAGGGGGATCAGTAGGATGTTCTGTACACAGAGCACACTTTTCTACTTTTGCAAGTTAAACTTTTGGCAAATTATTCTACAGAGAAAATATATAATAAATAGCTGAGGGGAGAAACATGACTTACTCTTTACAGTCCAATGGAATGAAGCCCTCCACCTCCACGGAGTGACCAGGTTTGAGGCCGATGCTATCGAAGGTAACAGTCTGTATGGGAGGAGAGAATTATTACACCGATTATAGACAGAAGCGATCTCATGGTTGCAGCTACTGAACTCAGAATAAATATAGGATTTGAGGGTCGCAGCACTTTGTTGAGAGATTTGTGGAGAATGGAGGGAGCACAGACTACCCCGGCCGATCACAAATGTATTCTAAGGACTTCACAATATATACATTTTCTATTATAAATGTTCATGTCATGTATGGCGGCTGCCCAGAGCTTTATACAAGTTATAGTCCCATCTACAGACAGCCGGATGGTGCCAATTACTGACCGGCACAAGGCCTGCCCAGCATTCATGTTTAGTAATGTACTTGGTACAGGGGCGGACTGACCATTTGGAAACTCGGGCACTGCCTGAGGGCCCGGGGTCAGTAGGGGGCCCCATGATATGCCCCTGGTACCTTTTTCATAGGCTTGAGTTTGGGCAAGGACACAGGGGCCCCATGATCCCCTATTGCCCAGGGGCCCCATGACTTGTCAGTCCACCCCTGACTTGGTATGTACAGTATGAATTTATTTCTAGTCAGCATGTTTGTCAAGAGTACATCAAAATGTCTGATGGGTCTGGCACAAGGCCTGCCCAGCATTCATGTTTAGTAATTATGTTCTTGGTGTGTATAGTAAGAATTGAATTCTGGTCAGCATGTTTGTTATGTGTTCATAAAATATCTGATCTGTCTGGAGTATCCCCCCTACCCCCTTCCCACCCCACATAGAAAAAAAGTTAATGATCTGGAACAATGGGTGAACCCCCAGAAGATGGACATCTCAGATCAGGACCGTTATATTTATAAAGCCAAACAGAATATAATCACAAAATACAGAGACATGAAAATAAGGAGTCACTAAGAGCAAAGAATCGTGTATATGGAGCAGCTGCTAAAAACACAAGTTTAGGAGCATCTGGCTTTTATTGGCCAAAAACTCCTAAACTCAACTCCATAAAAGCCTATGTATCCCCTGTACTGTACACACAGGCTTTTAGCAGAGTTCAGGAGCTGCCACAGTTAGACAAAGTTATCCTCCCTCTCCCGAACATAGAAGAACCACATTCAGGTTAGGAACATTTTGATCACCGGCCACAGGAAAACAAAACAGCAAAATCACAATACCTTAGTTGCTACATTTTCCTGCAGTCAGGGTAAGCTGATATACATGGAGCCTAAATCTGTAAAGGAAATAATCCGTACCAGTATATACCCAATATTAAGAAAATCCAGGAAGGCCGACCCAGCTCTGTGCCAGGACAGGAAAACGCATTCAGCACACCCTAAATAGTAAAAGAAAAAAACAAAACTACACAAACAAGATCATAACCTACACCAATCTATACCCATCACCACCCAAACTTAGCAACTAAATGCCCCCCTGACATATCAATGGCCTCCTCCAGCAACACCATACCAACCACTGCCAACATCCCAACCACTGCCAACATACCAACCACTGCCAACATACCAACCACTGCCAACATCCAGCAACCTTATAACCTCCACTTTCCTCAGCCCCCAACACTACGCCCGTCGCAGCCCTCAGCCCCCAACACTACGCCCGTCGCAGCCCTCAGCCCCCAACATTACACCCGTCGCAGCCCTCAGCCCCCAACACTACGCCCGTCGCAGCCCTCAGCCCCCAGCCCCCAACACTACGCCCGTCGCCGCCCTCAGCCCCCAACACTAGGCCCGTCGCAGCCCTCAGCCCCCAACACTACGCCCATCTCCGCCCTCAGCCCCCAACACTACGCCCGTCTCCGCCCTCAGCCCCCAACACTAGGCCCGTCGCAGCCCTCAGCCCCCAACACTAGGCCCGTCGCAGCCCTCAGCCCCCAACACTACGCCCGTCGCAGCCCTCAGCCCCCAACACTACGCCCGTCGCCGCCCTCAGCCCCCAACACTACGCCCGTCGCCGCCCTCAGCCCCCAACACTACGCCCGTCGCCGCCCTCAGCCCCCAACACTACGCCCGTCGCCGCCATCAGCCCCCAACACTACGCCCGTCGCAGCCCTCAGCCCCCAACACTACGCCCGTCGCAGCCCTCAGCCCCCAACACTACGCCTGTCGCAGACCCTCAGTCCCCAACACTACGCCCGTCGCAGACCCTCAGCCCCCAACACTACGCCCGTCGCAGCCCTTAGCCCCCAACACTACGCCCGTCGCAGCCCTCAGCCCCCAACACTACGCCCGGCGCCGCCCTCAGCCCCCAACACTACGCCCGGCGCAGCCCACAGCCCGCAACACTACGCCCGTCGCAGCCCTCAGCCCCCAACACTATGCCCGGCGCCGCCCTCAGCCCCCAACACTACGCCCGGCGCAGCCCTCAGCCCCCAACACTACGCCCGTCACTGCCCTCAGCCCCCAACACTATGCCCGTCGCCGCCCTCAGCCCCCAACAATACACCCGTCGCCGCCCTCAGCCCCCAACACTACATACATGCACCAGATTCTGGACTCGCCAGGTTTAGGAATTCAACCTCAAAGTGACAATTTACATTACCTGCCCACATCCCCCAACATGATACCAACCACTACATCACAACCAGCAACACTATACTGATACACATCATATGAGACACACAAGAAACAAAAACAAAGATAAGTGACAGCAGAAAAAAGACCAAGTGCTCCATCAAGTCTGACTCTTTATTTTGTAAATTGTTTTTATTTTTTTACTTTTGATTTTTTATTACCTTTTTTGTCTAGATCCATGTTTCCCCCAAGCATGTATGAAGCCACTTACTGCTGACTGACTCACTACCTCTGCTGGAGGTCTATTCCAACCATCAACTACCCTTTCAGGAAAATATGACTTTCTAAGATGAGTTGGGAACTTTCCTCCAGTCAGTTGGAGGTCATGTCCCGTGTTCTTCATCTTGGCTTCATACTGAACATCCTGCCCTCCAGAACCTTATTCCCCCTCTTGTTGTATTGAAAGGTTTTGGTCATGTCCATCCTTTCCCTTCTTTCCTCCAGACTGGACATATGAAGTTCCTGCAGTCTCTCCTGATATGTTTGATCTCTCAAACCTTTCACCATTTGTGTTCCCCGTCTCTGGACTCGTTCTATCTCATCAATATCTTCATGGAAGTGAGATCTCCAGAACTGGACTCAGTATTCTAAATGAGGTCCAACTAAAGATCCATATAGAGGACCCAGGACCTCCAATACATCACATGAGACGCATGACATCCCAGGAATTGTCATTACTGATCCTAGTATGGGGGGGGGGGGGGGAACACGGCCCAGCCAGGCGCCCCATAGTGGATGTTCTCTGCTGAAACTGGATCCTAACTTCGTAAGCACCAGAACTTTCCTCATGGCCGGTCACACTCGTCCTGCAGGAAGATGCATTCTTCTGCATGGGTAACCCGAGACATCTGTGCACCTGGCTATGGGTAGTGTGAAATGCCTGTGCACCTGGCTATGGGTGGTATGCTAGTTCTTTGCAGTTGGGGTGTGACAAATTATTCAATTTACCTGTGAGTGGTTATGTTAAGGCTCATTTATGTGTATATATATACATTACACACAATGTTTGACCACAAGGCGCTGATTGCCGATCTCATTTCTTGAGGCTCTTCCAGGACAGTACAAATAATCTTCCAATTACATTTTTTGAAAGCATTTAGTAAGAAGCTTGGGGATTCGCATGGGGTTGTATACTCCTGAATATATATATATTTTTACTATGCTGGCACCAGTGAAGTATAGCATCCTCATAACAGATGTGGAGCTGATCAGGGATGCTGACAATATTTAAAAAAAAATATATAAAAAAAACCACAAAAACCCTTGATCACCATTGTAACACTGCACTCAGAGGTGGTGATGAGGGATTTATACTTTATTTGCAGTTACACTGAAGATCATTGTGATAGCAAAGTTTAATGGTCATGAAAGGGGTTAACCATTCAGGACAAATAGTGACTGGCTACAGATAATCACATGGTACTAGGATTGGGCCAATCACAGCTGTTATGAACAAATTCATTCCTAACAGCTTTGTTATGAATGTAATTAACTGGGCTCCAAGGACCAGGATCCAGATTCCAGTGTCTGGGGGACACAGCCAGGGGTGCATTTACCACAAGCCACTTGCATAGGGTGGCAAATTTCAGGCACCTCCCCCCAGAAGGGATAGAAGGGACACAGGTGGGATCCGAGAAAGGCTGCATGATGGTGTCTGTAGAGCCTGACTCTCGTTCCCGGGGATATCTGGAGCTGTGAAGAGGAGTGTTTTTCCCCATTGCGGGGGGTTTAGTGGAAGGGGTGTTGGTCAATGTCAGGCTCTCTCCATGGGGGCAGACAATCGTTGTGCTAGGGCAGCACAAAACCTAAATACACCACTGGGCACAGCAGTTGTGTGGGGACGGCCTGGCACCCCTCTTAGCCCAAGCTGCCAAAGTGATGTTCATGGTCTGTCTGCTGGTGCCAACCAGCTGCAGTCTATACATTGACTGGTTGGCAATTTCCACTTCCTTTACTATACTGCTGCAAATATTACCACACCCAATGCTACTACTATTACCATCTTACTACAACTAGTACTACTCCTATCACTACCAATGCTATGCCATTACTACCACACTTCTGCTAGAACTGCTCCTACCCCTCCTCCCAACGTATCTTATAGCCGCCATACCCCCTGCTACAAATATTACATTTTCTCAACACTATCCTTCCTATGCTGCCACCACTTTACTCCCCATGCTATGTAGTTACTACTACCCCTAGTCTACTACCAGTACACTGAGCCTAAAGCTGCTCCAGCATCTCCTTCCCCTGCTGGAGTACTACTACATTCACTGCCACAGCTACTGTGAACCTTCTAAGGCTACATTCACACTTGAGCATTTTGTAGCTTGAAGCTCCAAAAACATCAAATTGTTCTCTATGGTGCCCGTTTGTGTGATCAGGTGTGAACAGGCACCATAGAGAACACATTTTATTTCCTCAAGTTTGAGCTTCAGAACTTAAAGCTACAAGTGGCTCAAGTGTGAATGCAGTCTAAAGGTAATGCAACCAACCTCCAGCAGGAGGGCGCTATAGACTACAGCAATGAATACAGAGTCAGTTTAGTGCTCAATAATAAGATTGATCAGACACAATAGAGCTCATTGGATTTTATTTGAAATGTGGATGAAATTCATTTCTAGCAAGTGATCTGAGCAAAGCACAATGTATGGCTACATGAGCAGCAAGGAGGCAGATTGGAAGGAGAAGGGTACAAGACAGGATAACATTTCTCTCCATCCATTATGGCCATTTCACAAGAGCCGGGATATGGACACGTGGGAGAGGCGGCTCCTCTATTGCAGATCCTTCATTTCAGTGTGATGGACTTTAGCTGGAGGGTTTCCAAAGCCAAGTAGGAGATCTCCTTTATGGGAAAGCGGACTGGAAATGTGAGAGGATTTCCTGTAGGTAGTTGTATGGTGATCTTGTCTTGCTCAAACAAGAAGGAAACCTGTAAGAAAAGATGGCAGTGTCAGCTTGCTGGACTAAGGAAGGATGTGCTTGTCGGAGATCGCCGCGCGGCTCGGCGCATGCGCAGTACACCTCCCTGTACGCGAGCGCCGGGACTTGGCCGACCGTGGCAATCAGGTTCGCGCATGCGCAGTAGTGACCACGGGCGCGCGCCTGGCACCAATGACAGCGCAGGGCGGGATATTTAAACGGCCCTGAGCTGTCATTCAGTGCCTTTTGGTCTCTTGTATCCTGTGAACCTGTTTAAAGTTGCTGACCCGGATTGTGCCCTGACCTTGCTGTTTTCTACTGTTCTTGACCCTTGCTTGCCTGACCTCTCTCCTGAATGCCCCCTATTGGATCTGACCTGCTGTTGCTGACCTGGCGTGTGACCCGACTATTCTTTGCCCGCTGCTCTGTACCGCACCGTCCCCATAGTTACCGACCCGGCTTGTATAACCCTGCTCCTGCTCAGCCATCCATCCGTCCCTCTCAACGGGGTCTCCAGACCTCCTCATACCTGGCTCTCTCCCGTGGGAGCCCCTGACGAATACCCCTACCACTGACTGGTGTCCTCAGTAGTCATGACCTGGTCCTGGGGTACTCCAAGTCCATCCCCACCATCAGGGGCCCTGGTGAACAAGTACTCTGGGGCTTAGACTCTGTGCGCTGGGAACATCCGATCAGTGGAGTGCTAGTGGTACCGCCGGGCGGTCCCTTACAGTGCTTCTGAAGCTGCAATGTTTTAGTAACAGGGTCTGAGGACGGTCTGTCATCTAGATCAATGACTGGAGCCCTCAGATCAATAGCTTATGGCCAGTCTGAAGGAACCCTGGGTGAGAATGGCCAGCAGACCTGGACTCCAGAGGTTTCTAGGGGTACCTAGACTTGTGGCCAATTAAACTACCATTTGATGGTACCTGCCTATTTTTGGACCCCCAACACAAGTTTCTGGAGCCAGCTTCATGACAAAAATTCTCACTGCCTGTAAGAGTGGCATTCTGACCACTACCAGAAATGGGGCAACACACTGAAATTGTTTTAGTAAGGGTTTCCCAGAGATCAAAAAATTTCAATGGTTTCACTGGGGCCAGTGGTGGAGAGGCTGCTGTATGCCATGCAAGCTATACAACATCTACACTACATGCCAAATATTAGAACCATGAAAGTGCTAAAGGCTCTGTTCTACAGGATTCCCTGTCAGATGACAATCTCCCCCTTCCAGGAGCCCCAATACACACCTCTTAGCCATGGCTCAAGTGAGCCCTTGGACAAGGGTCTCATCTACCATGACTGGCTTAGGGTAAAACACGATTTAAAGTTGCAGGCCAGCCCCCCCACTACTCCCCAGATTGAGACTTTACAGAGTCCATGTCAGGGATTTCCTTATCCCTATTCCCTAGTTTTCCTAAAATATTCATCCAACATGTATGACATCAATGACATGCATACACAAAATGGCTTACAAAATGTTTTCATGTAACATTTTCCTTCTGACAACCATTAATGTTACCAACAGCAACCATTTGCTAGGTGGTATATGAATGGCAGCATGATGGAATCCATTGCATCTTCCCATGTGGAAGGGTCTCATCCTCCATTGAATGAACTGAAGGATTGACCCATCATAGCAAATACAGCCTATATACCCCTCACCTAAGCCATCACTAGCTGCCTACTGCATCTTTTAGAGACTGATGTGTCCAATATGAACAGTGACGACACTTTGCCCTTTCCACCATTTTTCCTTCGCCTCCCAGTGTAGGCATACCGTGGTGTCCGATCCCTTCTGGAAGGGGAAGAAGTTTTCCTTCTGCTCTTTTCCCCAGACACCATTCACCATTGAGTTCAAGTTTAACACGAGCCGGTCTTGACCATAGGAAAATCGAGGATTAAAGTGTAGCACATAATTCTTCACATCTGTTCCCAAGTTTATGGCAAACCTAGAAAGACAGAAAAAGCAAATATTCTGCTCAGTTCTGGTCAGATATAGTACTCGAGTCCTTCACCTGTGGTACTCGGGTGGGAGAAGTACCTCTGATTCACATACAAGGTCACAATTATGTCAGATAATATTTTTGGAGACTAAAACCGACAGTTTGCTTGAAAAACATGGGGTCCTGGTAATACTCTATGCCAAGAGTACCTAAAGTGAACCTGTAGCCTGGATATGGACAGACTTTTCTACATATTCTAAAAAAAAAAAAAAAAAAAAAGAAAGTAACTAAGCTCTGAGAGAATCCCTCACTGACATTTGTAGTTGCAGCCACTGTGGAGAATTTCTCCTGAAAGTTCACAAGAGAAAAACAGTAAAGTCATTCAAGTCTGGGAGGATGTCACCAGCACACCAAGGATCACCAATATGGGTCCAAACATTTTAATGGACGATTACATACAGTGGGGATCGAAAGTTTGGGCACCCCAGCTAAAAATTTGTATTAATGTGCATAAAGAAGCCAAGGAAAGATGGAAAAATCTCCAAAAGGCATCAAATTACAGATTAGACATTCTTATAATATCTCAACAAAAGTTAGATTTTATTTCCATCATTTACACTTTCAAAGTAACAGAAAACAAAAAAATGGCGTCTGCAAAAGTTTGGGCCCCCTGCAGAGTTAATATCTTGTACTGCCCCCTTTGGCAAGTATCATGGCTTGTAAACGCTTTTTGTAGCCAGCCAAGAGTCTTTCAGTTCTTGTTTGAGGTATCTTTGCCCATTCTTCCTTACAAAAGTCTTCCAGTTCTTTGAGATTTCTGGGCTGTCTGTCACGCACGGCTCTTTTAAGGTCTATCCATAGATTTTCAATGATGTTGAGGTCAGGAGATTGTGAAGGCCATGGCAAAACCTTCAGTTTACGCCTCTTGATGTAATCCCCCGTGGATTTCGAGATGTGTTTAGGATCATTATCTATTTGTAGAAGCCATCCTCTCTTTAACTTCAGCTTTTTCACAGATGACATCAAGTTACCATCCAAAATTTGCTGAAATTTTATTGAATCCATTTTTCCTTCTACTTGTGAGATGTTCCCTGTGCCACTGGCTGCAACACAACCCCAAAGCATGATTGATCCAACCCCATGCTTCACAGTTGGACAGAGGTTCTTTTCATTAAATTCTGTGCCCCTTCTTCTCCAAATGTACCTTTGCTCATTCCGGCCAAAAAGTTCAATTTTAACCTCATCGGTCCACAGAACTTGTTTCCAAAATGCATCAGGCTTGTCTATATGTTCATTTGCAAAGTTCAAACGATGATTTTTGTGGTGAGGACGTAGAAGAGGTTTTCTTCTGATGACTCTTCCATGAAGACCATATTTGTACAAGTATCTCTTTATAGTGAAATAGTGTACCACAACTCCAGTGTCTGCCAGATCTTTCTGGGGGGATCGTGCAGTCAAACGTGGGTTTTGAATTGTTTTTCTCACAATCCTGTGAGCTGTTCTGTCTGATTTTTTTCTTGGTCTTCCAGATCTTGCTTTAACTTCCACTGTTCGGAATGTAATTAAGAAATGGCAGTCATCAGGAACAGAGGATATTGACATCTGAAAACACTTTGCTATCTTCTTATAGCCTTCTCCAGCTTTGTGAGCGTCAACTATTTTCAGTTTCAGTTTTCTAGACAACTGCTTAGAAGAACCCATGGTGCTGATTGTTGGGGCAAGGTCAGATGAGTCTGGGCATTTAAAACCTTTGAGATTGACATCACCTGGTCTTCCCAGACGATGATTGAGAACAATCCATGACACTGGCAGGTCTCAGCTTGGCAAAGGGGGCAGTGCATGCTATAAATTCTGCAGGGGGCCCAAACTTTTGCAGACGCCATTTTTTTGTTTTCTGTTATTTTGAAAGTGTAAATGATGGAAATAAAATCTAACTTTTGTTGACATATTATAAGAATGTCTAATCTGTAATTTGATGCCTTTTGGAGATTTTTCCATCTTTCCTTGGCTTCTTTATGCACATTAATACAAATTTTTAGCTGGGGTGCCCAAACTTTCAATCCCCACTGTAGTTACAGTGTGGCAACATATTGGAGTCTTGCAGTCACCCTTCATCAGGCTTGTGTTCGGTTCCAGCCGACGGTCACTTATACACAGCCATTTTTAAAGCAGGAACGTGCATGTTGGGATGGGCGTGCAGAGAGGTTGAGATCAGACTTGAATGACCATGTTCAATCCAAATAGACAGGGAGAAGGGTGATCTGAGCTGATGGGTCACTGTTGTGGGAGGGAGAAGGGTGAATGGGGCTAAGGTGTCACTGCTAGGAGGGGGAGCTGAGAAGTCACTACTACTTTGTGCCCTCTCACTCCCTCTTACCATTGGACCTCTAACTAGGTAATTAGTAGCGATGAAGCGCTTTACTGTAGATTGAGGAAAAATTCCTCCACAGTGCCTGCAGCTATACAGTTTGGTGAGGACCAGGAGGAGAGAGATAGAAGTCAGCTGGCATCTCATATGGGGAAATTGTGTCAATGTAGACACAAACATTTAAGCTAAGTTTGCTGTGAGCAACACAATGTCAGGCATTTGAGGGACCACGCATGCCGAATTCCCAGCGTGTAGGGGTCAGTAGGATGTACTGTACACGGAACACTTTCCTGCTTCTGCAAGGTAAACTTTAGGCAGATTATACAGAGAGCAGACATCTATTGTATAATAATTAGCTGAGGATGGAACCGTGACTTACACTTCACAGTCCACCGGAATGAAGCCCTTCACCTCCACGGAGTGACCAAGTTTGAGGCTGAATTTATTAACGGTAAAAGTCTGTATGGGAGAAATTAGAGAATTATTACTCCCTGTATAATGGGGGGGGGGGATTATTACACCATTTATAGACAGGAGAGACACCTGATGGTTGCACTCAGAATAAGTTTGGGATTTCTGTGGGTGGCAGCACTTTGTGGGAGAGTGGAGGAGCTCAGACATCCCCAGCAGATCACAAATGTCTAATAACACATCAATGACATGACAATATATACATTTTCTCTAACATTCATATCATGTATGCCGGCTGCCCAGACCTTTATAAGGTATAGTCCCATCTACAGACAGCCGGATGGTACCAAGGCCTGCCCAGCATTCATGTTTAGTAATTATGTACTTGGTGGGTACAGTATGAATTGAATTCTGGTCAGCATGTTAGTTTGTCATCATGTGTGCATCAAATATCTGATCTGTCCAGCGTATTCCCCCTACACCCTTCCCACCCCCAGCTTCCATCCTGCATGGAAAGAGTTAATATGGCACAAATGGTTTAACCCAGAGCGGATGGACAGGTCACATCTCAGAACCGGACCGTTTATAACACTGCACATTAGTATAAATCACAGAGGGGAAGGCATGGATATAATGAGCCACTATGGGCAAGTGTGGAGGAGGGGAGTGTGAGCCATACCAGTATATACCCAATATTAAGACGGCCCAGCTCTGTGCCAGAAGACCAAAATACATGCATTATAACCTAAAACCTTTGCAGCTCCCACTAGTAGTGAACATAATCATGCAGGGGGGGGGGGGGGAAATCCCAGTATATACCCAATACTAAGAATACACAGGAAGGCAGACCCGGCTCTGTGCCAGAACACCAAAACACATACATCACACCCTACATAGATGGATGTACAAGAACTAAAATACTGACCCACATCCAACTGCCCACATCAAGCAACCCTATCTCAGCATGATCCATATTCCTCAATGGTACAGAGACAACCAGAAATATACCTACAACTTCCTACACCCAACAACCCAACACCAACCCATGTCCACCCCAAGCAAACCTATAACAACCACTACACCCACCAACCCCCACAGAAGCCATTTGCTCAGCTCTTGCAGCTTCCACCAGTGCTCATACCTCCACCACCAACATCAAACCAGCCCGACACCAACTTGTGTCCACACCAAGCAAACCAATACTCACCACTACCCACCACACTACACCCACCATCCCCCACAGAAGCCATTTGCTCAGCTCTTGCAGCTTCCACCAGTGCTCATCCTCACATTATCTGCCATCCTGCTTCCTTCTCAGAGACACTTGTGATCAGCTGCTCTTCTACTTCTTCTTATATAGGAGGTCTGCTGAGGGTGGAGCCAGTCAGGAGGGAGGGATCACTCCGCCCACTGCTCCCTGGACTGACAATTGTTCCAGAACCGCTCATTACAGAGAATGAATGAAATGTGGATCCGCTGTGACTGAGCATGGGTCGTCCATCGTCACTCTGCTGGGATGTCACCACTCACCACAAACAGCAAGGGGGCAAAAGAGGACTATCCTCAAAGTCATTTCTACACCACAAAGGGGGAGATTTCCTAACACTGGAGAGTGCAAAATCTGCTGCAGCTGTGCATGGGAGCCAATCAGCTTCTACCTTCAGCTGGATCAATGAAGCTTTGACAGGGAAACCTGGAAGCTGATTGGTTTCTATGCAGAGCTGCACCAGATTCTGGACTCTCCAGGCTTAGGAATTCAACCTCAAAGTGACAATTTACATTACCTGATACACATTACATCACGTGAGACCCCTGACATCACATGAGATGCATGACATCATATGAGATCCCTGACATCATATGAGACCCCTGACATCACATGAGATGCATGACATCATATGAGACCCCTGACATCATATGAGACCCCTGACATCACATGAGATGCATGACATCATATGGGACCCCTGACATCACATGAGATGCATGAAATCATATGAGACCCCTGACATCACATGAGATGCATGACATCACGAGACCCCTGACATCACTTGAGATGCATGACATCATATGAGACCTCTGACATCACATGAGATGCATGACATCATATGAGACATAAAATATATAATAACAAAGTTAAGTGGCAACAGAAAAAGTCCAAGTGGTCCATCGAGTCTGTTTCCTTTTTTAATTGCTTTGATATTTATTTATTTATTATATTGGTGTGTTGTCTGAGTCTAGATCCATGTTTGCCCCAAGCATGTCTGAAGCCACTTACTGCTGACTGACTCACTACCTCTGCTGGAGGTCTATTCCAACCATCAACTACCCTTTCAGGAAAATATGACTTTCTAAGATGAGTTGGGAACTTTCCTCCAGTAAGTTGGAGACACGCCCAGACTAGCCATAGGGCTCACCGGGCATTGGCCTGGTGGGCCGCGGCTGCTGGGCTTAAGAAGAACGGCCTGTTGATGACCAGCCATGCAGCAGGAGGTAAGCGGACCATGGACGCCGCTCACTTCCAGCTGAGTGGCTATGCCCAATGCAGGGCAGACAGGAGGAGCGGCAGTGACAACTTCAGTGAAGAGTAGGAGGCGCCGCCGAGGACAAACAGACACTTCCTCAGTCTGCCACTGCATATATAGCCAACCTCAAGGGTCAACGGCAGCCTCTCTCCTCTCACTGGGAGACCCATACACAGGTGTGTAGCAGCGGTGGATTGGGCTGTCTCTTGGTTGGTTGAGCTGTCTCTTTGCTGGACGGGCTGTCTCTTTGCTGGACGAGCTGTCTCTTTGATGGTTGAGCTGTCTGTGTGCTGGTTGAGCTGTCTCTTTGCTGGACAGGCTGTGTCATTGCTGGTTGAACTGTCTCTTTGCTGGACACATATATATATATATATATATATATAAACACACACACCAATCAGACAAAACATTAGGACTACTGACAGGCTAAGTGAATAATTTGTCACACACCTCTCATAGCCAGGTGCACAGATGTCCCAAGTTACTCATGTAGTGGAAAGTATCTTCCTGCAGGATGAGTGTGACTGGCCATGATGAGAGTTCTGGTGGTGAAGGAGTTAAGAAAAAAAAAATATTCTAGCAGAGAAAGTCCACTATGGGGCGCCTGGCTGTGCCGTGCCCCCCCCCCCATACTAGGATCAGTAATGACAATTGCTGGGATGTCATGCGTCTCATGTGATGTATTGGAGGTCCTGGGTCCTCTACATGGATCTTTAGTTGGACCTCATTTAGAATACTGTGTCCAGTTCTGGAGATCTCACTTCCATAAAGATATTGATGAGATAGAACGAGTCCAGAGACGGGGAACACAAATGGTGAAAGGTCTGAGGGATCAAACATATCAGGAGAGACTGCAGGAACTTCATATGTACAGTCTGGAGGAAAGAAGGGAAAGGATGGACATGACCAAAACCTTTCAATACATCAAGAGGGGGAATAAGGTTCTGGACGGCAGGATGTTCAGTATGAAGCCAAGATGAAGAACACGGGACATGACCTCCAACTGACTGGAGGAAAGTTCCCAACTCATCTTAGAAAGTCATATTTTCCTGAAAGGGTAGTTGATGGTTGGAATAGACCTCCAGCAGAGGTAGTGAGTCAGTCAGCAGTAAGTGGCTTCAGACATGCTTGGGGGAAACAACAAGGATACGTTTAAAAAAGGAAGCAGACTTGATGGACCACTTGGACTTTTTTCTGCTGTCACTTATCTATGTTTTATATTTTTTATGACTCATATTATGTCATGCATCTCATGTAATGTCAGGGGTCTAATATGCTCTCCAGGGGCGGACTGACCATTTGGAAACTCAGGCACTGCCCGAGGGCCTGGGTTCAGTAGGGGGCCCCATGAGATGCCCCTGGTACTTTTTTCATAGGCTTTTTTGAGTTTGGGCAAGGACACAGGGGCCCCATGATCCCCTATTGCCCGGGGGCCCCATGAGTTGTCAGTCCGTTCCTGATGATGTAATATGATGTAATGTGTATCAGGTAATGTAAATTGTTACTTTGCGGTTGAATTCCTAAACCTGGAGAGTCCAGAATCTGGTGCAGTTCTGCATAGAAACCAATCAGCTTCCAGGTTTCCCTGTCAAAGCTTCATTGATCCAGCTGAAGGGAGAAGCTGATTGGCTCCCATGCACAGCTGCAGCAGATTTTGCACCCTCCAGTGTTAGGAAATCTCCCCCTTTGTGGTGTAGAAATGACTTTGAGGATAGTCCTCTTTTGCCCCCTTGCTGTTTGTGGTGAGTGGTGACATCCCAGCAGAGTGACGATGGACGACCCATGCTCAGTCACAGCAGATCCACATTTCATTCATTCTCTGTAATGAGCGGTTCTGGAACAATTGTCAGTCCAGGGAGCAGTGGGCGGAGTGATCCCTCCCTCCTGACTGGCTCCACCCTCAGCAGACCTCCTATATAAGAAGAAGTAAAGAGCAGCTGATCACAAGTGTCTCTGATAAGGAAGCAGGATGGCAGATACTGTGAGTATGAGCACTGGTGGAAGCTGCAAGAGCTGAGCAAATGGCTTCTGTGGGGGATGGTTGCTGCAGTGTTGAGGATGGTTTTGTGGGCTGTGGTTGGTATGGTGATTGGTATAGTGGTGCGGGTTGGTGGGTATAGTGGTGTGGGTTGGTGGTGCGGGTTGGTGGTGGCGGGTATAGTGTTGTGAGCTGAGGTTGGTGGTGGGTGTAATGCAGGGGCAGACTGACCATTTGGAAACTCTAGCACTGCCTGGGGTTAGTAGGGGGCCTCATGAGATGCCCCTGGTACACTTTTTTTTTTTTTAATGGGCTTTTTTTGAGTTTGGGCAAGGACACAAGGGCCCTATGATCCTCTGTTGCTTGGGGGCCCAATGAGTTGCCAGTCTGCACCTGTTATGGTGTTGTGGGCTGAGGATGGTGGGTGTAAGGTTGCTAGATGTTGACATTGGTTGGTATGTTGTTGCTGGAGGAGGCCATTGATATGTCGGGGCATTTAGTTGCTGGGTTTGGGTGGTGATGGGTATAGATTGATGTAGGTAATGTTTAGAGTGTGTGTTGCCTATTTAGGGTGTGACAAATGCATTTTGCTGTCCTGGCAGAGCTGGGTCTGCCTTCCTGGGTATTCTAAGGCTGGCCATACATTATACAATTATCTTCCAATTTTCTGCCCAATTTCCTTTAGATTTACCTTCAACTGTGTAGTGCAAGTGCCTGCCTAATTGGATACAACTGAAAGTGTTTAGGTTTGTCCTTCTATTATCTGGAGATTTTTGGTTTAGATTTACCAAAAAACATATAATTGTATAATGTATGGCCAGCCTTAGTATTGGGTATATACTGGTATGGCTCTAACACTCCCTTCAGTGACTCTTGATGACTCCTTTGTTCCATGCATCCCTTCTATCATTCTGTATATGTGATTATATTAACTTTTTTTTCTGTGCAGTTTTATAAATGGTTATATTTTCAGATGTGACATGTTCATCCATTGTGCCAGATAATTGTTTCTATGCAGGATGGAAGCTGGGGGTGGGAAGGGGGTAGGGGAGATACTCCAGACCAATCAGACATTTGATGTACACATGGCAAACTGACATACTAAGCAGAATTCTATTCATACTGTACACACCAAGTACATGAATGCTGGGTGGGCCTTGTCGGTCAGTAATTGTCACTGTCTGGTTGTCTGTAGATAGGACTCCAACTTGTATAAAGGTCAGATGACATGAACATTATAAGAGACTGTATTCTGTCATTAGACATTTGTGATCTGCTGGGGATGTCTGATCGTAATCCACTCAACCACACAAGATCCAACAAAGTGCTGCAACCCACAAAACCAAGTTTGAGTTCAGTAACTGCAACCAACAGATGTCTCTTCTGTCTATAATCTGTGTGATAATTCCCCCCCCCCCCCCTCTATTATACGGGGTGTAATAATGCTCTCCTTTCTCCCATACAGATTGTTACCGTTAATAACCTCGGCCTCAAACCTGGTCACTCCGTGGAGGTGAAGGGCTTCATTCCGGAGGACTGTAAAGAGTACGTCTTATTTCTTTCCTCAGCTACCCATTATCTCTATATAATTTGCCAGAAGATTAATGTAGGAAAGTGTGCTCTGTGTACAGAACATCCTACTGATCCAACCCCCCCCCCCCTTCCCCAACACCCACTAGGATTTTGGCATGTGTGGTCTCAGATACCTGACAGATTGACTCAGAACAAATTTTTGCTCAGTCATTTGGGCTTCTACATTGTGACAAAATTGCATCATATGAAATAACATGCATTGTTACCTTTTCTCCCTGACCCCAATAAACATTATAGCTGCAGGCACTATGGAGGAATTTATCCTCAAAATTAATAGAAAGCACTTCATCCCTACCACATACTTGGAGGTCCAACACCCCTGGAATAGCAACATGGAGTGAAAAGTCAAAGTAGTGACTTCTTGGCTCTTCCATCTCCTAGCAGGGACTCCTCAGCTCACCTTCTCAGCTTTAACTGGATAGTTCAGCTCCCCCTTCTAATGGTGACTCCTTAGCAAAATTCAACCTCCCTTCTACAGCAGTGACTCGACCAGACATGAATGACTTCACTATTTCTCTTGCAAAGTTTCAGGATGAATTGTTTCACAGTGGCTTCAACTACAAATGTCAGTGAGGGACTGTCTCAAAGCTTATCGCTTGTTAAGAATATGTAGACAACCAGATGTCTATATCCAGGCTACAGGTCTGCTTTTCGTACAGTGATGTATTACCAGGACACCATGTACTAGCTGATATAATTTATGAATTGGGTGGCAGTAGTACCTCTGAAACCCATGGGAGTACCACTGGTCAATGACTCTAGCACTACATCCAACAAGGTCAGCTGAGCAGAATAATGGCTTTCTGTCTTTCTAGGTTTGTCATAAACTTGGGCAAAAATGAGAAGAATCTTGTGCTACACTTTAATCCTCGATTCCTCTATGAAGGAGACAAGTACTTCATAGCCATGAACTCAAGGGAGAACAATGTCTGGGGAGAAGAGCGGAGGGAGAGTTTCTTCCCCTTCCAGAAGGGATCAAACACCATGGTACGTCTACACTGGGAGGGGCAGGACAAATGTTGGATGGGCAAAGTGGCATCATTGGACACCATATCCTTCTCTGAAAGATGCAGTAGGCAACCAGTGATGCCTTATGTCAAGGATATGTAGACTCTGATGCTTGCCCCTTCAGCTCCTTCCATGAAGGATGGCAACATCCCAGATGGGAAGATCTAATGGATTCTGCCATGCTGCCATTGTGATCTATGATATACTGCCTAGCAAATGGTTTCTGTTAGTCATATTAATGGTGGTCAAATTTACTTCAACACAAGGTGTGGCATGAGGAATTTTGCATGTGTCATTGAAAACTAGATCTTTGTGAGATTATCCCCATTCCCTCTTCCTATACAGTAATCTGACAAGGAGTGTCCCCTGTAAAGGCACAATCTAGGGAGTAGTGGGGGGGGCTGGATGGGGACTTGTTTGTGTGCCCAGAATAATGGTCTTCTCATTTGCCCATCATGGTAGATGGGACCCTCATCCAAGGACATATGAACTGCAGATCTCAGTATTGATAACTGAGGCATAACCTTCCCTTGCTATTAACATCAAATATTAAGCCCTGCCCCCTAGGATTTGCTGTCCAAATGCCAGAGCCCCAGTGCAGTTGAGTCACAGCACCTTCACAATGCTAATCATTGCCATGTAGTGTAGATGCATTGTAGCAATATGGCTTACAGAAGCCTCTCAACCTGTTGCCCTAGAGGAACCCATGAGATTTTTAGGTCTTTGGGGAACCCCTTTTTAAAATCCAATTCATTGGTAGTGAGTGGGAACAATTCCCCTTACATTGGTGGTAAGAATGCCTCACTTACAGCAGTGGTCAAAATGCCACTTACAGGCAGTGTAAAGTTAATTGGTATCATGAAGCTGGCCCCCAAAATAAGCAGGCACCATCAAATGGCAGGTTAATCAGCCGAAGCTGAAGGAACCCTGGGTGGGTGAGTGGCTGGCAGACCAGGACTCAACTGGTTAACAGCTATTGATCTCCTGAGGGCTCCAATCATTGTTCTAGGGGACACTGTCACTAAAATTGCAACCCAAAGAATACATGCACATATCTTCTGGAAAGGTTTTAGTTGATGTATTTGTGTATTGTCTGTACAGCCAGCAGTCATTGACTTGCCACCTTTTCTTACAGGTTTCCTTCTTGTTTGAGCTGGACAAGATCACCATACAACTACCTACAGGAAATCCTCTCACATTTCCAGTCCGCTTCACCATAAAGGAGATCTCCTACTTGGCTGTGACAGACCTCCAGCTAAAGTCCATCACACTGAAGTGAAGAATCCATCAATGGAGGAGCTGCCTGTCCCACATGTCCATATCCAGGCTCTGTGAAATGGCCAGAGTGGATGAAGAGGGTTTTCCTGTTTGCTAACACCCCTCCCTCCAATCTGCATCCTTGCTGCTCATGTAGACACATTGTGTTTTTGCTCAGATCATGTACTAGAAATGAATGTCCTCCACATTTCAAATAAAATCCATTGAGCTCTATTGTGTCTGATCAATCTTTATTGTATTCAGCTCTAAACTGACTTCAGGTTGATTGCTGTGCTGGATAGCATCCCTGCGTGCTGTATAGCGCCCTCCTGCTGGAGGTTTGCTGCATTACATTCAAATGGCACGCCGTAAGAGGGTGCTAATGCTGCATTTTCTACATGCATAGGCTGATTTCTTGTCTTTCCAGTAAGACTAACTTTCTGATATGAAATGTTTTAAAAATGTCTGGCTCCCCCAAGCTTTAACCCTAGATTTTAATCAAAGGCTGATTTCACACCCTTTTGGTTTGTTTTTCCTTTTTAGAATCCTGCTTGCTGCATTTTTGGTGGGGGGGGGGGGTGGGGACCTGTAAATGTTTGCCACAGACCAGTGTGTAAGTAGCCTAACAATTACATGCTGAAAAAATGGCAGTAGTAGGGTATGGGCATCACCTGGGTAGGGCTAAGGGGGGTGCAGTGATACTGGAAATTAAACATCATTAATGCCACCAGTTATTATACTATGGCCAATTATATAACAGGATAACAGACACCAATTCTTAAACCTAAAAGTCAAGTACAATCAAAGCTGGGCCCTTGACAGTGCCACCCAATGTCATGTTGCATTGGTAACCCATACCAGTCATTCATAACCAGCTCAGTGGGTACACTCCAAAAATTTTACACCATTCACCTGGAATAAACCTTGGCAAGTACTTCCTTCATAACCAGCTTGGTGGGTACACACCATTAAGTACTTACCAAGGTTTATTCCAGGTGAATAATGGTATAAAATTATTGGAGTGTACCCACTGAGCTGGTTATGAATGACTGGTAGCCAGTACAAGTTGCCAATGCAACGTGGCACTGTTAAGGACTCCCATCATACATATTTGTGACCATTAAGGTCAAACATTACCAACAATGTCTTACTTTTTTGGCACTATCAAGGATCTGCTGATGCTGTGACACAAGAACTTTCTCCACCCATCCCTCAAATCCATAAACTTGTGCATTGCTGATCATATCCATATTCACATCTACCAAGAGTGGTGGGACAAATTGCTCACCACATTCTGTACCTCAAGACTTTGCTAAGCTCTGATCACCCCCTCCCTATGTCACATCCTCAACTCATTCCCTACCCTTTCTGAACACTTCTGACTTCCAGCTCACCCTGTCCTGTGCCTTTCTTCTTCCACCCCCACCCCATGTGTTCAGGGCAGCCTTTCATTCTGACTGTGAATACAGCAGTTCCCCAGTACGGTCGGGGGCAGCTTTAGCCTTGGTGTTGGGGTAATAGAGTAGGGGTAGTAGGCTCTACAAAGGAAGAGTAGGGGTAGTAGGCTCTACAAAGGAAGAGTAGGGGTAGTAGGCTCTACAAAGGAAGAGTAGGGGTAGTAGGCTCTACAAAGGAAGAGTAGGGGTAGTAGGCTCCACAAAGGAAGAGTAGGGGTAGTAGGCTCCACAAAGGAAGAGTAGGGGTAGTAGGCTCCACAAAGGAAGAGTAGGGGTAGTAGGCTCTACAAAGGAAGAGTAGGGGTAGTAGGCTCTACAAAGGAAGAGTAGGGGTAGTAGGCTCTACAAAGGAAGAGTAGGGGTAGTAGGCTCTACAAAGGAAGAGTAGGGGTAGTAGGCTCTACAAAGGAAGAGTAGGGGTCGTAGGCTCCACAAAGGAAGAGTAGGGGTCGTAGGCTCCACAAAGGAAGAGTAGCAAACAGTGGCAGCAGCCACATAGAAAGGGTAATGGTGCAAATTAGTATTTAAAGCAGCAGCGCTATCCTTAATATTGATTGGACCCTGGGCAAACATTTTTCACCTGCAATTCCATACAATAGCAGCTAACCTGGAAAGCAAATCGGGCAGCCCATTGATTGCTGACGGCTACGGTGTACACTACAGCTCACTGATTAGTTGCTAGTGGTTACAGCATGTGATTGGTTGATAGAGGTTATTGCACAATATTACCACTCACTGGTTGTTAGGGGTTACTGTACATCATTACTGATCACCCATTGGTTGCTAGAGGTTACTGTGCATCCTTACCACTTACTGAATGGTTGCTAGAGGTTACAGGACTTAATTATGTCTCACTCATTGGTTGCTGAAGGTTTCAGGACATCATCTCCTTACTGCCTGCACACCAGGACTGAAAACAGAGGCACATATTACTGACCAGTTCTATTACCCGGGCTTCAAAACTGAAATAAAGAAATCCTTTAGATCTTGTCCCACCTACCAGAACACCACTCAAGGATCACATTTTCTAAGCCTGTGGGGGCGCATATCAATTGAAAGTTTATCTAACAATAGATCTAAATAGGCCCATTGGTAAAAATCTTACTAAAAGTTTCAGCACATATTGGTGATCCTGGATTATGCCAATTGGTGAAATGGAGGTAAAGCTTCAGGCCAGCAGTTTACTAGAACAGGTTTTCCCAATGATGTGAGCAAACCATTTCAGATTAAACAGCTGAGCGCCTCATTCTATCATCTGCAGATGGATGGCCTGGTTGAACATTTCCAACAAAACCCTAAAACCTGTGCTTAAGCGGATGGCACAAAAGGATGAGAAAGATCCGGGAGTCATATTGCCGTCACTCCTGTTAACCATTTGTGCACCACTTCCAGCCTCCACCCCTTGAATTGGTGCATGGAGGGAAACCCACCCTGGAGGCTGCTTGAACTAGTAAAAAAAAAATAAAATAAATAATACTGCTTTGTTTTGAGAGGCCCACATCCTGCTATCCCATTGACCCCCCCCCCCCCCCCATATATGTACAGCTGCTCTCCATTCTGGAACCTGCAGTTGCCATATAGATCTTTTGGAGTTCTGATCTCTGGAACTGATGTGGCTCAGCTTTTTTCTATCATAATACATAGGTGTGACGGGAGTCACTTTGGGTGGGGGGCCCATGGAAGACAACTAACTTTAGAGAGGTGGGGAGACCTCCTGTCAAAGGTCCCCATATCTCTCATGTGTAAGTCACCCTGTGCCTGTTAGGGGTACAGGGTGATCTGTCCTAAAGTTGGGGTGGGGGGTTGTTGATTAATGTCATGTGGTTGCATCCCATTGTTCTATTGTGTGTCTTGCTTGGGAGCAAATTATTATGGAATGTATGTGTTTGTGTATTGGCTTGGTGGGAGGTGCTTCCAGCAGCCCTTCCCCCTGATGGGACTGCCTGCTGATGTGTTTCTTGTTACTGGGTGTATATTGCCCCGCCCTGTGTATATATCTTGTCTCTGTGTTAAAATAAAGAAGTCTATTTCCTGGTTTTACTTCGAGTGGTGTCTGTGGTACTGGTATGGGACTGTCTGCTGATGTGTTTCTTGTTGCTAGATTTGGTTTGCCCCACCCTGTGTCCTTATGCAGGGAGGTGGGATGTTCCCTTGAATGTATATATCTTGTATCTGTGTTAAAATAAAGTAGTATATTTCCTGGTTTAATACAAGACTGGTGTTGTCTAGTCTTGTATGGTCAGCGGTGGGGTCCGTGGACGGTGTTCGGACAGGGAAACGGGAGCCTAATGGAAATAAAAATAATACACAGAATCCTCCTGCGCTCTTATGCAATATGATGAAAAGAGAGAAAAGAATAGAAATACTAAAAAGCTGCTAACATCTAATCCTACCCCAATAGGCCCCAAAGACATCAAATGAATAAACTGATGTAGCACTCATATGAACACAGATGATGATATGGTGACCACACAGTGAAAACATACACATAACAAGTCCTAGTAGGGACCATATATAGTGAATGGTCTAAACCAGGGGGTATCCCCCAATATATACGGGGATAATGAACTCGTGACCCCCTAGTCCACAATGAGGGACATATACGGATATACAGTGAATCCCTCCACAGTGATCAAAAATATATATTTCAGTGTGAGTGAAAAACAACACTGCAAATCAATCAGCAGAATAGTCCGGTGATGTGTGTTACATTCCTTCTGGTCATGCAAAAGGGAGGAATGTGTGTGGACTGACACACCCTGGATGTGATCCAATAATGGCTGTAATGGCCTCTCACCTCCACCCTGCGACCCTACAGGGCCACAGAGCCTTATTAATACCACCACTGGGCCTCTCAGCAGACAGCACTCCTCATGGACTAGTGACTTGAAAGAATTCCCCAGCAATCAATATCCACCTTTCCAAAGATATCCTTGAGGACCAGTGAGCAGGATGGATCATGGCTCAGATCCCCATGAAACAAGAGAAGAACACATTCTCCATAGTGTAATCCGCTGTAATAGTAGGGTAAAATAAGTGAAAAACAAACTCACATATGCAGCTGGCAATAAAACATTCCCTCATATGCTGGGTGTAAGCATAGGACAGGAAGGTGTTCCAAGATGGCGTTACGCCGGAAGTGCGTCACCACGCTAAGCCGCTGACGCGTTGCGTCACGTGACCACGTGACTTCATCAGGACTGCGTGATTGGTCTATTGCACTTCCTTATATAGGCCGGGAATTGCTCCAATCAAAAGCACTGGGCAGGGTTCCAACGGCCATATTCTCGTAGCCCGTCACCTCCGGCGGTGATTTAGAGACTTCACATAAGCTTTAAACAGCCAGGACATCGGTGAAGATACTTAAGAGATTAAATTAAAATAAAATAATATAAACGGGGTCCTAGGTGCATGAGTACATAACCCAATAGGTCAGCAATGGGCAAACTACGGCCCGGCGGACCTTTTAATCCGGCCCGCGGAGCTAGGCTCCTGCTAGGCTCCTCTCGCAGTCCGCCCTGAAGACCGGTGTAGCATGAAAATCTGTCTCCTATGAGGATCTGCCCCCTCGACGTATCTGCGCATGTGCTGGAGATCGCCGATCGGCTGCTAATGCCTGAAACTGGCACATGCGCAAATACGTCGAGGGGGGCTGATCCTCATAGGAGACAGATTTTCATGCTACACGGGAACGGCGCAGGAACACGGCGAGAGAAACGCGCGGAGCAAAGGTAAGTGAATTGACACAAGGGGGACTTGGGGACTTAATATGGGGGATGAATTAATATGGGGAATTAATTACTATAGGGGGGATGAATTACTATAGGGGGGATGAATTACTATGGGGGATGAATTACTATATGGGGAATGAATTACTATGGGGGATGAATTACTATGGGGGATGAATTACTATGGGGGATGAATTACTATATGGGGGATGAATTACTATATGGGGGATGAATTACTATGGGGGATGAATTACTATATGGGGGATGAATTACTATATGAGGGATGAATTACTATATGGGGGATGAATTACTATGGGGGATGAATTACTATGGGGGATGAATTACTATATGGGGGATGAATTACTATGGGGGATGAATTACTATATGGGGGATGAATTACTATGGGGGATGAATTACTATATGGGGGATGAATTACTATATGAGGGATGAATTACTATGGGGGATGAATTACTATATGAGGGATGAATTACTATGGGGGATGAATTACTATATGGGGGATGAATTACTATGGGGGATGAATTACTATATGGGGGATGAATTACTATGGGGGATGAATTACTATATGGGGGATGAATTACTATATGGGGGATGAATTACTATGGGGGATGAATTACTATATGGGGGATGAATTACTATGGGGGATGAATTACTATATGGGGGATGAATTACTATGGGGGATGAATTACTATATGGGGGATTAATTACTATGCTTACTATGGGGGAATATTACTATACTTACTATGGATGACACATACACATCATTCATCTACTCTTGGTCCGGCCCCCGGGTCCAATATATGAACCCATTGCGGCCCTCAAGTCAAAAAGTTTGCTCACCCCTGTTCTAGATAATGCACAAGGAAAAACATTAATATATATTGTCAGCGAGAGAAAGCAGTCGGGGTCTGGTTCCGTTACAATAGGTGACCTCCACTCTTCTGTACCAGGCCGACCACCCAAACACTTCTAATGTATCCCATTCTGTAAAACAGATGATATACTAGAACACTAGAATCCTATCAAAACATGAAAAAAGGACATGACCAGGGGACTAAAGATGGCTTGCAAGTCCCACTAAACCAATACCTACCCCCCCATACTTAACCTAAGTAACCACACTGACAACAAATGGAGTTAATGGCCCAAAAACCGGCCTTTTGTTACAACCTTCAATAAATAACATTTTTTAAATAACAGAAAACACAGAATAAACATACGTTCCTGCAAGGTCCCAATAGGCATCAAGAAAAACGAATACCTGCGTCCTGCTTAACTAGGCCTCCAGCCGCAACATTGTGAGATGGGGAAACAGTTCTCATTGTGAATTAAATGTTTTGAAATGTTTTACTGACATTCTGCGATTTAGCCACAAAATGTCACTGTTTTTCCTAACAGCCTCAGACTGCATAGATATTTCTATATTCAGGAAGGGGTGGGGTTTTACACATGGGAGCTCAGTGAACAGGAAGAGAGACTGCAGCCATGTTTTGATGATGGTGAAGGAAAAGAGCCATGTGAGCAGAGAATCCATTGGCATCCAGGTGTGAGAACTGCAGCTAGTGAAGCTGATGGTGTTCAAGACCGTGATCCTGTTCAGAGAAAGGAAGATCACTGCCAGGAAGGCTAATGAGATCGCATGCTTGTTGGAGAGACATTTGTTCTGTTCTGAGTCACCAGCGGATAAAAGGCAGACCCGGGTCGGTAAGAATTGTGCACGCACCTCATTTCAGTGTTGGCGCCTAGAGACTGAGGCCAGGCCTATAGTTATGGTCTCTGTCTGTGTCAGGCCACAAGTGTTGTTACTGATCATTGGAAGGACTCCACAACTTAAAATGACATTTCACATCGGAGAGCTGATAAAATCCCACAAACTCACCCCAGACTGGCGTTTTGCTCAGAAGGAATACTCAGGCACGTGCTACAGGACCAGTTATGGGAGGGGGAATACTGTAGATATGTGTAAGATTGTAAGCTGTTGTGCTGCACCGCAGGCTAGCCCATACCGTACCCCCATACACTGATTCCTGCTCTGTAGGGTAATAACAGGTAAGGTGTGGCAGCTTAGTTGTGCCCCCCAGTAGGTAAATTACTTCACTTTCTACCTTCGTCCATCAGAAGGCGCCGTGCTGTGCAGCACAAGGGTCTCAGCCTTTGGGCTGGGTGTATGTATATTTATTGTATGTTCCCAGCATTTGTGGTTGTGTTTATTTGCCACCTCTAAGTAAAATTCTGTTGTGGCAAAAGCTGGTGTTGGGGTTGCTTTCCTCATTCGTGACTTCACTGTATCCTGGGGAGCCCCCCCCCCCCCGGTACACGGCTTACACATTCACTGTATCCTGGGGAGCCCACCCCGGTACACGGTTTACAATTTGGCACAACCACCACCCAGACAGACCATAAAACAACGGGTGGGCGGGAGGGAAGTTTGCTCTGTGAAAACTCCCTCCAGACTGAAAAAACCTCGTCACACCCAGTAAGACCACCCCTGCCACACCCTGTAAGACCACCCCTCATAGCTCCCCCAACTCCTTCCTTAACTATCTTGACTCCCCTTTATGCTAATAGGCCCCTCCCAATGCACTTTAACCCCCGTCATGCCGGCCCTTCGTTCAGGTCTTCTTTTTTCTTACTTCGGGCCTTCCTTTAGTGAGAGTGTTCACAAAAGTGCCCCCACGTGTAGTTGGCCTCGCCCACAAACATCTTCCCAATTACAAGCTGACGATGCCTGCCACTACACAGAGAGTTTGTCTGGAGGACCCCATTAAAATGTTGCTATAGGGCCCCACGATTCGTAGGTACACCCCCGAATGTGTGTGGAACTGATAGAATTCCATCCTGGGCAGAGATTAATGGGAACATTTCTCTTTAAAATGCTTCAGATTGTGTTGATCTATACCTATACCTGAGCAGAGTACAGCTTCCTGCCAGCAAGAGTCCTTGTCTCGTGTCATCAAAGAACACATCGGAATGTTGCGGAGGAACATTTCAGGCGCTTTTGCGTAAGAACAGAAATTTTTTCGGGTGCTAGACAATTTTGTGCCCTAGGCAAGACCAGCTATGTGCAAATCCCCCCCTCCCAAGAACTTGTTTTTTTCAAGTAGTAGAAAATATTAAATCTACAAAGAAGCATGAAACTGCAAAATGCCTTTTCATCTGCAAAAATAGGTGCCATAAGATGCCACCAGCACCAATATTAAAGACAAAATCGGTGTCCCGGACAGACTGTATCTGTGGCTGGCAGTGGCAGGGTGACAGCCGGCTTGCAGTAAGGGACTGAGTCTGAGAGGAACACTGGAAGGAGCTGCAGCTCAGCTGCTATACTAACCCCAGACACCCAGCATCTTCCTCCCCTCTCAGCTGAAGGATCATTCATGAAGTGGTGGTATCCCACACAGAGAGAGTGCTGGCCTGTGCTGTGTCCAGGTGCCCCTAGGTGGCATTGCACCTTAAGCATCTGCCTAGTTTGCTTAGTGGAAGCGCTGGCCCCATGTACAATAATGACAACTAGCCAGCAGCCGCAGGTATTTGCGGCTCTCTGCGCAGCCAGCGATTATCTGCAGTGATCGCGATTGGATAGGCACAAAGTACATCCAGTGGTAATCACCGCAGGTAATCGCTGGCTGTGCAGAGAGCTGCAAATAGCTGCGGCCACCGGCGACCTGTCATTGTAGTGAATGGGGCTGGCGGCCACACCTGGCCACTGAGAGCCACAGCAGGAATCTGATTGATGCTGCTACTATTCGCAGCGGCCCTAATTACCGGTATGTAGCCTTATACTCACCCCCACGCTTCTGCATTAGTGTCAAAATGCAGCTGTCTCACAACAGCTCTAGTTCCAGCTCCAGGGGCAGCACAGCCAGGGGCAGCATTGGCAACTATCATCAGGGATAAAGTATTAATCGTGGATTAAGTATTACACTTCAGCTCTGCATCATCTGAATAACTCCTCTCTATCCCATCACAGGTAATTGTCTGTGAGCAATATCCATCTGTAATATCGCCCATGCCATGTATGAATGCTAATTCACCCCGCTCTGCTATATGGTCATCTATACGGCTTTTTAAAATCCACCTCTAATTGAAGCTGACTCATAACTATCAATGTTCTGATTGGTCATTCTTACTGCTCAAAAATCTTTAACTCTGTCCATATTACTGCGGTGTTTATTTTCCTCTTATTGTCTAACCCAAATTTATGAGCTGATCCTAATCTTTACAACTCTGCCCTCCTGCTCTCTTGTGGTCTCTTGTATTCCTCCTTTGGTGGGAGAAGTTTGCCCTGCTAGCCATGTGTCTCTGCTAAGCAGTCGTAATTGATTAATTAGCAATTTCCCCACCCAACTCAGTATAAATTTAGGCCTTCCTTAGGGGAGGCACAGCCAGGGGGTAGCATTAGCAACTATCATCATGGATAAAGTATTGATCGTGGATTAAGTATTACACTTCAGCGAATGCACAAAGCGAGAAACCACAGCAGACAACTTCAAATACTAATCAGACTACGGGTGACCTGTTTCCCTATCCAGCTCATTCAGCTGTTATCCAGTCTGCTTCTTCAGCTCACCTCTCTGTAACATGCACTCCCTACTCCTCCTTCTCATAGTTGTGTCCTCTATCTTCAAACCCTCTCTCCTTCACACCTCTTCTCCACCCCACAGCAGGGGTGGACTGACATCTCATGGGGCCCCCGGGCAATAGGGGATCATGGGGCCCCTGTGTCCTTGCCCAAACTTAAAAAAGCCTATGAAAAAGGTACCAGGGGCATCTCATGGGGCCCCCTACTGACCCCGGGCCCTCGGGCAGTGCCCGGGTTTCCAAATGGTCAGTCCGATCCTGCCCCACAGCTTATATATAGAGATGAGCGGATCGAACATGGCGAAGTGGAATTCGTTTCGAATATTGGGAAATATTCGATTCGCGACGAATCCGAAGATTAGCCAACTTCGGATGCGCGAATCGAATTTTCCCAAAAATGGCGGCGACATGTGTGGCGACGGAGCGGGGATCTCTGGGAAGGCGCGCAGACAAGGCGCGCTGACCCATAATGCATTCATTCATGACATGTGATCGCATTAGCCAATCAGCAGCCAGCCAGCCAGCACTGTGTAATGGTGGAGCTATAAATCGCGGCCATCTTAGAATTCTCCATTAGCCTCCGGTCATTCAAGAGAGACAGACCTGTCTGTATTGAGGGACAGAGTTAGGGCCACAGAGACTTTAGGGCCACAGAAACGTTACTCAGGGACACAGAACCGTTACTTAGGGACACACAATCGTTACTCAGGGACACACAATCGTTACTCAGGGACACACAATTGTTACTCAGGGACAGACACAGAATTGTTACTCAGGGACACAGAATTGTTACTCAGGGACACAGAATTGTTACTCAGGGACACAGAATTGTTACTCAGGGACACAGAATCGTTACTCAGGGACAGACACAGAATTGTTACTCAGGGACACAGAATCGTTACTCAGGGACACAGAATTGTTACTCAGGGACACAGAATCGTTACTCAGGGACACAGAATCGTTACTGAGGGACACAGAATCGTTACTGAGGGACACAGAATTGTTACTCAGGGACACAGAATTGTTACTCAGGGACACAGAATTGTTACTCATGGACAGACACAGAATTGTTACTCAGGGACACAGAATTGTTACTCAGGGACACAGAATCGTTACTCAGGGACACAGAATCGTTACTCAGGGACAAATCAAAAAGTAAAGATAAAGTGAGCGCTAGATGGAAAAGCTGCTATGCGCCAATAAGTACCAAAAAACTTAAAAAGACATATAAAAGAGAAGGGCGCAGCGCTAAAACACAATATGATTAAACCATATGCATATAAAATGGTGACAAAGTGCAAAAAACTGTGCATAAGAATGGTGATAGTCCTTTAAACATCATAAATGGTGACTGGCAAAGCGAGTGTCTTCCGGTGATCAGAATGACTGAATCATGCACTCACCAGATGCATAATTCAAATATGCATATAGATGGTATCCCGATATCCATACGCAGTTGTCTCATAAACGGATTTGGTCATCATCTAAGCGCAGCAGTCCATCCAAAGGATCCTCTTATAAATCATGTGTTGCCACACTAGGACACCCCTCAGCTGTCCCCTAAGAGACTCTGCAAGTTTTTGGACTCAGCAGGGTCCCAAGAAAAAAGCCAGGATGGTGTGATACCGTTTTAAAAAAGATTTATTGATCCAAAAGATAGACAAGAACTGCATAAATAGACTGACCATAAATTTGCATTAATTAGCATAAAAATCACCACCGCTCCATACGGTGGTAAATGTCTGGGATATGCTGCTCTTACCCTGACGCGTTTCGTGCCATGTGCACATATTCATAGGGAGTGTGTCAGCTAACCAGACATCTACTCCAAACCCTGTATTTATAGTATCTGGCGATCGTATAAGCGCGTCCGCCATTTTGCCGGCGTCCCCGCGCATGCGCGAAGCAGACATCGCTATGATGTCCGCAACTTAGTCCAGCGCCATTTTGTTGTGGTCTGCATTACCATCAACTACGATGCCAGAGACAAACACAGCTGTGCAGTGAATATATTATCGGCAATGAACGGCTGTTTGTCAATATATACAGGGCTGGAAACAACACACAAAGAAATATACAATGAGAACACCTAACTGAATGTTATAATCACATGTATATAGATGCACATCCACATACCATAGTTCATTAAAACATTAAGTTAATAAATTAATATGTCTCCAGTATAAATATACAATAAATGCAATTACACCAATTACAGAAATAATACAAATAAAAACAAGATTAAAAATACATAAAAATAAATGGTATCCATATAAGCATGATTAGGCATATATCCGCAATGACCAAGAACCACAACATGATATACACGTAATGTATAATTAGACAATATATATGATTTATAAATGTTATTAAAAATATGTTATTGAAAAATCAAAGCAGACACAAGATTGCATTGTATCTGCAGATTAACCATAAATGGAAAAATACTTAATAAAAATGTAGAGGTAATAAGCGTAATTATGTGCAATCACACAAATAACAGTATAAAATAACAAGCCCACCAAATAGTAATGTAAAAAGATGTGTAAAAAACTGTCAATTAATAGCACATACAAATAATCAACCAAAGTCAGCTGTTATCGATAAAACTGTTGATATCAAACTCAACATTATGTCTTTTGGGATAAAAAGTGTCCAATTCATAAATCCACTTTGATTCTTTTTGTGAGACTGTTCTCTTTCTATTAGTTCCCCTCCAATGAGTTGTAACAATATCTATACCAGCAAAAGTCAATAAAGTGGGGTCATTATTGTGGAATAAACGAAAATGTTTAGACAAGGAATGTTCCTTATTCCCCCTCTTAACATTGCTGACATGCTCTCTCAAACGATCCTTTAATTTCCTCGTAGTTCTCCCGATATATTGTTTATTACACGGGCACTGTAATAAGTAGACCACAAATCTACTATTGCATGTGATGAAACCATCAATATTATAATGTCTTCCTGTAACTGCTGAATTAAAAGTGCTGGTGCTCCTTTTTCTAATTCCGTTACACCTACAGATGATACATTTGTTACATGGAAAGAATCCTTTAAGCTCCGAGAAGAAGGAAAAACTAGTGGGGGGATTAACCACGTTAGGGGCTAACTTGTCTCGCAGTGTTGGTGCCTTTCTAAATGTTATTTCAGGCTTATCAGGCAGAAAATCTGCTAAAACAGGGTCGGCTTTTAATATTTTCCAGTTAGCCTTAATTATTTTGGAGACAGCCTTATGTTGAATGGAAAAGCCAGTTATAAATGGGCATACTTTCTGTTGTTTCTGCTTATTAGTCCCATATAGAATAGAGTCTCTCTCTAAATGAGTAACCTCCTTGATAGTGTTATCCAGTTTGTTCCCATCATAACCCTTTTCCAAAAAACGTTCCTTGAGGATAGAAGCTTGATGGAGAAAAGTATTTTGATCAGTGCAATTTCTCCTGATCCTCAGGAACTGACTTTTGGGTATGTTGCTCAACCACATAGGGTGGTGGCAACTGTCGAGGGGGATGTAGCTATTTCTGTCAGTAACCTTGAAAAAGGTTTCAGTGACAATCCTCCCTTCATAATTAACCAAGGTTAAATCTAAAAAATGGATGCTAGTTGTGCTATACTCAAATGTGAGCTTAATGTTAAGTGAATTAAAATTCAAAGTGTTAAAAAAGTTCAATAACGCTTGTTCCTCACCGTTCCAAATTAAAAATATATCGTCGATATATCGTCTATAAAACAAAAGCTCTGGCCAATCTCTTCCATATATCATGTCTTCCTCCCACCTAGACATGAAGAGATTGGCCAGGCTGGGAGCAAACTTCGCTCCCATTGCAACCCCCTTAGTCTGTAAATAAAACTGGTTATTAAACCAAAAGTAGTTCTTGGTCATTGTGAATTGCAACAACTCCAGAATAAAATCTTTCTGTGAACTCGACATCCCATTAAAATCATCAAGATAGAACTTCACTGCTTCCATACCATCTAAATGGTCAATATTAGTGTACAATGATGTAACGTCAGCAGTCACTAAAAAAGTATCACATTTAATGCTGATGTTATTAATATCCTGTAAAACCTGTTTTGTGTCGCGTAAATACGAGGGGGTGCCAGTGACTAGAGGTTGTAAAAAATGATCGATGTATTCACCCGCTCTAGAACCCAATGAACCGATGCCACTGATGATCGGTCTTCCCGGAGGATTAGTCATACTCTTGTGTATTTTAGGTAAAATGTAGAGTATGGGTAACTTCGGTGCAGAGGGACATAAAAAATCTTTCTCTTTTTTGTTTATGACCTTATTATCATAACCTTTATTTAAAATAGTTTTTAATGATTTTTTATATGAATAAAGTGGGTTTTTAGACAAAAGAGAATAGGTATCATTATCACTTAAAATATTGTTAACCTCATTAATATAATCAGTTTTGGATAAGACCACGACACCTCCCCCCTTATCTGCTGGTCTAATCACCAGATCTTTATTTTCCAACAGAGTGTCCATGGCTTTCTTACAGGCTACATTGGTTCTCGCTTTCTTTACTTCCAGTGTGCCAAGGTCCTTTAAGACAGTGTCACGGAAAGCATTGATATAAGTCAATGATTGTACAGGAGGATTAAACAACGAAGCATTTCTCAAATGAGAAGGAATGCTAGTGTTCGGAGGGTCATTACGTACAATAGGATTGGTCAAAAAATACTTTTTAAGAGTTAATTTTCTGACATATTTCCTAATATCGATGTAAGTTTGAAATTTACTAAGAGATGCTGTGGGTGCATATTTTAGGCCTTTACCAAGAAGGTTGAGTTCATCTGGTGATAATTCCGTATTGCTGAGATTAAAAATGCCCAATTCATTTACATCTTTCTTTTTTTGGGATTTATTGACCCTCTGGCCTCCTCTTTTTCCTCTCCGTGGGCGCTCCTTTTTTGTGCCCGTCCTGGGCCTAAAAAAGGCTGCTGTGTCTGTTTACCCTCATTATGTTGGTTACCGGAATGGGAGGGGCCAGTTTGTGGGGTCCTAGGTTGCTCATAATAAGGTCTGTAACCAGGTTTTTTGAAATTACGACCATTTTTTCTTTTATTCCTTGGGATGTAAGGTTTATAATGATGTTGGTAATAGTTATCATTATTATCGCCATTGTAATAGTATGGTCTTGGATGATAATTATCCCTTTGTTGTTGCCAATTAGGGTGCCAATTATTGCTTCGTGAGCCTATATTGTAATCAGCCATAGGGTTCAGAGTATCATACCTATTTGATGTAGGTACATTAAATTCAATGCGCTGTTTTACAGGTGTCTCATAGTAATTATTATTACTTTTATTACTTTTAGGTGGATAACCTCTGTTGTTGCGGGGGAATTTGGAAGGTTTGTTTAAAGGAGTAGCAAGAGGTGTGGGTGGAACAGGTGTATTAACCTCATCCTTTTGCCACCTAAAAACATAATCCTCCTGATAATCTTTTACATCCCTAGCATACTTCTTTCGTTTTTTAACCCTTTGTTCATTTTCTAAATGTTCCATATATGTTTTTAATCGATCAGATTCTGACTTATAATCGTCTTTATCTTTATACGATATAAGCTGTTCTTTAAGTTTATTGATCTCTGTATCCAGGTAGGAAAGTTTCTTTTTCTTTCTGGATATAAGGAATTTCAATAATTCGATGCCAGAATTGTTGAAAAATTGGAACCATTCGGTTGAACTATTAATGTCCTCATGTTCCGGAGGTACATCCCAACGCAGGGATCTCGGGACCATTTTTTCTTTGACATATCTATCCAAGAATGATATATCCCATAACGTTCTAATTTCAGCAGAGGTAAGATTTTTTAGATGAACGAATAAACCTTTCAAATCAAATTGTTCAATGGGTGTAGAGAATACATCATCTGATATGATGGATCTCATTGATCTAATATCAAAAATATCCGCCATTATTAGACTAAATCAATAAGGTAAAATAAATATGGACCTAGCTGCTACAACTTAATTGGTAATAAAACAAATCAAAAAGTAAAGATAAAGTGAGCGCTAGATGGGGTGCCAATTATAGGCTCACGAAGCAATAATTGGCAATAATTGGCACCCTAATTGGCAACAACAAAGGGATAATTATCATCCAAGACCATACTATTACAATGGCGATAATAATGATAACTATTACCAACATCATTATAAACCTTACATCCCAAGGAATAAAAGAAAAAATGGTCGTAATTTCAAAAAACCTGGTTACAGACCTTATTATGAGCAACCTAGGACCCCACAAACTGGCCCCTCCCATTCCGGTAACCAACATAATGAGGGTAAACAGACACAGCAGCCTTTTTTAGGCCCAGGACGGGCACAAAAAAGGAGCGCCCACGGAGAGGAAAAAGAGGAGGCCAGAGGGTCAATAAATCCCAAAAAAAAAAAAAAAAAAAAAGAAAGATGTAAATGAATTGGGCATTTTTAATCTCAGCAATACGGAATTATCACCAGATGAACTCAACCTTCTTGGTAAAGGCCTAAAATATGCACCCACAGCATCTCTTAGTAAATTTCAAACTTACATCGATATTAGGAAATATGTCAGAAAATTAACTCTTAAAAAGTATTTTTTGACCAATCCTATTGTACGTAATGACCCTCCGAACACTAGCATTCCTTCTCATTTGAGAAATGCTTCGTTGTTTAATCCTCCTGTACAATCATTGACTTATATCAATGCTTTCCGTGACACTGTCTTAAAGGACCTTGGCACACTGGAAGTAAAGAAAGCGAGAACCAATGTAGCCTGTAAGAAAGCCATGGACACTCTGTTGGAAAATAAAGATCTGGTGATTAGACCAGCAGATAAGGGGGGAGGTGTCGTGGTCTTATCCAAAACTGATTATATTAATGAGGTTAACAATATTTTAAGTGATAATGATACCTATTCTCTTTTGTCTAAAAACCCACTTTATTCATATAAAAAATCATTAAAAACTATTTTAAATAAAGGTTATGATAATAAGGTCATAAACAAAAAAGAGAAAGATTTTTTATGTCCCTCTGCACCGAAGTTACCCATACTCTACATTTTACCTAAAATACACAAGAGTATGACTAATCCTCCGGGAAGACCGATCATCAGTGGCATCGGTTCATTGGGTTCTAGAGCGGGTGAATACATCGATCATTTTTTACAACCTCTAGTCACTGGCACCCCCTCGTATTTACGCGACACAAAACAGGTTTTACAGGATATTAATAACATCAGCATTAAATGTGATACTTTTTTAGTGACTGCTGACGTTACATCATTGTACACTAATATTGACCATTTAGATGGTATGGAAGCAGTGAAGTTCTATCTTGATGATTTTAATGGGATGTCGAGTTCACAGAAAGATTTTATTCTGGAGTTGTTGCAATTCACAATGACCAAGAACTACTTTTGGTTTAATAACCAGTTTTATTTACAGACTAAGGGGGTTGCAATGGGAGCGAAGTTTGCTCCCAGCCTGGCCAATCTCTTCATGTCTAGGTGGGAGGAAGACATGATATATGGAAGAGATTGGCCAGAGCTTTTGTTTTATAGACGATATATCGACGATATATTTTTAATTTGGAACGGTGAGGAACAAGCGTTATTGAACTTTTTTAACACTTTGAATTTTAATTCACTTAACATTAAGCTCACATTTGAGTATAGCACAACTAGCATCCATTTTTTAGATTTAACCTTGGTTAATTATGAAGGGAGGATTGTCACTGAAACCTTTTTCAAGGTTACTGACAGAAATAGCTACATCCCCCTCGACAGTTGCCACCACCCTATGTGGTTGAGCAACATACCCAAAAGTCAGTTCCTGAGGATCAGGAGAAATTGCACTGATCAAAATACTTTTCTCCATCAAGCTTCTATCCTCAAGGAACGTTTTTTGGAAAAGGGTTATGATGGGAACAAACTGGATAACACTATCAAGGAGGTTACTCATTTAGAGAGAGACTCTATTCTATATGGGACTAATAAGCAGAAACAACAGAAAGTATGCCCATTTATAACTGGCTTTTCCATTCAACATAAGGCTGTCTCCAAAATAATTAAGGCTAACTGGAAAATATTAAAAGCCGACCCTGTTTTAGCAGATTTTCTGCCTGATAAGCCTGAAATAACATTTAGAAAGGCACCAACACTGCGAGACAAGTTAGCCCCTAACGTGGTTAATCCCCCCACTAGTTTTTCCTTCTTCTCGGAGCTTAAAGGATTCTTTCCATGTAACAAATGTATCATCTGTAGGTGTAACGGAATTAGAAAAAGGAGCACCAGCACTTTTAATTCAGCAGTTACAGGAAGACATTATAATATTGATGGTTTCATCACATGCAATAGTAGATTTGTGGTCTACTTATTACAGTGCCCGTGTAATAAACAATATATCGGGAGAACTACGAGGAAATTAAAGGATCGTTTGAGAGAGCATGTCAGCAATGTTAAGAGGGGGAATAAGGAACATTCCTTGTCTAAACATTTTCGTTTATTCCACAATAATGACCCCACTTTATTGACTTTTGCTGGTATAGATATTGTTACAACTCATTGGAGGGGAACTAATAGAAAGAGAACAGTCTCACAAAAAGAATCAAAGTGGATTTATGAATTGGACACTTTTTATCCCAAAGGACATAATGTTGAGTTTGATATCAACAGTTTTATCGATAACAGCTGACTTTGGTTGATTATTTGTATGTGCTATTAATTGACAGTTTTTTACACATCTTTTTACATTACTATTTGGTGGGCTTGTTATTTTATACTGTTATTTGTGTGATTGCACATAATTACGCTTATTACCTCTACATTTTTATTAAGTATTTTTCCATTTATGGTTAATCTGCAGATACAATGCAATCTTGTGTCTGCTTTGATTTTTCAATAACATATTTTTAATAACATTTATAAATCATATATATTGTCTAATTATACATTACGTGTATATCATGTTGTGGTTCTTGGTCATTGCGGATATATGCCTAATCATGCTTATATGGATACCATTTATTTTTATGTATTTTTAATCTTGTTTTTATTTGTATTATTTCTGTAATTGGTGTAATTGCATTTATTGTATATTTATACTGGAGACATATTAATTTATTAACTTAATGTTTTAATGAACTATGGTATGTGGATGTGCATCTATATACATGTGATTATAACATTCAGTTAGGTGTTCTCATTGTATATTTCTTTGTGTGTTGTTTCCAGCCCTGTATATATTGACAAACAGCCGTTCATTGCCGATAATATATTCACTGCACAGCTGTGTTTGTCTCTGGCATCGTAGTTGATGGTAATGCAGACCACAACAAAATGGCGCTGGACTAAGTTGCGGACATCATAGCGATGTCTGCTTCGCGCATGCGCGGGGACGCCGGCAAAATGGCGGACGCGCTTATACGATCGCCAGATACTATAAATACAGGGTTTGGAGTAGATGTCTGGTTAGCTGACACACTCCCTATGAATATGTGCACATGGCACGAAACGCGTCAGGGTAAGAGCAGCATATCCCAGACATTTACCACCGTATGGAGCGGTGGTGATTTTTATGCTAATTAATGCAAATTTATGGTCAGTCTATTTATGCAGTTCTTGTCTATCTTTTGGATCAATAAATCTTTTTTAAAACGGTATCACACCATCCTGGCTTTTTTCTTGGGACCCTGCTGAGTCCAAAAACTTGCAGAGTCTCTTAGGGGACAGCTGAGGGGTGTCCTAGTGTGGCAACACATGATTTATAAGAGGATCCTTTGGATGGACTGCTGCGCTTAGATGATGACCAAATCCGTTTATGAGACAACTGCGTATGGATATCGGGATACCATCTATATGCATATTTGAATTATGCATCTGGTGAGTGCATGATTCAGTCATTCTGATCACCGGAAGACACTCGCTTTGCCAGTCACCATTTATGATGTTACTCAGGGACAGACACAGAATTGTTACTCAGGGACACAGAATTGTTACTCAGGGACACAGAATCGTTACTCAGAGACACAGAATCGTTACTCAGGGACAGACACAGAATTGTTACTCAGGGACAGACACAGAATTGTTACTCAGGGACACAGAATTGTTACTCAGGGACACAGAATTGTTACTCAGGGACACAGAATTGTTACTGAGGGACACAGAATCGTTACTGAGGGACACAGATTCGTTACTCAGGGACACAGAATTGTTACTCAGGGACACAGAATTGTTACTCAGGGACACAAAAAAGTTACTCAGGGACACAGAATCGTTACTGAGGGACACAGAATCGTTACTGAGGGACACACAATCGTTACTCAGGGACACAGAATTGTTACTCAGGGACACAGAATTGTTACTCAGGGACACAGAATCGTTACTCAGGGACACAGAATCGTTACTCAGGGACAGACACAAAATCGTTACTCAGGGACACAGAATCGTTACTCAGGGACAGACACAGAATTGTTACTCAGGGACACAGAATTGTTACTCAGGGACACAGAATTGTTACTGAGGGACACAGAATCGTTACTGAGGGACACAGAATCGTTACTGAGGGACACAGAATTGTTACCCAGGGACACAGAATTGTTACTCAGGGACACAGAATTGTTACTCAGGGACACAGAATTGTTACTCAGGGACACAGAATCGTTACTGAGGGACACACAATCGTTACTGAGGGACACACAATCGTTACTCAGGGACACAGAATTGTTACTCAGGGACACAGAATTGTTACTGAGGGACACAGAATCGTTACTGAGGGACACACAATCGTTACTCAGGGACACAGAATTGTTACTCAGGGACACAGAATTGTTACTCAGGGACACAGAATTGTTACTGAGGGACACAGAATCGTTACTGAGGGACACAGAATCGTTACTCAGGGACACAGAATCGTTACTGAGGGACACAGAATCGTTACTCAGGAACACAGAATTGTTACTCAGGGGCACAGAATTGTTACTCGGGGACAGACACAGAATTGTTACTCAGGGACACAGAATTGTTACTCAGGGACACAGAATTGTTACTGAGGGACACAGAATTGTTACTGAGGGACACAGAATCGTTACTGAGGGACAGACACAGAATTGTTACTCAGGGACACAGAATTGTTACTCAGGGACACAGAATCGTTACTCAGGGACAGACACAGAATTGTTACTCAGGGACACAGAATTGTTACTGAGGGACCCAGAATCGTTACTGAGGGACACAGAATTGTTTCTCAGGGACACAGAATTGTTACTCAGGGACACAGAATCGTTACTCAGGGACAGACACAGAATTGTTACTCAGGGACACAGAATTGTTGAATTAAAGAGTATGTCAGACAACACGCAGAGGAGTGGCAGAGGAGGCAATGTTTCAGGAGCGAGCAGACGTGGCAGCAGAGGAAGGGGTCGAAGCAGCACTAGTCGCAGCCAGAGGCCAGTGCTCCCGGTGTCATCCAGCGGTCGTGTCTCCACCGACAACCCTGCCGTCATCGATTGGTTGGCTCGGTCGTCTTCCTCTTCCCAGGTCACCTCTGACACCTACAGCCAACGGTCGGTGGGTACGTCAGACACAACCGTTAGTTGGCATGGCCCGGGAGCAAGCCCACTGAAATCACGTGTCCTCTACCTGCCCCTGTCCTTTGGTGTTCCCTCACCAAGCGAAGTATCGCATGCTGTGGGCTCAGCCCCACTGTACAGTGAGGAAGAGCTAACAGAGGGCGGTCAGGAACGGGGGGAGACATCCGCCTCTTCAGCAGCCAGGCGAAGAAGTACTGGCGAGGAGAGTGGCTCGGTAGCCGGTCTAGAGATAGGTCTGTCTCCTGACCCACACGCAGCCGAGGGGGCTAGTAGTGAGGCGGAGACCCTAATTGATGATGATGAGGCTGATCGCACTTGGCAGCCTCGTCGTCATCAGGCTATTGCTTCCGCATCATCAGGAGAAGAGGGTGCTAGCTTGGCAGCGAGCAAAACAGTCGGTGGGTTGCCCAGGAGGCAGCAGGGTCGCAGCAGTGTCAGTGGAGCCAAACGGCCACGGAGTACAGCACCAGCTCCACTGCAGCCTACCACCACGGCCAGTAGTGGTGCCGGTGTGCACGGAGGAAGTAGCAGTCAGCCAGTGAGGAGTAGCGGGGACAAAGTTTCCTACTCGGCGGTGTGGCAATTTTTCGTCAAGCCGCCCGAGGAAGTAAACGTAGCCGTATGTCGACTATGTGGCCAGAAAGTCAAGCGTGGCCAGGGGGCCCATGTTGGGACTACAGCGTTGCGTCAGCATATGCAGCGTCGCCATTCGGTGGCCTGGGAAAACCGTGATAAAGATACGGCGGTTCTGCCTGCCCCAGCCCCCGCTCCATCACCCGCTCCGTTACTTGCTCCGTCACCCGACGTCAATCGCCCTCTATCAGCCAGTCAAGGCTCCAACACCTCTGCTGAGGGGAGTTGTCGCTCGTTGGCATCTTCCGCTCGTTCAGATGCTCCTTCTCCTGCTACTCCTCTTCACGGATTCCGTCAGCAGTCTTTCTTGGAATCCGTTTCCAAGAGACAACAGTTTGCGAGCACGCACCCGACGGTGCAGAAGCTGAACGTCCTCCTGTCCAAGTTGCTGGTGCTGCAGTCCCTCCCTTTCCAAGTGGTGGACTCAGCACCTTTCCGAGAAATGATGGCTTGTGCCGCGCCGCGGTGGAGAGTGCCAAGCCGGCATTTCTTCGCCAAAAAGGCAGTGCCAGCCCTGCATTCACATGTAGAAGAGATGGTGGGCCAGTCTTTGAGCATGTCGGTCTCTGCCAAAGTGCACGGCAGCGCCGACGTGTGGAGCTGTAACTACGGTCAGGGACAGTACATGTCATTTACGGCCCACTGGGTGAACGTGGTGCCGGCACAGCCGCACCAGCAACTTGGACAGGTCACGACGCTTTTGCCTCCACGTTTGCACGTCCTTGGTCCAGCAAACATGTCCGCCTCTACCACCTCTTCTTCCGCCGTGTCCTCAGCCGCCACCCCCGTGCCAAGTCCCATTACCCGACCGGCATATCACATGTGCAGGGCGCAACGGTGTCACGCTGTGCTGCACCTGGTATGCCTTGGCGAACGTAGTCACACAGGGGAGGAACTTCTGAGTGTAATGAACAGAGAAATCGACAGATGGCTGTCTCCGCGCAAACTGAAAATCGGAACCATGTTGACCGACAACGGAAAGAACATGGTGTCTGCTCTGCGTCAAGGAAGGTTGTGCCATGCGCCATGCATGGCTCACATGTTCAATCTGGTTGTCAAGCGGTTCCTAAAATCCACCATCCCACTGCAAGACATCCTTAAAATGTCACGTAAACTTTGCATGCATTTCAGCCATTCCTACACCGCAAAGAACACCCTCATTGAGCTGCAGCGGCAGAACGGAATTCCACAGCATCGTCTGATCGGCGACGTTGCAACAAGGTGGAATTCAACCCTACACATGTTAGACCGCCTTTACGAGCAGCGAAAGGCCATCACCGATTTCCTGATGTTACAAGCGGATAAAGGTACTCCCCTGTGTAACTTAGATGTCAGCCATTGGCAGCTCATGCGTGACACCTGCCGCTTGCTCAGGCCCTTTGAGGAGGCCACGCTATTCGTGAGTCGGCAGGACTATGGGATGAACGACGTCATTCCTCTGTTGCACGTCCTGGAACAAATGCTGTTAACAATGGCTGGTCAGGGTGCGGTAGACGTGGCGCACAGATCTCAACGCCACATGACCCCTGTGGGGGCAGGACAGGAAGAAGAGGAGGAGGTAGAGGAGGACATTGGTGCTCAGGAATTATTGAGTGAAATGGGTGGTTTTTCCACTCAGCGGACAGGAGTGGAGGAGCAGGAGCATCTGGTAGAGGAGGAGGAGGAGACAGAGGACCCAGACGCACCGTGGCAGTATGCTGTGGAGATGGAGGCAGGGAGTCTTGGCACAAATGGCCCATAGCATGCTCGGTTGCTTGCGTAGCGACAGCCGAATAATAACCATCAGACAGAGGGATGACTTTTGGCTGTCCACCTTGTTGGACCCTCGCTACCGTTCAAAAATGGTGGCCTTTTTCACACCTGCTGAGAGGGAGGCCAAAATTACGTACTATAAAAACCACCTATGTAGTCAGTTGGTCTCTGCCTTGCTGCGCCAACGTCCATCCTCAGACACTGTGGGCCCTGTGCGCTCGCGTTCCGCTGCCATGGCAGCAGGGGAGGGGTGGGGTGGTAGGAGCAGTGGCAGCTCCACCAGCAGCGGCTGCCTCAGTCTGCAGTCGATGATGAGTAGCTTTCTTCACCAGCGCAGTGAGGAAACTACTAACCAGCCGCAGCAGCAGCAGCATCAGGTGGACCTGGAGCAGGACCTCAAACAACAGGCTTGGGCCTACTTGGACAGCACCCTGCCAACCGAGGTAGACAATCCCCTTGACTACTGGGCAACGAAACTTGACCTTTGGCCCCAACTAGCTGAATTTGCCCTTGAAAGGCTGTCATGCCCGGCCAGTAGCGTGGCATCGGAGTGCGTGTTTAGTGCGGCAGGAGGTATTGTAACTCCGCGGAGGACACGACTGTCCACCCAAAGTGTGGAGAGACTCACGTTTGTGAAAATGAATCAGGCGTGGATTAGTCTGGATTTCAAACCACCAGTTCCTGACACAACTGACTAAATCCGCCATGAATCATGCCCCAAACATGTTATTATTTTTAACATAGGCCTCTGTATGGCCTTCAATTTAAGCTGCTTACGCTTCGCCACTCTGCCATGGGCCCCTGTACCGCCTCCTCATGCTGCTGCCAGGTCCAGAGTGTGTCATGGGTCCCTGTACGGCCTCCCATTGCTGCTGTCTCCATCGCCACACTCTGCCATGTGCCACTTTCAGGTCTCCTCACACTGCTGGTGGGTTCCATTTTGTCATAGGGTGCTGGCAGATTACGGGCCTCCCATTGCTGCTGCCAGGCCCGTAATCTGCCATGGGCCCCTGTACCGCCTCCTCATGCTGCTGCCAGGTCCAGAGTGTGTCATGGGTCCCTGTACGGCCTCCCATTGCTGCTGTCTCCATCGCCACACTCTGCCATGTGCCACTTTCAGGTCTCCTCACACTGCTGGTGGGTTCCATTTTGTCATAGGGTGCTGGCAGATTACGAGCCTCCCATTGCTGCTGCCAGGCCCGTAATCTGCCATGGGCCCCTGTACCGCCTCCTCATGCTGCTGCCAGGTCCAGAGTGTGTCATGGGTCCCTGTACGGCCTCCCATTGCTGCTGTCTCCATCGCCACACTCTGCCATGTGCCACTTTCAGGTCTCCTCACACTGCTGGTGGGTTCCATTTTGTCATAGGGTGCTGGCAGATTACGGGCCTCACATTGCTGCTGCCAGGCCCGTAATCTGCCATGGGCCCCTGTACCGCCTCCTCATGCTGCTGCCAGGTCCAGAGTGTGTCATGGGTCCCTGTACGGCCTCCCATTGCTGCTGTCTCCATCGCCACACTCTGCCATGTGCCACTTTCAGGTCTCCTCACACTGCTGGTGGGTTCCATTTTGTCATAGGGTGCTGTATGGTCTCCCATTGCTGCTGCCAGGCCCGTAATCTGCCATGGGCCCCCGTACCGCCTCCTCATGCTTCTGCCAGGCCCGTAATCTGTCATGGGCCCCTGTACCGCCTCCTCATGCTGCTGCCAGGTCCAGAGTGTGTCATGGGTCCCTGTACGGCCTCCCATTGCTGCTGTCTCCATCGCCACACTCTGCCATGTGCCACTTTCAGGTCTCCTCACACTGCTGGTGGGTTCCATTTTGTCATAGGGTGCTGGCAGATTACGAGCCTCCCATTGCTGCTGCCAGGCCCGTAATCTGCCATGGGCCCCTGTACCGCCTCCTCATGCTGCTGCCAGGTCCAGAGTGTGTCATGGGTCCCTGTACGGCCTCCCATTGCTGCTGTCTCCATCGCCACACTCTGCCATGTGCCACTTTCAGGTCTCCTCACACTGCTGGTGGGTTCCATTTTGTCATAGGGTGCTGGCAGATTACGGGCCTCACATTGCTGCTGCCAGGCCCGTAATCTGCCATGGGCCCCTGTACCGCCTCCTCATGCTGCTGCCAGGTCCAGAGTGTGTCATGGGTCCCTGTACGGCCTCCCATTGCTGCTGTCTCCATCGCCACACTCTGCCATGTGCCACTTTCAGGTCTCCTCACACTGCTGGTGGGTTCCATTTTGTCATAGGGTGCTGTATGGCCTCCCATTGCTGCTGCCAGGCCCGTAATCTGCCATGGGCCCCCGTACCGCCTCCTCATGCTTCTGCCAGGCCCGTAATCTGTCATGGGCCCCTGTACCGCCTCCTCATGCTGCTGCCAGGTCCAGAGTGTGTCATGGGTCCCTGTACGGCCTCCCATTGCTGCTGTCTCCATCGCCATACTCTGCCATGTGCCACTTTCAGGTCTCCTCACACTGCTGGTGGGTTCCATTTTGTCATAGGGTGCTGTATGGCCTCCCATTGCTGCTGCCAGGCCCCTAATCTGCCATGGGCCCCTGTACCGCCTCCTCATGCTGCTGCCAGGCCCGTAATCTGTCATGGGCCCCTGTACCGCCTCCTCATGCTGCTGCCAGGTCCAGAGTGTGTCATGGGTCCCTGTACGGCCTCCCATTGCTGCTGTCGCCATCGCCACACTCTGCCATGTGCCACTTTCAGGTCTCCTCACACTGCTGGTGGGTTCCATTTTGTCATAGGGTGCTGTATGGCCTCCCATTGCTGCTGCCAGTCCCCTAATCTGCCATGGGCCCCCGTACCGCCTCCTCATGCTGCTGCCAGGCCCGTAATCTGTCATGGGCCCCTGTACCGCCTCCTCATGCTGCTGCCAGGTCCAGAGTGTGTCATGGGTCCCTGTACGGCCTTCCATTGCTGCTGTCTCCATCGCCACACTCTGCCATGTGCCACTTTCAGGTCTCCTCACACTGCTGGTGGGTTCCATTTTGTCATAGGGTGCTGTATGGCCTCCCATTGCTGCTGCCAGGCCCCTAATCTGCCATGGGCCCCCGTACCGCCTCCTCATGCTGCTGCCAGGCCCGTAATCTGTCATGGGCCCCTGTACCGCCTCCTCATGCTGCTGCCAGGTCCAGAGTGTGTCATGGGTCCCTGTACGGCCTCCCATTGCTGCTGTCTCCATCGCCACACTCTGCCATGTGCCACTTTCAGGTCTCCTCACACTGCTGGTGGGTTCCATTTTGTCATAGGGTGCTGTATGGCCTCCCATTGCTGCTGCCAGGCCCCTAATCTGCCATGGGCCCCCGTACCGCCTCCTCATGCTGCTGCCAGGCCCGTAATCTGTCATGGGCCCCTGTACCGCCTCCTCATGCTGCTGCCAGGTCCAGAGTGTGTCATGGGTCCCTGTACGGCCTCCCATTGCTGCTGTCTCCATCGCCACACTCTGCCATGTGCCACTTTCAGGTCTCCTCACACTGCTGGTGGGTTCCATTTTGTCATAGGGTGCTGTATGGCCTCCCATTGCTGCTGCCAGGCCCCTAATCTGCCATGGGCCCCCGTACCGCCTCCTCATGCTGCTGCCAGGCCCGTAATCTGTCATGGGCCCCTGTACCGCCTCCTCATGCTGCTGCCAGGTCCAGAGTGTGTCATGGGTCCCTGTACGGCCTCCCATTGCTGCTGTCTCCATCGCCACACTCTGCCATGTGCCACTTACAGGTCTCCTCACACTGCTGGTGGGTTCTATTTTGTCATAGGGTGCTGTATGGCCTCCCATTGCTGCTGCCAGGCCCCTAATCTGCCATGGGCCCCTGTACCGCCTCCTCATGCTGCTGCCAGGCCCGTAATTTGTCATGGGCCCCTGTACCACCTCCTCATGCTGCTGCCAGGTCCAGAGTGTGTCATGGGTCCCTGTACGGCCTCCCATTGCTGCTGTCTCCATCGCCACACTCTGCCATGTGCCACTTTCAGGTCTCCTCACACTGCTGGTGGGTTCCATTTTGTCATAGGGTGCTGTATGGCCTCCCATTGCTGCTGCCAGTCCCCTAATCTGCCATGGGCCCCCGTACCGCCTCCTCATGCTGCTGCCAGGCCCGTAATCTGTCATGGGCCCCTGTACCGCCTCCTCATGCTGCTGCCAGGTCCAGAGTGTGTCATGGGTCCCTGTACGGCCTCCCATTGCTGCTGTCTCCATCGCCACACTCTGCCATGTGCCACTTTCAGGTCTCCTCACACTGCTGGTGGGTTCCATTTTGTCATAGGGTGCTGTATGGCCTCCCATTGCTGCTGCCAGGCCCCTAATCTGCCATGGGCCCCCGTACCGCCTCCTCATGCTGCTGCCAGGCCCGTAATCTGTCATGGGCCCCTGTACCGCCTCCTCATGCTGCTGCCAGGTCCAGAGTGTGTCATGGGTCCCTGTACGGCCTCCCATTGCTGCTGTCTCCATCGCCACACTCTGCCATGTGCCACTTTCAGGTCTCCTCACACTGCTGGTGGGTTCCATTTTGTCATAGGGTGCTGGCAGATTACGGGCCTCCCATTGCTGCTGCCAGGCCCGTAATCTGTCATGGGCCCCTGTACCGCCTCCTCATGCTGCTGCCAGGTCCAGAGTGTGTCATGGGTCCCTGTACGGCCTCCCATTGCTGCTGTCTCCATCGCCACACTCTGCCATGTGCCACTTTCAGGTCTCCTCACACTGCTGGTGGTTTCCATTTTTGTCATAGGGTGCTGTATGGCCTCCCATTGCTGCTGCCTCCACCGCCACACTGTGGCTCCACACTCTGGTTTTGGCCCCGTGACTGCCCAAATGAGTGAAGTGTGCGGTGATTCTAAGATCGACGGCACTCATCTGCATGTCATACTGACTGACAGTATTATTTCTCTTCCCCAGCAGACTCCAAGGGCATTTAAATTAAAGGTACAGTGTTCTGCACTAATATAAAGGCTCTCTGAAGCCTAGAAACACCCTTTTTATAAGTTAAATTCGCAGCGAATATATTCGACTCGAATCGAATTTATTCCTCGAATTCGCCGAATCAGCAGAATCGAATTTTTGAATACTTCGCTCATCTCTACTTATATATATCACCCTCACTCCTTTCTTCACCTTATTACAGTACTTAACTCCTTATAATTCTGAACCCACACACACTAATAAAACATCCAGGACACTGGAACCTGTCCCTCCATATAAGTCATACTCCCATATTACCTCCCTCACCCTTCTGCTTCTCCTAACATCTGGAGACATTTCCCCAATTCCTGGGCCGCCATCTTTTTCCTTTGATCAGCACACTCGACACCCCCTATCCTCCAGCAGCAGCCACAATCCACACAATCTAGTTACTATTCCTCTTCTTCCTAGAACCAGCCTCCCCTTTTCCTGTTCCCTCTGGAATGCCCGCTTTGTCTGTAACAAACTCACCTCTGTCCAAGACCTTTTTATCACAAACTCCTTTAACTTACTTGCAATTACAGAAACCTGGATTCCCGAATCTGACTCTCCCTCTCCTGCTGTCCTCTCCCATGGTGGTCTCCTCAGGACTCACTTTACCAGGCCTAGTGGACGGATAGTAGGTGGAGTAGGAATCCTCCTATCCCCTCAAAGCACTTTTCAGGTCCTCCATTCACCTCCCTCTCTGTTCCTCTCCTCATTTGAAGTTCACTCTATACATCTGTTCTCTCAAGTTTCTTTAACCACTTGAGCCCCAGAGGATTTACCCCCCTTAATGACCAGGCCTTTTTTTGCTGTTTGGCGCTGCACTAATTCAAATGATAATTGCGCGGTCATGCAATGCTGTACCCAAACAAAATTTACGTCCTTTTCTTCACACAAATGGAGCTTTCTTTTGGTGGTATTTGATCACCTGTGCGCTTTTTATTTTCGGCGCTATAAACAAAAAAAACACGAAAATCTTGAAAAAAAACCAATTTTTTCTACTTTCAGCTATAAAAAATATATCGTAAACTCAAAGTTAGTCATAAATTTAAGCCAAAATGTATTCTGCTACATGTTTTTGGTAAAAAAAATCCCAATAAGTGTATATTGATTGCTTTGTGTGAACGTTATAGCGTCTACAAACTATGGTATAGATACTGTAATTTATGCCTTTTTTTGCTATACAGCGCTGCACTAATTCAAATGATAATTGCGCGGTCATGCAATGCTGTACCTAATCAAAATTTACGTCCTTTTTTTCACACAAATAGAGCTTTCTTTTGGTGGTATTTGATCACCTGTGCGCTTTTTATTTTTGGCGCTATAAACAAAAAAACACGAAAATCTTGAAAAAAAAACAATTTTTTCTACTTTCAGCTATAAAAAATATATCGTAAACTCAAAGTTAGTCATAAATTTAAGCCAAAATGTATTCTGCTACATGTTTTTGGTAAAAAAAGTCCCAATAAGTGTATATTGATTGCTTTGTGTGAACGTTATAGCGTCTACAAACTATGGTATAGATACTGTAATTTATGCCTTTTTTTGCTATACAGCGCTGCACTAATTCAAATGATAATTGCGCGGTCATGCAATGCTGTACCCAATCAAAATTTACGTCCTTTTTTTCACACAAATAGAGCTTTCTTTTGGTGGTATTTGATCACCTGTGCGCTTTTTATTTTTGGCGCTATAAACAAAAAAACACGAAAATCTTGAAAAAAAAACAATTTTTTCTACTTTCAGCTATAAAAAATATATCGTAAACTCAAAGTTAGTCATAAATTTCAGCCAAAATGTATTCTGCTACATGTTTTTGGTAAAAAAAATCCCAATAAGTGTATATTGATTGCTTTGTGTGAACGTTATAGCGTCTACAAACTATGGTATAGATACTGTAATTTATGCCTTTTTTTGCTATACAGCGCTGCACTAATTCAAATGATAATTGCGCGGTCATGCAATGCTGTACCCAATCGAAATTTACGTCCTTTTTTTCACACAAATAGAGCTTTCTTTTGGTGGTATTTGATCACCTGTGCGCTTTTTATTTTTGGCGCTATAAACAAAAAAACACGAAAATCTTGAAAAAAAAACAATTTTTTCTACTTTCAGCTATAAAAAATATATCGTAAACTCAAAGTTAGTCATAAATTTAAGCCAAAATGTATTCTGCTACATGTTTTTGGTAAAAAAAATCCCAATAAGTGTATATTGATTGCTTTGTGTGAAAGTTATAGCGTCTACAAACTATGGTATAGATAATTTGAAATTTACACAGCTTTTACTTTCTGACCGCCCATCACATCTCTTGAGGTGCTAAAATACCAGGATAGAACAAACACCCCCAAATGACCCCTTTTTGGAAAGCAAATCTCAGGGAGGGGGAGGGGGGGCCATTTTCTCCCGCTGCTTGTAAAGGCAATTCTGCAGCTAATTAACCACTAGGAATGCTTTTACATGAAAGCCCATTTCCGGCTGAAAAAAATAAAACCAGGATGATGCCTGCAGCTGCAGGCATCACCCTGGTATAACCATTCAAAGTCCAGTGATGTACCAGTACGTCACTGGTCCTTGTTGGGTGTATATGCTATGTTCTTTTTTTCTTTATGCAGCCTGTGGGCTGAATGAAAAAAAAGAGAAGAAATCTCTGCCAGAAAAAGTGTGTGGTATGCCCACCATTAGAAACCTCCCTCAATCCACCCACTTCTAATGGTGGGCACATATGAAATGTGCCAACAAATATAAAATATATATGCCGAAGCATGGGGGCCATCCACCCACTGGCCACCCCAGGCCCCCATGCTTTGGCATATATTTTCTTTTTTTTAACTGCGGATGAAAAATCTCATCCGACAGCACTGCACACACCTACTTATGTCTATTCTGAAAGCAAGACCCTGTTGCTGTCAGAATAAACAGGTCAGTGCTGCAGTTTGACGTTCCTGCAAAGAAATCAACAAGGGTTAACAATAAAACATAAACTCAACAACTTTATAATGAAAAGTGTGTGGTGGTATGCCCACCATTAGAAACCTCCCTCAATCCACCCACTTCTAATGGTGGGCACATATGAAATGTGCCAACAAATATAAAATATATATGCCGAAGCATAGGGGCCATCCACCCAGTGGCCACCCCAGGCCCCCATGCTTTGGCATATATTCTCTTTTTTTTAACTGCGGATGAAAAATCTCATCCGACAGCACTGCACACACCTACTTATGTCTATTCTGAAAGCAAGACCCTGTTGCTGTCAGAATAAACAGGTCAGTGCTGCAGTTTGACGTTCCTGCAAAGAAATCAACAAGGGTTAACAATAAAACATAAACTCAACAACTTTATAATGAAAAGTGTGTGGTGGTATGCCCACCATTAGAAACCTCCCTCAATCCACCCACTTCTAATGGTGGGCACATATGAAATGTGCCAACAAATATAAAATATATATGCCGAAGCATAGGGGCCATCCACCCAGTGGCCACCCCAGGCCCCCATGCTTTGGCATATATTCTCTTTTTTTTAACTGCGGATGAAAAATCTCATCCGACAGCACTGCACACACCTACTTATGTCTAATCTGAAAGCAAGACCCTGTTGCTGTCAGAATAAACAGGTCAATGCTGCAGTTTGACGTTCCTGCAAAAAAATCAACAATGGTTAACAATAAAACATAAACTCAATAAAACAACTTTATAAGGAAAAGTGTGTGGTGGTATGCCCACCATTAGAAACCTCCCTCAATCCACCCACTTCTAATGGTGGGCACACATGAAATGTGCCAACAAATATAAAATATATATGCCGAAGCATAGGGGCCATCCACCCACAGGCCACCCCAGGCCCCCATGCTTTGGCATATATTCTGTTTTTTATAACTGCGGATGAAAAATCTCATCCAACAGCGCTGCTCACGCTGACTTATGTCTATTCTGAGAGCAAGTTCCTGTTGCTGTCAGAATAAACAGGTCAGCGCTGCAGCTGAAAGCATTCCTGCAAACAGAAATGGTTAACAATAAAACAACAATAAACCAGTGAAAGTCGAACAATCACAAAAATGACAACAACAAAAAAAACTATAACTATTTTTGGTTTTTACATTTTTTTATTTTTTTGGGGGGTATTTGTACTTTTATTTATTTTTTTTATTTTTTTTAACTTTTTTTTCCAAACTTCAAACATTTAAACAGCTGGTAGGGTCTCTCCAAATGCGATAGCCAGTTTCCTGACTACCGAACATCTTTTGAGACCCTGTGTAAATGTGCCCTGATCTGTGCCGTGCTGTACCCTATACTAATAGTTCACTAGTGTATGGTAGAGGCGGAAGCAGGGCTTGATGCAGAGGCCAGGTTGGCCAGGACAGGAGGGACAACAATAGCGGCTGTCACGCCTAATTCCACGTTTGCTGCAGACACGACATCTTTTTTGGGGTCTTCTTTGGGTTGGGGTACCAGGAATGGTATCGAGAAAATGTCTCTCATGCAGACGGCTAACTGCATCTGGGAGAGGGATTTGGGGCACAGCACCTTCTGGATACAAAAGGGCCCTGATGTTCTCTAACTGGAAATTTAGGTATGATCCACTATGTCCAGTTGCTTTATAGAGAACAAAAGCATTATATAGAGCCAATTGAAATAAATAAACTGACACTTTTATGTACCAGCGTTTGGATTTTCGGGAAACTAAATACGGCTGCATCATCTGGTCATTGAAGTCCACCCCTCCCATGTTAAGGTTATAATCGTGGACACAGAGGGGCTTCTCAACAACACCAGTTGCCGTGGTAATTTGGACGGTCGTATCTGCATGAATGGAAGACAGGAGGTAAACATCCCGTTTGTCCTTCCACTTCACTGCGAGCAATTCTTCATTTCTCAAGCAGGCTTTTTCCCCCTTTTTAAGACGGGTATTTACAAGCCGTTGGGGGAAGCCTCGGCGATTAGGTCGCACAGTGCCACATGTGCAAATTCCCAAATTGAACAAATGTCTAAATAGTGGCACGCTTGAATAAAAATTGTCCACGTATAAGTGGTACCCCATGTGGAAATAGGATGACGCCAAGTCCCAAACTATCTTGCCACTGCTCCCCATGTAGTCTGGGCATCCGGGGGGCTCCAAGTAACTATCTTTTCCCTCGTAAATCCGAAACTTACATGTATAGCCTGTTGCCCTCTCACAGGTCTTATACATCTTGATCCCATATCTGGCACGCTTGCTGGGGAGATATTGTTTGATTACAAGGCGGCCAGAATATTGAATGAGGGACTCATCGATGCAGATGTTTTTCTGGGGAGTATACACATCTGCAAATTTTTGGTTAAAGTGATTTACGAGGGGCCGAATTTTGTGGAGCCGGTCAAATTCAGGGTCACCCCGAGGACGACTGAGTGAGTTGTCGTAGAAGTGCATAAAACGCCTTATCGTCTCATATCTATGCCTGGCCATGGCAGCAGAGAACACGGGCATGTGAACAAGAGGGTCGGTGGACCAATACAACCGCAATTGATTTTTATCATTAATGCCCATGTTGAGGGTTAGGCCCAAAAAAACTTTAAATTCGGAAACCGTAATGGGTTTCCATGCGAATGGTCTGGCAAGGTTTGAATTTGGGTTGGCGGCGATAAATTGGCGTGCATATAAATTGCTTTGATCCACAATCAATGCATAAAGATCTTCTGTGAAAAACAGCTCAAAAAAATTAAGGGGAGTATTTAAATTTGCTGTTTCCACCTGAATTCCGGGTTGGGCAGTGAATGGGGGAAGTACGGGTGCTGCAGAATTTGTGGGCTGCCAATCGGGATTTGCAAGCACATCCGGAAGGACACTAGGGGCTCTACGGGCCTGTCTGCGAATTCTTGGTGGCCGCGGGACACTACTTGTGCTCGCCACCGCACCAGCTTGTACTGCACTTATGGGACTCGCCACGTCACCAAGTGATACTGCAGTGCTGGTATGCCTACGACCAGGACGTACTAGGCCGCTGGTGCTCGCCAGTTCACCAAAAGATACTGCGGCACTAGTACTGGCACTCTGCTGCATATGAGAGTCATCATGCATTTGTACCACCTCAGCAACCTGTGAATGGGATCGGGTACGCCTGACCTTAGCAGGGACCACTTCCTCGTCGCCTGAGCTAGCTGTCAGGGTGCCGCTGCTGTCTATAGGTTCGTATTCTGAGCCTGGTTCTGCCAGTGAGTCTTCCCCTTCGCTCTCACTTGACATGCTCAGAATCCTATAGGCCTCTTCACTAGTGTACCTTTGCTTAGACATTTTGGCCACTAAATTTACAGGTACCTAGTGCGACTCACGGGAAAAAGAGCGCCTGGCTGTCAGGGACTGCTTGAACCCCTACAAAAAATTTACCGACAAGTGCTAACAGATATCAGGCCTGATTCTGTGAACACTGCGGTTTTGTGTGTAATATGTATCAAGTGACAGTTATCTACTGACACTGCACTTGCCGGGGGAGAAGGGGGGGGCGTAGGGGCTAAACGCAGGTGCTGGCAGGTGTTGGGGCTGATCCCGCTAACACTGCGTTTTTGGGGATACTAAAGTAATGTGAATGCTGGTATAGCGCTGATCTGATCAAAGATATTGATCCAATCAGACACTATACTAGCAATGAAGGTTTAGCGTGCAAGTAAGCGTGTTCCTGGCAATCAAGGGGTCAAATGTGATTATCTGTGTACTAGCGGGCAAAATGGCGCTATCTGGGAGGGGCGCTAACACTATTGGAAGTCGCTAGCGACACTGATACAGTGATCAGTAAAAATTGGTTCACTGAGCAGTGACACTGGTGACAGGGCAGTGAAGGGGTCAACTCAGGGGGGAGGGGGGGGGCGATCAAGGGGTTAGACGGGATCACTGGTGTATTAGCGGGCAATCTGGCGCTATCTGGGAGGGGCGCTAACACTAACGGAAGTCGCCAGCGACACTGATACAGTGATCAGTAAAAATTGGTTCACTGATCAGTGACACTGGTGACAGGGCAGTGAAGGGGTCAACTCGGGGAGGGGGGGGGGGCGATCAAGGGGTTAGACGGGACTACTGGTGTATTAGCGGGCAATCTGGCGCTATCTGGGAGGGGCGCTAACACTAACGGAAGTCGCCAGCGACACTGATACAGTGATCAGTAAAAATTGGTTCACTGATCAGTGACACTGGTGAGAGGGCAGTGAAGGGGTCAACTCAGGGGGGGGGGGGGCGATCAAGGGGTTAGACGGGACTACTGGTGTATTAGTGGGCAATCTGGCGCTATCTGGGAGGGGCGCTAACACTATCGGAAGTCGCCAGCGACACTGATACAGTGATCAGTAAAAATCGCTTCACTGATCAGTGACACTGGTGACAGGGCAGTTAAGGGGTTAACTGGGGGGGTGGGGGGGGAAATTAAGGGGTTAAATGGCTTTATTGGTGTACTGGGGGGCAAACTGGCGCTATCTGGGAGGGGCGCTAGCACTATTGGAAGTCGCCAGCGACACTGATACAGTGATCAATAAAAATCGCTTCACTGATCAGGTACACTGGTGACAGGGCAGTGAAGGGTTAACTGGGGGGGGGCAATCAGGGGGTTAAATGTGTCCTAGAGTGTGTTCTAACTGTTAGTGTAGTGTTTTACTCACGTTTAAATGTCTCTTCTTCTCTGTCTGGAACGGAATGTGTCCAGGCAGAGAAGAATGACATCATATCCTGCCCTGTGTAAATATCAACACAGGACAGGATAGGACAGGGACCGATCATCCGATTTCAGCCAGAAATCACTGGCTGAAATCTAATGATTGATCCCTCCTGGATCGAATCGGATCACCCGCGGGTCGGCGGGCGCGCGCGCGCGCGCCCCCTGCCCGCGAAAGTGTCGGGAGCGCGGAACCCGTTTTTAAACGTGGTTTTGCGCTCCACTGCCGCCCTGCACACGTATAAACACAGTGGCAGGGCGGCAAGCGGTTAAGAATTGCTGTGATCTATTGTCCTCCTGGACCGGTATCAAGCTTCCTTGATGATTTCTCTGCCTGGCTGCCTTACTTTCTCTCTTCTGAAATTCCCATGATCATTCTTGGTGACTTCAACATCCCTGTTATTCTTAACACTCCTGCTACCTCTAAACTTCTGAGCCTAACCACTTCTTTTCACCTAAAACAATGGACGCATGCTTCTACTCACTCCAATGGTAACTGCCTCGACCTTGTATTCTCCTACCTATGCACTTCTTGCAACCTCACCAACTTTCCTCTTCCTCTCTCTGATCACTCCCTTATTAGCTTCACTCTCTCCTTGGCATCCTCCTGCTTGTCTTCCAACTACCAAGCAGTTACCCATAGAAACCTTTGTTATCTTAACCCTTCTCTTCTTTTTTCAGCAACAGATTGTCTCTATGACAAAATCTCAGCCCTGTCCTGCCCAGCCTGGCCACTTCTGTCTACAATAGTTCACCGTCATCGACTGTGAACACCTTGGCTCCCCTCACTACACACAGAATTAGGCCCTGACTGCTACAGCCTTGGCAAACAGACAATACCAGATGCTTCAAAAAACGTAGCCGTGCTCTTGAGTGTTTATGGCGCAAGACTAAGACCCAGCAAGACTTCGACCAATATAAATCTGCCCTTCAAAAATACAATTCTTGTCTCCACACTGCCAAACAGACCTATATTATCACTCTCATTAACACCTCACGCAATCCCCATCAACTCTTTTCTACCTTTAACTCTCCACTTCGTCTTTCTCTACCTCTACCCACTAACCCACTCACTGCCCAGGAGATCGCTAATCACTTCAAAAATAAGATTGATACAATTCATGATGAGATCTCCACTGTACAGATATCTTACCCTACACTCCTTGTCCACCAGACATCTCCCTCACCCTACACTCCTTGTCCACCAGACATCTCCCTCACCCTACACTCATTGTCCACCAGATAGCTCCCTCACCCTACAATCCTTGTCCACCTGCACAATCTATACTTCCCTTGTTTAACCCAGCTACTATAGAGGTGGTTGGTAAACTGTTTTTATAAAGCCCACCTAACCACCTGGACCCTGTTCCCTCGGAAATACTACGGTCACCCTCTGGCTCTATCCTTCATTCTTTAACTCATATCTTCAGTCTCTCCCTTTCTACTGGCATCTTCCCCAACTCTCTAAAACATGAGCTAGTCACCCCCATACTTAAAAAAGCCTCACTGGACCACGCCAATCTTGGCAACCTAAGAGCCATCTCCTTACTCCCTTTTGCCTCCAAACTCCTTGAACGTCTAGTCTACAACCGGATGAGCTGCCACCTTATTCAAAATAACCTTCTCGATCCCCTTCATTCTGGATTTTGCTCACAACCCTCCACAGAAACTGCTCTCCTAAAACTTACAAAAGACTTACTAACCGCTAAAACCAATGGTCACTATTCCGTACTTTTGCTCTTGGACCTCTGCCTTTCACACAGTTGACCACCCCCTCTTCCTCAAAAAACTCTATTTACTTGGTCTCCGTGACTATACTCTCCATTGGTTTGAATCTTACCTATCTCACCGCACCTTCAGTATCACTTACAACTCTACTTCCTCCTCTCCTACTCCTCTTACTATCGGAGTCCCCCAAGATTCTGTCCTTGGACCTCTCCTACTCCTCTTACTGTCGGAGTCCCCCAAGATTCTGTCCTTGGACCTCTCCTATTCTCGATCTACACTTCTTCCTTGGGTCAACTGATAGCTTCCCATGGTTTCCAATCCCATTTCTATGCTGATGACACACAAATCTATCTCTCTACTCCTCAGCTCACCCCATCAGTTTCCACACGTATCACCGATTTACTACCAGACATATTAGATTGGATGTCACTCCACTTCTTAAAACTCAATCTATCCAAAACTGAGCTCATAATATTACCTCCCCCACGTGCCTCTTCCCCTGATTTCTCACTCAGGATCAATAACACCACTATCAACCCATCCCTGCATGCCAGGGTGCGAGGGGTAACCCTGGATTCTGAACTATCCTTTCAGGCCCACATCCAATCCCTGTCCAAATCATGTGACGTGGCCTACCACTTGGTGGCTGAGTGGCTGTTGTTCCCAGTTGCTTCCACTTTGTTATAATCCCACTAACAGTTGAGCGTGGAATATTTAGTAGCCAGGAAATGTCACGGATGGACTTATTGCCCAGGTGGTTACCTATCACGGGACCACGCTTGGAGTCACTGAGCTCCTGAGAGCGACCCATTCTTTCACCAATGTTTGTAGAAGCAGTCTGCATGCCTAGGGGCTTGATTGTATACACCTGTGTCCATGGAGGGGATTGGAACACCTGAATCACATGATATGGAGGGGATTGGAACACCTGAATCACATGATATGGAGGGGATTGGAACACCTGAATCACATGATATGGAGGGGATTGGAACACCTGAATCCAATGATTTGGAGGGAATTGGAACACCTGAATCACATGATATGGAGGGGATTGGAACACCTGAATCACATGATATGGAGGGGATTGGAACACCTGAATCCAATGATTTGGAGGGGATTGGAACACCTGAATCCAATGATTTGGAGGGGATTGGAACACCTGAATCACATTGTAACGGAACCGGAACCCAGACCGCTCTGAGTTTTTCCGTTATAGCACAACTTCCCTTGTCCGAACACTATCCACGGACCACACCCTGAAATCCCTCAGGAAAAAGACAGCACCCAGCTCTTACTAAAACAGGAAGCCAACTACTTTTATTGTACACAAACAACATGTTTTATACAGAGGGCGGGGAAAGACAACCAGGGACAGGAAACACAACCAGGGACAGGAAACACATCATCAGCCCACCCTATCAGTGGGAAGGGCTACAGTATAGGCAGGAAACACCTCATCACCCCTCCCCATCCAACCAGACACAGAACAATGGGATGCAGCCATGCGGCAAAGGATATTGACCAACCCCCACACCAATACACAAACAGTACATCCCATAATAGTTGGCTGGACAGGAAGACACAGCACAATGGGGGGTAGCACATGGCAAACAGACAATGGACAGCCATGTGGCCTAGACAAAGGAACACACACTATACACAAGACTCAGACATTCACATACACACCCTGTACCCCTTAAACAGGCACAGGGTGGGTTAAACATAATGAGGGGGACATGAGCTGACCAAGCGGTTCCCCCACCCCCAAAAGTCACTCCCGTCACACACATGATATGGAGTGAATTGGAACACCTGAATCCAATCCAATCACAAATTTTTTTTTCAATGCACTTTTTTCATTTTAATGCACAAAAGCACAATATAATAATATAATACTCAGCTGTTTGGTAAAATGTAAAAGATAATGTTATGTTGAGTAAATAAATTGAGCACACCCGTGCGACGCCGACAGACGACATCAATTTTACTGTCCACAGGCGACATTTTAAAAGTCTTTACAGGTGACCGCTTTAGATTTACAGAGGTCTGGTGCTGAAATTACTGTGATACCTCACATGCGTGGGGCAATTGCTGTTTGTGTGGATGCGGGACTGATGCGTGCATTCACCTTTGCACGTGAGCATCAGAGGACAGGGAAGCTTTACATTTTTTTTTATATTTCGTTTTTTTTTTTACACTTTAATTTTTATTAAAATTAAAACAATAAATTTATAAAAATTAAAATTTAAAATTTTTCGCTTTCATTTTTTTAATCACTTTTATTGTTATTACATGGAATATAAATATCCCCAGTGACAGCAATAGGCAGTGACAGGTACTCTTTATGGAGAGATCTGGGATCTATTAGAACCCGGATGTCTCTTCTGCCTTTAAAAGCATCTGATCACAGATTGTTGTGATCAGATGCTTTTCCTTTTTAAAATGATGCTGTTTACACCAGGGGAAACCAGACGTGATGAACGCTCAGCACTTCCGGTTTCCTATACCAAATAGGTGAGCAGAGCCATTACAGTCCCTGATTACATCTATGGTCAACTGGCAGAAGCATCGGCTGGTTGCTCGGGTCTAGGAAGAGCAAGAGAAAGCCAAGGAAGGTGGCGGGAGGAGGGCATCCCCTCAAATTGCTTGTAAAAACAATCCAGGGGCTAGTTAGCAGCTAGGATTGCTTTTACAAGAAAGCCAACCGTAAAAATCATTGCTGGGATGATGTCTGCACATAGCACCCTGGCATGCAGGGAGGGATTGACAGCTGTGCCCAGGGGCGGACTGACCATTCGAGCACTTGGGCACTGCCCGAGGGCCCGGGGTCAGTAGGGGGCCCCATGAAATGCCCCTGGTACCTTTTTTATAGACTTTTTTGAGTGTGGGCAAGGACACAGGGGCCCCATGATCCCCTATTGCCCAGGGGCCCCATGAGTTGTCAGTCCGCCCCTGGCTGTGCCATTGATCTTGACAGAGAAGTCAGGGGAAGGGGCACGTGGGGGAGGAAAAATTGGAAGCTCGGTTTTGGATAGATTGAGCCTGAGGAAGTGGTGTGACATCCAGACTGATATGTTTGTTAGTAAATCAGTGATACGTGAGGAGACTGAAGGAGTGCGTTGAGGGATAGTGAAATAAAGTTGGGTGTCATCAGCGTAGAAATGATATTAGAAGCCATGGGAGGCTATCAGCTGACCCAGGGAGGAGGTGTAGATGGAGAATAGGAGAGGTCCCAGAACAGAACCTTGGGGAACCCCGATGGAGAAAGCAAGAGGACAGGAGGAAGTAGAATTGTAAGAGACGCTGAAGGTGCTCTTGGATAAGTAAGATGAGAACCAATGAAGAGTACAGTCATGGAGGACCAAGGAAATGGAGTTTTTTGAGGAGGAAGGAGTAGTCAACTGTGTCAAAGGCAGCAGAGAGGTTCAAGAGTAGGAGTATGGAATAGTGACAGTTGGATTTAGGCGTTAAAAGATTATTTGTGAGTTTTAGGAGAGCAGTTTCTGTGGAGTGTTGCGGGCAAAATCCAGACTGAAGGGGATCAAGAGAATTATTCTCAGTAAGATGGTCACTCAGTCGGTTACAGGCCAGGCATTCAAGAAGTTTGGATAAAAAGGGGAGTGTCAGGGCTCCAGGTATGAGCAGAGGTGTGTGGACTGACACAGGGAAACGCAGGCTTCAGATATGTTATAAACAATATGATTTATTAAGACTAACAATACAAAACGCAGTGCAAAACTAAACATAAACACAGTGCAAACAAACCAAACCACCCACCAATAACAATACATACAATACAAAGAGTAGTCAGGCAGGCCGGGTCTGTAGCACACGGGCAAACGGAGTACCAGGAACAGGCGGGAGAGTGGTCGGGGTCACAAGCTGGGTTCAGTAACTCACGGGCAGCGCGGTACAGAGGGTCGGGCAGAGAATGGTCAGGGTCACAAGCCAGGGATCAAGCAGGAGAAGTCAGCAGAGGTCAGGATCAGGCAGGGTCGGCAACAAGTCAGACAGGAACAGGAATACAGGATACAAGATACAGGGGCCCATGGAAAACACACACCACGGCCTTGACTGTGAGTCTGGCCATTCCTTAAATACAACCCCTGCAATCAGCTTCAGGTGTTTGGCTGATTGCAGGGGTGAGTCTCTGAATGCTGAAAGCACCCGCTGGCCAGCTCTGGTACTGCAGCCCACAAGGCAGGTGAGTCCCACCATTATTGGCAAGTCCATTCCTAACAGGGAGTCAGAAGATGGGGCGTGGGTTGTTAAGATTGGTGGGGGTCTAGCGAGGGCTTTTTAAGTATGGGGGTGACTAGCACGTGGTATCTGCTTACTCCAGATTTTCTCCTTAAAAAAAAAGTCTACCAACTAACCCTACAATCATTTCCCATGGTGTTTCAACTCTCGAAACATTGATGTGCCCCACTTTCTTATCATTTCTGTGTGTTGTATTAAACTGGATTAGGTTGTTGTGATTTTGCATTATGCTGACGTCTAGTGGTGGTTTTTGACCACTACAATGTGTTTTCCAATGTGATTTTGATTTCAGGGCGCCCCACAATGTACTGCGCCCTGAAAGTGCATTGTGATTGGTCAAAGCAATGCACTTGACCACAGGTCAAGTGCAATGCTTTGACCAATCACAGCGTGTGATGACGTCAGAAGGGGTGGGGTTAACCCCGCCCCCTTGTGATGTCATGACAGTATATAAGAGCTGTCATCGCAGCTGTCACAAGGTGGGAGCCGGCGTCACAAGTGTAGCTTTTTTTTTCTCTTTTCGGGTAGCGATGGCGGCGGGCATCGTGATTGATGTTGGATCTACTTCGGGGGACATTTTTTTCATTTTTATTTTTAATAAAGGACTTGTCACAGACTGTATCCTGTCTTTTTTATACTACACTTTTTTTTTGTCAATGGGTAGCGGTACCATGTACCCCATACTCCTTCACATAAGGGGGGTCATGATCTAGAGGACCACTTGTTAAAGGGGGTTTCCAGATTCCGATAAGCCCCCATCCACAGACCCCCACAACCAGGGTTGTGGAGAAGAGGCCCTTGTCCCCATCAACATGGGGACAAGGTGTTTTGCAGGGGGGAGCCCCCCACCCCAAGGCACCCCCCATGTTGAGGGCATGTGCCCCGGCATGGTTCAGGAGGGGGAGGTGCTCGCTTGTCCCCTCCCCCTTTCCTGACCTGCTGGGCTGCATGCTCGGATAAGGGTCTGGTATGGATTTTAGCGTACCCCCACGCCATTTTTTTAAAATTTTGATGTGGGGGGTTCCCCTTAAAATCTACACCAGACCAAAATATTTTTTTTTTAAATTATCGGACAGTGCCAACAATACTTTTTACATTCAGCAGATTTTAGTAGCTGAGCGGGATCTCACCACATACTCAGATGCAGTAAGATACCGCTCAGTTGTTTGGTTCGTGTTCAAAGTTCCCGGTCGAACAGGGGGGTGTTCGGCCCATCACTACTTATTAACTATCATCTACATCATCTTCACACCAATTGGGCCCCAACTAGCACACATAAGACTCCACGTTGTTCCTAGAAGGGACATCCTGTGTAACTCAAAACTGGTAACCAGTAAAGGTTTTTAAAGCGTCACCTATGGAGATTTTTCTTAAATACCGTAGTTTGGCGTCATTCCACGAGCGTGCAAAATTTTAACATGTTACATATCTATTTACTCGGCGTAACATCATCTTTTACATTTTACCAAACAATTGGATAATATGTTGTGTTTTTTGTGCATTCAAATTCAATAAAGTGTATTTGTTCCAAATAAACTGTGTTTGAAAAACCGATGCGCAAATACCGTGTTGCAAAACCCACCATTTTGTTCTTTAGGGTCTCTGTTCAAAAAATACAGAATGTTTTGTGGTTCTAAGTAACTTTCTAGCACAAAAACAGAACATGCCTGGTTTTAAGTGCAACGTCTTCCTCATACCACATGTGTCTTCTTCTGTTGAGCATGACCTTTATTTGCCGACACTTCCCCACCATCACAATATTTTATGCTCCAGGCTGTCTCTCATCATCAAATTCCTTGCATTGATCACAGTTCTCTACCTGGACACTTGCTAGACCTGTCATTCAACACTTACCTCCCCAAACCCTTGGTTTTCTGCACCTTCTCTATGCTTTGTTACCTTATAGCTACTTAAGCTTCTTCGGGACAGGACCTGCAACATTCTGCTGATGCACTCCTCCTGGATGTCTTTTCATACTACAAATAGTAAGTTTTTTTACTTTGGCTCCTACAGTACATGATGGTGCCCATTGCTCTGGCTCCTTTATGAATTTGTAGTAAGAAATCTTGAAGCCCCAAAAGGATAGAAATCTGGTGTCAACAGAGGCGCCTGAATGTGAAGGAGAAGCTGAGAAGTGGATTCATAAATTATATATTTATTGACTATGGAATGTTATATAAACGCCATCAATCCATTTAGGTCTATACTGGCCACTTCCTCAGGTTGGTGCAATGAGCAAAGATGTGGAGCATTTCACAAAGGCTTGTACCAAAGTTGCAATGCAACCTATATAACTTCAACCGGATCAGGGAGCCATCCTTGTACCAAGGAAGAGTGAGCAGTGGAGATGTGCACTCCTCGTCGGGGCAAACCTTGTCATGAGTGGGGGTCAGCCCCCCGATAAGATTAGGTGGGTACAGAAAGGGGCACATGCGGTCTCAAGGCTTACAGCACACTGTGGATACTGATGTGGAACGACAAGCGCTGTGGAACGTGACATCACTTAGAAGGCTTAAGAAAGGAGAGTAGAAGGTAAAAATGAGAAGTAGAAAGAAAGGAGGGAGAAGTAGAAAGAAAGGAGGGAGAAGTAGAAAGAAAGGAGGGAGAAGTAGAAAGAAAGGAGGGAGAAGTAGAGAAAAAGGGAAAAGCAAATGGGAGAGGGAGGGGGGTGTAAGGTAGGAAATGAGGGGTAAGGGGTATATCAGTGCAGGACAAGGGAAGAACCCACATCCTGCTGTGAGCCTCCAGTTGGTAGCTAGATGCCTATTACCCTTAACGCCAGCGCCTCCCAGTCCTTTAAGGTGTTCCCGATGTGGGGCGAGGTTTATGGTCATGTGACCGCCATGATTAGCTGTAGCAATCGGGAACTTTCCATTAGGCACCCTGCATGCTCCTGGCACAGGTTTGTTTCCATTTTTGGTGCGTGAATATGTGGCCTCTCGGCATTACGGCCCACCCACGAGAGATCGCATATATGCACACTGTTAAAATGACCACAAAGGGTCATTTGGCGCCCCCCCCATTGATTGGAGATGCAAGGGTTCAGAATTTTATTGAATTTCTTGACCTTGTCCTGCAGGACTGCTGCCATTTTTTCATTAATCAAGTACCACTTCATCTTAGTTTTGGACTGTGCTGTAGTCGGAACCCGCGATTTCCAATCTATAGCTAGGGTTTTTTTTGGTGGTTGTGAAAATGAATGATCTCAGATTAAATTTGTTAGCTTTTCACCAGTTTTTAGGTTGAGTAGTACCTCATATGGGTTTTCAGGGATACTGGCTTCCAAAACATACTGTAGATCAGTTGGTACGCCCTTGTCCAAAACCTTCTTATTCTTGTACACTCTCACCACACACGTACCAGGGGGCCACTTTCCCATCTTTTGGGGCTCAAAGATTTCTTACTGTGAATACACCGGACTCCAGAGACCGCAGTGTGCAGGACTGTCCAGATCTCCCCACCGAGCATTGAGTGTGGCTGCTCTCTGCACACGGACAGTTATATTCCCTGCAGACCTTTACCCCAGGCTGTTTGAAACCCCATAAGGGAGCTCAGCAACCTCACACATGGACACCATTGTATTTTACCTTCTTTTCATTCGTTGTATGAAACTATCTGTGAACTCCGACACTGCAAGAATTTCTCCTGCAGCTTCTGTCCTTGTTCTTTTTGTCTTCCCTCTTCCTGTCCTTGGAGGTACCCCAGTCTTTTGAGTTTGTGTTCTGTTACTCTGTTGCCTTGTCCTGTCCACGTCTACTTGAAGAACACAACCAAAAGATGAAATGGTCCTCTCAGAAATGCCTGAGCCAGCTAGAAAATGAAGGACATCGGATCAATGTATTATAAAAACTATTTTTTATAAATTTTATATATTTTATTTCAAAATTCCACTGGTCATAAAACTGAAACTACACCCATAGAGTCATACATTTACACTTGCACTTCATTTAAAATATTAGTTATATAAAATCAGGACTGGATCAGGTCAGACACTAGCTAGATCTATAGCCCTGGTCCAACCTGTGACCTGGGGGCCTCTTGGTCACTTAGCGTGAGGCTCTTGGGGCCCCTGAAGACAGTAGCTTGTGTTTTGTTTCCTACTCAAAACAGTGGAGGTATAATATTCTTTAGATTGGCTTCCAGTAGTTAAAGCGTTACTAAACCCGCAACAGTAAAAACAGTCTGTAGATGCAGTAAAGCATGCTGGTTATACTCACTGTGGAACCTCAGGGGTTAATCCTCTGTATTGTGTAAAAAGGTTGTTTAATCCTGTCTTCTCTGATCCTCCCCTTCTTCCAGGGAATGTGGGGTCCGGGGAGAGCAGATATAGTAAATGCGGGGTCCGGGGAGAGCGGATATAGTGAATGCGGGGTCCGGGGAGAGCGGAGATAGTGAATGCCGTGTCCGGGGAGAGCGGATATAGTGAATGCGGGGAGAGCGGATATAGTGAATGCGGGGTCCGGGGAGAGCGGATATAGTGAACACGGGGTCCGGGGAGAGCGGATATAGTGAATGCGGGGTCCGGGGAGAGCGGATATAGTGAATGCGGGGTCCGGGGAGAGTGGATATAGTGAACGCGGGGTCCGGGGAGAGCGGATATAGTGAATGCGGGGTTCGGGGAGAGCGGATATAGTGAATGCGGGGTCCGGGGAGAGCGGATATAGTGAACGCGGGGTCCGGGGAGAGCGGATATAGTGAATGCGGGGTCCGGGGAGAGCGGATATAGTGAATGCGGGGTCCGGGGAGAGCGGATATAGTGAATGCGGGGTCCGGGGAGAGCGGATATAGTGAATGCGGGGTCCGGGGAGAGCGGATATAGTCAATGCGGGGTCCGGGGAGAGCGGATATAGTGAATGCGGGGTCCTGGGAAAGCGGATATAGTGAATGCGGGGTCCAGGGAAGAGCGGATATAGTGAATGCGGGGTCCGGGGGAGAGCAGATATAGTGAATGCAGGGTCCGGGGAGAGCGGATATAGTGAATGCCGGGTCCAGGGAGAGCGGATATAGTGAATGCGGGGTCCGGGGAGAGTGGATATAGTGAATGCGGGGTCCGGGGAGAGCGGATATAGTGAATGCGGGGTCCGGGGAGAGCGGATATAGTGAATGCGGGGTCCGGGGAGAGCGGATATAGTGAATGCGGGGTCCGGGGAGAGCGGATATAGTGAATGCGGGGTCCGGGGAGAGAGGATATAGTGAACGCGGGGTCCGGGGAGAGCGGATATAGTGAATGCGGGGTTCGGGGAGAGCGGATATAGTGAACGCGGGGTCCGGGGAGAGTGGATATAGTGAACGCGGGGTCCGGGGAGAGCGGATATAGTGAATGCGGGGTCCGGGGAGAGCGGATATAGTGAATGCGGGGTCCGGGGAGAGCGGATATAGTGAATGCGGGGTCCGGGGAGAGCGGATATAGTGAATGCGGGGTCCGGGGAGAGCGGATATAGTCAATGCGGGGTCCGGGGAGAGCGGATATAGTCAATGTGGGGTCCGGGGAGAGCGGATATAGTGAATGCGGGGTCCTGGGAAAGCGGATATAGTGAATGCGGGGTCCAGGGAAGAGCGGATATAGTGAATGCGGGGTCCGGGGAGAGCAGATATAGTGAATGCAGGGTCCGGGGAGAGCGGATATAGTGAATGCCGGGTCCAGGGAGAGCGGATATAGTGAATGCGGGGTCTGGGGAGAGTGGATATAGTGAATGCGGGGTCCGGGGAGAGCGGATATAGTGAATGCGGGGTCCGGGGAGAGCGGATATAGTGAATGCGGGTCCGGGGAGAGCGGATATAGTGAATGCGGGGTCCGGGAGAGCGGATATAGTGAATGCGGGGTCAAGGGAGAGCGGATATTGTGTAACAATTAACTTCTGTTGAGTAGGGACAGCCACATGCGAAATTCAGCCGGTCCCTGCAGAAACCAGACAAATTTCAATCTATCTATGGTGGCTTAACTCTTCAAGCATGTTCCCAGACTTCTGTAGCAGTACAGTCATTGAATATTATGTGTGGCCCTTGGGTAGCGTCAAGAGTTGCATTTTTGGCCCCTTATTTTAACTCCTTCTCGCTCATCCAATAGTTCTGAATGCCTGAAGATGGGAAAGATCAGTGAACATGTGACCACTAGCAAAGCGGGAAAGATTGGCAATCATGTGACTACTGCCACAGTGATCACATGATCAATGCCGGTCTCGCCAGCTGTCGATCTTTAGCCCAGACTGAGATCTGTTTTCAACAGCTTAGGCTTTGCACTGGGAGCGTGCAATATGTGCGTTCACAGCACCTCAACATTGGATGCCCAACAACGTATATATGTGCTGTGCGGACATAAAGCCCACCCTTTTACTGATGCACATGTGTGTTGGTCGGTCATAGAGGGGCTAAATAAGTTGGCCACCACTGGCCTATAGGCACCACTACAGAGGGCATTGATAAAATCTACTACATATTTGCTCTGGGTTGTTAACAGGCAAACAAAAGAGCAACTAAAAATAACCCATTCTACCTGCCACGGCTACCAAAATTTTACATTTTTTTTTTTTTTTTTTACACAGCTCCTTCAGTGCTATACTTTTTTTCCACCCTTATTTATTTATAATGACATTATTAGTATTATTGCTAATTATTCTATCTACCAAAATCAACAGATATCTAAAAGTGAATAGACAGAACAAAACCTGACACTGCCTCAACTGTTCCTCCTGGGTCGGGCTTCATTCATTCCTTGCAATATCATCAGGTGGAAAAGGTAAAATGACGAGCATCCTCTCCTTCATCAAAACAAATATCAACATTGCTGAAAACTCCATTATTTGTTTTATTCTTCTCGGATTGGAGAAACTCATGGACATGGAATTTAAATGCCCCTCTCACAAAGTCCTGGCGTCCGTGTACAGCGTTGTGTTTCTCCTCATACCGACTGCAATTGTCGGAATTGTGGCGTGCTATCTAAGCCCCGTAGAGACGTCCTACCAAAGCACAGGAAACAATGCAAATACTAAAACCAGTAATTTACATCCCAAACCTGGGGAATGTTACCAAAATCTGGACGTGATGGAAAATAATTCCAACAGCAGGACAACAAAAGGCACAACAGTCTACTATGAAAATAAGCCGAGACCTTTCTTTAAAATTAAGGCTGTCCTATTTTGGTTCCTGATTGTGATCACAGATGGACGATACGGGGATTGTTTAGTGAAGTCCGAGTTCATAAAAATAAACAATTCAAATATCTCTCATGCAGAACCTCCGCTGAGCTGGACAGAAATACAAAATAAATACCTGATACATGTGTTCCAGGTAAGTACATTTTTCATCTATAAGAACATCAAGCCAGTCCCATCAGTCTCTGTACCAGAGGAGCTTACACTCTAATGTCCCCTCCCCCACAGTCCCATCAGTCTCTGTACCAGAGGAGCTTACACTCTAATGTCCCCTCGCCCACAGTCACATCAGTCTCTGTACAGAGGAGCTTACACTCTAATGTCCCCTCCCCCACAGTCCCATCAGTCTCTGTACCAGAGGAGCTTACACTCTAATGTCCCCTCCCCCACAGTCCCATCAGTCTCTGTACCAGAGGAGCTTACACTCTAATGTCCCCTCCCCCACAGTCCCATCAGTCTCTGTACCAGAGGAGCTTACACTCTAATGTCCCCTCGCCCACAGTCACATCAGTCTCTGTACCAGAGGAGCTTACACTCTAATGCCCCCTCCCCCGCAGTCACATCAGTCTCTGTACCAGAGGAGCTTACACTCTAATGTCCCCTCGCCCACAGTCACATCAGTCTCTGTACCAGAGGAGCTTACACTCTAATGCCCCCTCCCCCGCAGTCACATCAGTCTCTGTACCAGAGGAGCTTACACTCTAATGTCCCCTCGCCCACAGTCACATCAGTCTCTGTACCAGAGGAGCTTACACTCTAATGCCCCCTCCCCCGCAGTCACATCAGTCTCTGTACCAGAGGAGCTTACACTCTAATGTCCCCTGTCCCACAGTCCCATCAGTCTCTGCATCAGAGGAGCTGACACTCTAATGTCCCCTCCCCCACAGTCACATCAGTCTCTGTACCAGAGGAGCTTACACTCTAATGTCCCCTCCCCCACATTCACATCAGTCTCTGTACCAGAGGAGCTTACACTCTAATGTACCCTCCCCCACAGTCATATCAGTCTCTGTACCAGAGGAGCTTACACTCTAATGCCCCCTCCCCCACAGTCCCATCAGTCTCTGTACCAGAGGAGCTTACACTCTAATTTCCCCTCCCCTGCAGTCACATCAGTCTCTGTACCAGACGAGCTTACACTATAATGCCCCTCCCCCACAGTCACATCAGTCTCTGTACCCGAGGAGCTTACACTATAATGCCCCTCCCCCACAGTCCCATCAGTCTCTGCACAAGAGGAGCTTACACTGTAATGTCCCCTCCCCCACAGTCACTTCAGACTCTGTACCAGAGGAGCTGACGCTCTAATGTACCCTCCCCCACAGTCCCATCAGTCTCTGTATCAGAGAAGCTTACGCTCTAATGTCCCCTCCCCACAGTCCCATCAGTCTCTGTACCAGAGGAGCTTACGCTCTAATGTCCCCTCCCCCACAGTCCCATCAGTCTCTGTACCAGAGGAGCTTACACTCTGTCTAATGGCGAGTGACGGCAGAGGAAATTAAGTCTCTTCTTAAGAAGGCCCTGGAGAGGAGGGTTGTTGAATCTGCCTTTAACAAGCCATTGGCCTTGAGGGATTACCCAGGCCCGGCTATGGGGGAGGGATTGCCCAGGCCCGGTTATGAGGGAGGGATTGCCCAGGCCCGGCTATGGGGGAGGGATTGCCCAGGCCCGGTTATGAGGGAGGGTCTGCGTTTGATGAATCTGGAGAGAATCCCTTTAAAGTTTCGGGATTTGGCCTGGCTCTCGTTCCATGGCAGACTCTATGTGAAGGGCAACCCGAAGCATCGCTCTGCGGAGAACCGTGGTTGTCCAAGAGTGGAGTGCGGTGGGGTGGAGGAGACGATGGACCATTTCTTGCTTCAGTGCCCCTTCAATTTAAACGTCTACAAGCGGATAAGTGGGGCTCTGGGGATCCCTTTCCTTTCCCGCTTGAGTTACGCGGAGTGGTCTTACGGAGCCTTTCTGACTCACCGGGATTTTGATTTTGAGACACTTTTTCTAGTTAGCTCAGTAGTCCGTTACTACACGTGGAATGCACGGTGTCAGGTTTCCTCCTGTCGAGGTGGTGGTGCACAACATTCTGGGTGAGGTTGGGAAGATTTGAGGTCTTGAGAAGGACGAGTGATGGCCCGGAGCCTGGACAAAGGCGTGGAGGAATGTCCGGTCCCCGTAGCTGCTGTCTGTCAGTCTCTGGGGGCGTGGCTTCTCTTTCTGTACTTTCACATCCCCTAAATTTTTGTAAAATCAGATTTTTGAAAAAAAGGCTTCATGCATGGGATCAATGTTTAATCGTTTCTTAGGCTGGGGGGGGGGGGGGGGGGTTAGGTGACGGTTGGGTTTGTTGAGATACATTCTAAAGATGATAATAATAGTAAAATATGATTGGTTCTGTTTATGTTTTTCCCGGCAAAAAAAAAAGCGGTTTCCTGTTTTCTATGCTGAAGTAAGCGATTTTTGTTTAATTCTATATATTTATTTTATTATGTTGTTTGTAAGATTTTTAATAAACAAAAAATTACACACTAATGCCCCCCTCCCCCACAGTCACACTCTATTATTATTATACATTTATATAGCTCTGACATATACAGAGATCACTGAGCCAGTCCTATTAGTTGCTATGTTATCTAATGTTGGAGCTGAAATGTTAATCAGTGGCTTTGTTCATTATCAACGTCATCCCTAATGCTAACCTTCACACCAACCCTAACTCCAGTGCTAACCCTGACCTGAGTGCAAACTTAAAGTGTATGTTCTCCTAATTATGTCTTTTTGTGTGTGTGTTCACCTATGTGTATGTAATAAATCAGTCTCTATCATTATCATGTCCTTCTTCAATCTGAAGTTCCTGGATGTTCCTGCCAGTCACCTTTCTTCCTTGTTCTAAACTGACCACACAAAGTACAGAAGATGATCTGTGTTAGGTGGTCAGTTTTCATCCTTTTGCTGCCCATTCAGAGGCAGAGGATACTGTGCAGACACACAGCATACTTAGATTGGTTGGTTTGTAAAGCTACCAAACTGCCTCCCAATCACTTCCTGCCTCGGTCACACACCCCTCCCAATCACTTCCTGCCTTGGTCACACACCCCTCCCAATCACTTCCTGCCTCAGTCACACACCCCTCCCAATCAAAGCCTACCTCGGTCACACACCCCCTCCCAATCAAAGCCTGCCTCGACCACATCCCCTCCCAATCACAGGCTGCCTCGGCCACACACCCCCTCCCAATCACAGCCTGCCACAGCCACACACCCCCTCCCAATCAAAGCCTGCCTCAGACACACACACCCTCCCAATCACAGCCTGTCTCTGGTACACACCCCCTACCAATTACAGCCTGCCTCTGGCACACATCCCCTACCAATCACGGCCTTCCTCTGGCACACCTCCTCCAAATCACAACCTACCTCTGGTACACACCCCCTACCAATCGCAGCCTGCCTCTGGCACACACTCCCTTCCAATCACAGCCTGCCTCTGGCACACCTCCTCCCAATCACAGCCTACCTCTGCCACACACCCCCTCCCAATCACAGCCTGCCGCTGGCACACCTCCTCCCAATCACGGCCTGTCTCTGGTACACAGCCTCTGCCAATCACAGCCTTCCTCTGGCACACACCCCATCCCAATCACAGCCTGTCTCTGGCACACACCCCCTCCCAATCACAGCCTGTCTCTGCTACCCACCCCCTACCAATCACAGCCTGCCTCTGGCACTCTGGCACACACCCTACCAATCACAGCTTGCCTTGGCACACACCCCCTACTAATCACAGCCTGCCTGTTGAACACACCCCTTTTCAATTACAACCTGCATTTGGCACACATCCCCTCCCAATCACAACCTGCCTCTACCATACACATCCTACCAATCACAGCCTGCCTCTGGTAAACACCCCCTCCTAATCACAGCCTGTCTCTGGCCAACACTCCTCCCAATCACAGCAGCCTGCCTCTGGCACAGACCCCCTTCTAATCACAGCCTGCCTCTGGCACACACCCACTCCCAATCACAGCCTGCCTCTGGCACACACCCGCTCCCAATCACAGCCTGTCTCTGGTACACACCCCCTCTGAAATGCCTATGAAATATGTTGGCCTTGGACTGCTTAAAGCAGATAAGAAGTGTTTGTTGGATTGAAGGTGTTTGTGACATCTAGAAATATTTTGTTAGATTGCTTAAATTAGATAAGAACTTGTGCATTAAAAGATGTCTACTTGTTTGAGAAGTTAGAAATCTTTAAGTTTAGGGTAGATAATAAGCTGATTTGAAGCAAAAGTGTGATATTGTGAGATAACGTTGTTTGTTCAGTAATGTGGCTGGGTGTGACTCTGTTATCCTCATGGGACTTTTCTGCTACCTCCTCCTGGAGTGGGCGTGGCGCCTGCCCAATTCAGGAAAGTTGCCAGAAACAGGGATTATAACGGGAAGCCTGAACGCGGTCAGGGGGAGCCTTCCTATGCGAAAGGGTGAAGCTGTGACACTTGGACTTTTGCCAAGGCTACATGGGCTCATCGATTGGTCACATTTAAGGCTTCCCCGTGACCCCCTGTACATTATGGTTCCAATGGGATCTGTTCCTTCCCGTCTCCCCATAGCTTTGGTAATGTATCCATTTTATGCTGTGACGCTGTCCAATGATGTGTCTATTTCATGCTGTAATGCTCACATTATTATTGGTGTGTTATTATGCAGATTATGATGACTATACGATATATCCTCCTGTGTGTCGTGTGATAATAAAAGTGGAGGTTCTGACAGTGCAAGAATATTGCAGTTGGATTCTGTTACTTCATGGAGTGCCGAGTGAATGCTATGATGTGCCAGGGCAGGTGTTCATTTAGTAGAGGGTCTCTCACATGCTTAGAATAATGGTGTAAGTGCTGGTTAAACGTACCTGTGTATTGTGTGTGTGACTACCTGTGTATTGTGTGTGTATATGACTTGCTTTTGGTTATTGTGTCCAGCATTGCATTACACTCTCCCAATCAGAGCCTGCCTCTGCCACACACCCCCTCCCAAACACAACCTGTCTCTGGTACATACCCCTTGCTCTAGCACAGCCTGCACCTGGCTTCAGGCTGAACAGACTATGGAATACAGGCATGCTGTGTGTCTGCACAGTGTCCTGTAAGCCCGCCTCCCATTATCAGAAAGAAGAGCTACATGCTCAGAAGACAGAACTTTTTAACCTTGTTAAAAAGGTAAGAAAGATCATTTCTGAAACTAAACAAAAGCAGTTATGGTGCCGGCATAGTTATAGCTGTGTTAGAGAGTGTCTTTAAAATGTAAGGTTCATAACTAATTTATTCGCAGTGTTAACCCTAATTTTAACCCTTCCCCCATCACTGACACTAACCCTATCCATCATAGAAATCCAAAGATAACCGAATACTAACCCTTACCTTTTTATGTATTTTGGTAAACTACATGCTTCGAATGTTATCTGCAAGGGTTGGAAGCCAGTAGCCAGAACCTTCAGATGGAGCTGATAACAATAGCAGAGGAGCAGAGTTCAGACCAAGCAGCTAGAGTCCCTGTAACAAACCAAATTCAGCATCCAGGGAGCAAAAATGATAGTCCATGTAAAAAGTCAGAATCCAGGATCCAAGAACAACATACTCAGAGAGGTGCAGGGAACTTGCATGTGTAGTCAGATGAAGGAAAAAGTCAAACAAGCTCAATCGCTCTGGCTAAGCAGCTCCCACACAGCAAGGCTTTCCTGGATGGGCACCCAACAGTAACGCAAACCATAGAATCATAGAAAGTGCCAGAAAGAGTCCAAGATAAATTTTAATTGTTGTTACAAAAGTCATTAAAAAAAAAACCAACATGTTTCAACGGGCAGCACCACTCTTTATCAAGGCTTAACACTGGATAACACTTGCATGGGCTTGGCTCCGGATTGGGCACATAAATAGACACAGGTGAAGCCACTAAAATAATGATGTACTCCATAGAATTATCTATGCCACACAACTAGCCTAATGGCCTCCCCACTATCCAACGCTACGTTGGAGAAACCCTTCTAAACACTGTGTCCAGAAACCATGGTAGAACGGTCAAGTCTGCAGAAGACTCCGGCAGTGCTGGGACAAGGTCTTCTAGCGCCCAGAGCGAAGATTATAACCTGTGCCCCCACCATGTGTGAGCATCATGATTCAGAGAAACACCCACCCCCCTGAAAAAAACAAACAAACATCCAACAGTAATCTGCATGATTACCCCCTAGTAAAAATTCCTCCTCCAAGCCAAAATTCTCCCCAAACAAAAAATCCCTGCTTCCTCCAGTAGAATCCCCTTCCCAGCACAAATATTTAAGCCCCCCAAAACAACAACCTCTTTCAGCTCAAATTCCCCCCTAACCCCCTTCTAGCACAACTCCCCCATCCCAAAATAAATCACCCCTCTCAGTTCAAATCCTCTCCCCTCAAATCCCTTTCCTAGCACAAATCCTCCCCCCCCTCCACACACACAATCCCCCCTGCTAGCACAAATCTTTTACCCACAATTTCCCCTTCCTAGCACAAGGCCATCTCCCCCACAACCCCCTGCTGTAGCACTGAGAACTCACCCTGTGGTGCCCCCTCCCTCTCTTGATTTTACTGCACCAGGGGCAGCTGCCCCTCCTGCCCTAACCTTGTCCCAGCCCTGGACACAGGCATAAGTGTGCACCCTAAAGCTCAAACACACATGCGGATCTTTCTGATATATAGATGAAAAACAATGTAGCGCTACTCACATTATAAACAAGTGCATATACCTATATATATATATATACACAATGGGGCAAAAAAATATTTAGTCCGCCACCAATGGTGCAAGTTCTCCCACTTACAAAGATGAGAGAGGCCTGTAATTGGCATCATAGGGAGACCTCAACTATGAGAGACAAAATGAGAAAACAAATCCAGACAATCACATTGGCTGATCTGGAAAGAATTTATTTGCAAATTATGGTGGAAAATAAGTATTTGGTGAATATGAAAAGTTCATGTCAATACTTTGTTATATATCCTTTGTTGGCAATGACAGAGGTCAGACGTTTCCTGGAAATCTTCACAAGGTTGGCACACACTGTTGCTGGTATGTTGGCCCATCCTCCATGCAGATCTCCTCTAGAGCAGTGATGTTTTGGGGCTGTCGCTGGGCAACACGGACTTTCAATTCCCTCCCAAGGTTTTCTAAGGGGTAGAGATCTGGAGACTGGCTAGGCCACTCCAGGAC